>NC_142009.1:261710504-262043838 GCF_049901735.1 Notechis scutatus | reverse complement strand
GATGCAGCTGACCATTGAAAGTGGTGTTTGATGATCCGAAAAGCAGACACTACACCTGTGGGAGTACACTAGGAAGAAGAAGAAGATCAAAAGAGCAGCTGAAAGATTCAGGCCTAAAGCATCACATTCTAATTGTCAACATTGATTCAAAGGCACAAAAAAGCAACAATAAAATGTATTTAATATGGATTCTTGCACTGTGCAGAGGTTTAGGCTCTTCAGAAAATGTAAGTGGTATTCAACAATAACATTAGTCATCAGTAGAATAAATGTTATTTTTCCTGTTCTCATTTCTTGTTGGCTTTCTGCTATCAAGTGATTCCTTGAAAAACTAATTTTCTGCTGAATATATTTGAATAAAGGCATTCTCATGTAGATGCACCCCAAAGCACCTAATCCCTCCTTAAAACTTTGCTATTTGCTCTTTACTAACAAGGAAGTTTCATAGCATACTGAGCAGACTGTAATAGCATTATAAGCTCTCAGTCTGCCAGTTAATTAGTTCTGGAGGCAGTGAAGACATTATAGACTACTCATGGTTCTCATGTTAAATAATTTTGAACCGATAACCTTTCAGAGGCTTGTTATTTCTTAATGATTATGAAACTCAGATTGCTCTCCAGCTTAGCCCTGAAAGTTTCAATTGTGAATTATATCTAAAATGGTTTGTTATTCAAAATTCAATGCCTCACCCATAGCCACTGGTTTGTGTAGAATATATGCAAAAAGTTCCTTAAAGGAAACCAATAGTTTTTATCTAGAACATTTTAGCCATTCTTGTTTAAGATGAACCACAGCATTCCTTTTCTATCATGTTGTTCTCTTCCAGTCAAGAGAAAAGGCAGACAAGCTTGCTTGCTTCATTTAGTTGTTTGGTTGTTTGGTTGAGGAAAGGATATAGCTGTATGATGCAAGAGTTAGGTTGTAAAGGAAGAGGTGAAGAAAGAGATACTAGTTCTAACCATTTCAGTTGTGTCACTGAATGAATCTAAATCTCTATTAACTTCTTGATAAAATTTGGAGCCTGTATCATCATGCCAAGCAATATCAAAAATCCTACCACCTTGTTCCAAATGGGTAAAGCGTTTGGGAGGAAAAAGAAGTGTGAAAGAAACAGGACTTCAGTCAGCTCAACACATGATAGCTGGAAAGAATAAACACTGCAGAAATCCCACGAAGAAACAGTGAGTGGGACTGTAGCTTTGACAAATAGGTAAACAGAATACATCAGAAGCAAGATAGTAATTAATCAGTAAAGAGATAACTTTTTCAAATTATACTCTATTGTGTATCTAAGCAAGTTTGTGGAAGTAATATGAACCTGATATGTCACCGCTGCCTTTGACTTCCAGTCCAATCTACAACTCTCTACAACTTTCCTAACAACTTCTATCCAAATACTACTCAAGTCTGGGTCTCTTTCTTTCTTTCTTTCTTTCTTTCTTTCTTTCTTTCTTTCTTTCTTTCTTTCTTTCTGTCTGTCTGTCTTCTGTCTGTCTGTCTTTCCATCTTTCTGTCTTTCCAGAAAATTCACATCCTGCATACTGTAACTATAAGGTAATAAACTAACAGAATGAAAGAGTAAAACTGTACAGTGATATATTTAAAGCAAATTAATCAAGTGGAAAGATCGAACAGCACTAAAAAGATTACCTTAAATTTAACCAGAGTAGTAAGGAATGAATAAGCACAATAATCTTTAGAAGCATTATTGGACTTTTTATTGGGCCTTTTTAGTTTGCTTGCTGTACAAATCTGGTTAAAATCAAAGCATCAGGCTGGTACAGATGTGACTTCAGCAATGAATATTAAAATCCGTATCTTAGCTGGTGCACCGGCGATCCCTTGAAACTTGCTACTCAGATGGTGTGAGAATTACAAGCTGCTCTGTGAGAACTTCATCTGCCCTTAGAGTATTAGCTTATCCCCAGCATTCCTTGGTGTGCTTTTCTTGGCTCATTTGGCTACAATTTTTACTTCTTTGGGGAGCCTCTTACCAGCCTTGCAAATTTTGTGGATCATCTCCTACTCTATATTGTGACCCTGGAGGAAAAACAAAGGTACTAGTCCTCCTTTGAAGAGCACATTTGGGTTTTTACTAACTACCAATTCTATTTCCAAGAGACATGTCTCAGCATCTTGAAGGCTACGGTGCACAAGACTGTCTCCATCAGCAAACAAAATTTTACAATCCTAGCAACAATGCTTTCAATAAAACTGAGAGTTAAAAGCTACAAACTCCCAAGTTTCACTAACGGACTGAAAAGAACAAAAATGGGTACATGTGTTTTCTTTACCACCTTATTTAATCTATTTTTCAGTGAATCTACTTTATTTTAATGTACATTTCCTTCAGTCTCTATTGCTGCTTTGCATGTATCTCAGTTACTTTGAATGTCCAATTATGTAAGATTTAGTAGAAATTCTCATTGAGTTCAAGTGCTGCTGCTTCCAAATTAATGATGCTACAGAAAGGTTATTTCCCAGTGAAAAAGCTTCACCTTTCTCAATTAATTCCTTGGAATTTATTTCAGTAATTTTTAGGCTTATCTTATGTTTGTTTGCAAAGCAGCAAACATAAAATGTTCTTTTAAGACAACTGAGTTGAATTGTATTGAGTGGGATTTAATTGAATGTGGGAAGAGGAAGTGGGGTGCGGTAACTATGCAATAAAATAGAGGACTGAAAAGTACCGTATGTCTCAGCTACCTCTTAATGAAAATTAGTTGAATTGTAAGTCAAAAAATGTAAAATTTGAATACACAATGCTTGGATTAAAAAATTTTTTGAGGGTCATGATGGAATAGAGCATCAGCGGTGGGATTCTTTTTCTTTTTTTTACTACCGGTTCTGTGGGCATGGCTTGGTGGGTATGGCAGAGGAAGGATACTGTAAAATATCCAGTCAGAGATGGTATTTGTCAGTTCTCTGAACTGCTCAAAATTTCTGCTAACAGTTCTCCAGAACTAGTCAGAACCTGATGAATACCACCTCTGTATCATACTCTTTGGGGAAGGAATGAATTGCTATGTCTCTGCTCAGATAATTTGAAATTCATGCTCCCATTAGAATTTACTCAGACAGTTTGATACAACGCTATTGTTGTTGCTTTTTGTCCATGTTTGCTGTTGTGTGTGATGCTATCTATTTTGTCAACTGCGTACACTTTAATTCTTTCTGTACCTTTTTATTGTGACAGAATTAAAAAAAAACACGTTAAGTAAATAAGTTAAAAATTGCCTTTGAGTTTATCTGAATTGTGGTGTCTTAAATGGACCCATCTGTAGGTTGCTGTTGTTGTTTTTGCCATGATACAGACGTGGATTCCCCTATGTCATTCCAGGATATTGTTTCAGTTATCAATGTTGCCTCAGGATATGGAGCATATAATTATAGTATATGCCCAATAGTGATGCTGCAAAATTTATAGCGTTAAAATAATGTACAGGCAGTGTAGCACATATAACTTTGTTTAAAACATAAAGGGCAGTGTTCAAAATGTGTAGGCCCTAGCTGACAAGAGCAAGATACTAAAAAAATCCCAAACAAGAAAGGAATCTTTTTATTCAGTCTCCTTCAAGCAGTTCATCTCCATCAGCAGCAGAGATATCACTATTTCCGCTGAACTTGTGGCTTGCAGATACTGCTATGGATAGCTACTGCTACAATATTGCTGGGACAGGAGCCTCTTTCCTTTCCCCTTTAAGAAGGCAGCAGTTCTAGCAAGTGAAAGAAGCTCTTTGTTCTAAGTCCAAAGCTCTTTTCAGCACCTAAAATATTTGCAGCAAGTGGGGTCAAAAATGGAACATCACCAAAACAAGTGCCGTTATTCAGATGATCAGGAAGGTGTAATAATTAGATTACAGGCCTGTGGAATGGTGGACCATGAAGATGTTTTGATCTAGTGGAGCTAATGATTTCAGGGTACAACATAATCTTGTACACTATCTGCAACCAAATGATGGGGTTCTTCTGTTAAATTAAATTAGGCTATCATTTGATTTCCGATCTTCCATTCAGATCAGATCAGGGATGATTGCATACACCTCATAGAAGAGCTAATAGTCCATTTTATTCATAGCCAAAATTGCTGTTGATTAATACTGGAAGGGAAGTGAAAAAAGCCTTCAAACCAAAATGTCAAGCACCAAAAAAATTGTGAGATCCAAGTAGTTAAATGAGTGTAAGGATTTATTGTAAGCTTAAGCTTTCTAGAAGAATCTGAACTAATAATGGTCAAAGGAAGTTAGAGGGAGTTAAGAATATAAAGGAATTCAAGGTGGGCTGGACTTAGGTCTTTTGTGGGCCCATAGAGACTCATGACTGATGATGCATTTGAGCCCTGCCTTGGGTTTGGCCTCATCATCTCCTAAACAAAGTTCTATGAATTCAAGGTTCTAGTACAGTGATCCCCAACCTTTTTTATGCCGCGGCCCGGTATCCCCAACCTTTTTTATGGCACGGCCCGGTACCGGCATCAGCTGGGCGCTGCCATCTTGTTTAGATGAAAAAGTGCTTCCGCTGAGCTTTCTACCCGGAAAAGCTCACCGGAAGCACTTTTTCATCAAAACAAGATGGCGGCGCCCAGCAAACCAGCGGCCCGGTAGGACTTGTTCCACGGACCGGTACCAGTCCACAGACCGGTGGTTGAGGACCCCTGCTCTAGTAGATATGTTTGGGAATAGTTGAATGCATAGTGATTTTGAGTACACAGGGCTCTATGTCTGGAGAAATCAGACATAGAAAGAATTATTATTTTGATGGCATGCATTTAAATAACCCCGCACTACCACCATCTTAAATTTTCTTTCTCTCTTATCAACTGCTGCCAAATTTCCCCATTGTGTACAGTATCTTTGCCCATTTGTTCATAATCCACTGACTAGTAATGTTATTTAACTTGTGGTTTCAGATTACTCTTATCAAACCAAGTAGAACATGATTGGCCTTAAGGGATATAAATGCATAGTAGCAGCTCAGCAATTGAGCAGTAGAGAAAAGCTAAAGAGGGAAATTTTCACAGCTTATTTTATAAAATTAATTTACTATGGGAAGCAATATCAGAAACCTCTGATTCAGTTAAAATGGACAGGCAAGCAGAGAATGGGAATAATTTACAGAAATATTCTTAAACTACAGGAATACAATATTACTTCTAGAATATTCTTTCTAGAATATTTTAGGAAAGAATCCAGTCCTATATACACTAGTTTGGTCATAAAATAATATAGGTTTGCAAATCTGATTGTATTGGATTGAAATTTTAAATCTGTCTGAAAGTTAAATCAAAATTAAATCTGTGATTTGGTATGTCAAGTCAAGCCAAGCTCTATGAGATACATATTTTTCTCCCAAAATGCATCTGAAAATACCAGATTGAATGCCCAAAATAGAGTCAGAAAATTGAAATGATTTGGAGTTATTACTGTTATCACATGTAGGCTTAGAGAATATAAGTTCTCATTCTACTGGAATCTGTCATGCATTACCTCTTACTGACCTCTGTCTGACTCCAACCCTTTTAACATCCCAAATGTAAAAAAAAAGTCATTGTTCCTTTTCTTCAAAGCAATAGCTGATGAATATTTTCAGTATGGAGAATTCTCAATTTTACATACCATGAAGGCCTAGCAACAGGGTAATTGAGTTAACAAATTACAGTGGTCATCTTCACATGGCACACTCTACCCAAACACACAAGCCAGTTTATAAATCAACACAAGGATCTGTTTTATAGTAATACTAAGAAAATATTAGCTTAATTCCATGCTTAGCCACAATTTGCTCAACCCTATATTAGCCCCGTTTTTTGAAATGTGTTGTGCAAAGCCAGTTTCAGTATTTTCAAGTCGTGGTACTTATTTTCTTTGGATCTGGAATGTGAGTTGTAAACAGACATAGCTCACACAGACTTTTGCAGTTCAGGTATGTCGACCTGAGTTGTTTCTCATTTGTGTCCAAAGAGAATTACTTAAAATTTTAAAATTCAAAGAACTTGGCTGGATGTAATAGTATTCCTTGTTCATGCAAGCTACGTGTCTCAAAAGTTTCTCCACTGTCCTGGGGTAACTGTTTTGAAATTCTGATTTGCATAAATAATCTGAAAGTAATATAGGTGGAGTAAGAGGAGACAATGCTTGGTAAAATCAATAATTTCTATGAAATGTAACAAAGACAATTAAAATAAATACTTTCATTTGATCACTTATAATATCACTTATAACATCATTCCCTTCTGCTTTCAGGATGCTGTCCTTCTCTAACTTGTTAAGTAATCTAACACCTGGTGGTGATGATTTACTAATTATATTTCAGTTTTGAAAAATTATACATAATTATATAAAAATAGAATATCAGCTCTAATTGAAGTCAATCTTAGAGTCATGATGTCTTTCTCAAAAAAGCCAAATGCAGAGATGAATTTTCTCATAACAGCTTTATACATTTCTGATACTTTTTCAGGTGTATCAAGCAGCAAAATAATTGGATTGAGTTGAAATTGGTTATATAGCATCTGCTGAGATCATTCTTTGTGTCTAATTGCAATTAGCAGGCTTTTTTTTATGGAGATGACTTCTATTTCAAGTAGTCACTTGTTTCAGATCTGTTGCTAATGCTCCTTTATTGTCCCTAAAATTGATCACTTCTTTTGTGTATGTGTGTGCTCATACATGAGAGAAGGTCAAATCACTTTGGTTGTGACTTCTAATTGCTGCTATGATTCCCATCCAACAAGAATCATATGAAAATGCTTTGTTCATTGTTTGTGTGTGTGTACAGAATAAATGTAGATTTAATTCTGAATTTATGATGGATATTTGAAGGTTATGAAACTCAAATACTTTGGCCATCTAATGAGAAGGAAGGACTCACTGGAGAAGAACCTAATGCTGGGAAAGATTGAGGGGCGATAGAAGAAGGGGATGACAGGGAATGAGGTGGCTGGATGGAATCACTGAAGCAGTAGGCATGAGCTTAAATAGACTCCAGAAGATGGTAGGAAGGCCTGGAAAAACATCTATAGCATTGCGATGGGTTGGACATGACTTCGCAACAACAACAACAACAATTTGAAGGCTTTAATACCCAGCTCTTTGAAAAAGAGATGACATACACAAATAGGTCCCATCAGAATTTTACAAATTGAAATTGTTAAGTTAAAGTGGGAATTACTGAGGCAGACCAGAGAATTCAGGGTAACCCTTTTATTTAACAAGCTAACAGGGTAAAATCTCAAACCATGTGCTAACACTGCAGTTGACAGGCAACAGCTGATCGTGTATGACAGTGCTCCTTTTATAGTGCAGTCAGACGCGATAGCCAATCAGCTGTCACGCTGCCTCCTGCTACTTTTCTGGACCAGACAGAAAACTTAATTCACAACAGTCCTCCCCACTTGGAGTGTGCATGCGTAGTCTTGGAGATACGCAGGCCATTGCTTGTTTCTTGAAGATCTTCACAGAGGAAACCTTGAAGTTTGTTCACTGAGAATGTTTGTTGTTGGGGTGGATTTTGTCGGCCCTTGTGGATTTATTCTGGGTGAGGAAGTCACCCTATTGGGAGCACAGGAAATCGCTGACGCTAGAGTATCACTATCAAATCAATCTTGGAAGTCAGGCTCCAGCTGCACTGGTAAGTTCTGCATTGTTTCAGTGTGGCAGGGGTTTGGTGCTTTCAGCCTTGTTGTGGAGGCTTCTTTGTAGTTGGACTCCTGGGTGTTGCTAGGGTCAGCTGGGTGACTTCTCAGCTGGTCAATGTGTCTATGCCACAGACTCCTTTCATCCAATAACACCCTGTAAGAACAGGGTCCAATTACACCTTTCCGGGCATCCATAATGGCGCTGCCCCATAACTTCTGCCAAAAACCCCATCTGCCTCTTTAAATGCCCTGAGGGTCATATTTGGTTCATGAGTATTGTCAGGGGCATAATTGGGGTGTAGCCTATTTAGATGGGTATGGAGGCATATGCCCATTAATAACTCTGCTGGACTGTAACTTGTGGTGAGGCTTGGGGTTACATGCTGCACCAACAGATATTTGGCCACCTTGGATTCCCAATCTCCCGGGCCCATTCTGGCCAGGGCCTCTTTGGCAGACCTCACCATGCATTCTACCTGATCATTAGACACAGGATGAAAAAGGGCAGAGAGGGTATGCCTGATGCCTAATCCCACAAGAATAGTTCCATGTTGGCAGCAATAAATTGTGAACCATTAACTGTTACCAGAAGTCTGGGAGGCCATGCATTGCAAATAACTTTATGTTCTGATGGTGGCATCTGACATGGTGGATGACATGGGCATCACCTCCAGCCAATTAGAATAAGCTTCCACAGCTACTAAAAGGTTTTACCTTGAATTGGGCCCACTAGGTCAATATGTACTCCTAACCAAGGGTTTTTTTTTGATTCTCCCATTCAGTTGGTGTTGCTTTTGGGGGCAAAGGATGTGAGACTTGGCAGGATTGCCACTCAGAAGTCAGTTAGTGATGTCTTTATCTAGTTGGGACCACCATACGTAACTATGTGCAAGACTTTTCATGTTAGCAATTCCAGGGTACTCCTCATGAAGAGATTCCAATACCTGCTTGTGTAAGGTGGATGGTATTACTACTCTACATCCATATAACAAACAACCCCTTTGTGCTGAAAGTTCATGTTGTCTTGTAAAGAAGGATTGGAATTCTTTGGAATTGTGCTGTGTGGGCCATCCTCTTTTAACCCAGTCCAATACATGTGAGATTACCTTGCCCCATGCAGATGTCTTTGTCACCTCTGAAGTGGTGACAGGAGTCTGGAATTCATCTAACAGCAATACAGATGAAGCAGGAGCTGAGTCGGTGACAATAGTTGGCAAAGGGCAGCGATTCAAGGTATCAGCAGGACATAAGTTCTTTCCAGCCCAGTATAGTAATGTGTAATTATAAGCAGCCAGGAACACAGTCCAATGAATCATGCATGGTGACAACACTTGGGGTGTCTGCTTGTCCCTGGCCAATAAACTTAAGAATGATTAGTGGTCTGTCACGAGCTGCAAAATGTCTGCCAAAGAGATACTCATGAAATTTCTTTACACCAGCCACCAGAGCAGGAGCCTCTTTTTCTGTCTGGCTATAGTTACATTCTGCAGCAAAGTTCTGGAGAAGAAAGCTATTGGGGCTTCTCTGCCAGTGGGCAATTTATGGCTCAGAACTGCTCCAATGCCATATTGGGAAGCATCACATGCTAATACAAGAGGTAAGTGCTCATTGAATTGAATTAATAGATTATCTGAGGTCAGAAGACATGTTACAGCCTGAAATGCTGCAGCCTGCCTCTTGCCCCAGCCCCAGGTGTGCTTTTATCAAGCAATCTATGTAAAGGCTTTGCCGAAATAGCCTTGTGAGGAAAAAGATTGCACAGAAGTTTCAAAGCCCCAGAAATGCTTGAAGGTCTGTTTTGTTTCAGGCGTGGGTGCCTCTTGGATGGCAGTAATTTTAGATTCAGTGGGATGGAGACCAGCAGCATCAAGGAGTAGCCTAGGAAATTTACCTTGGTGACCCCCACCTTGCATTTATCTTTATTGACTTTGAGTCCTACCTCTTGTAGACTTTTGAGAACTATGTGTAAATGCTCAAAAAGTTGTTTTTGAGATGTGCAGATGGAAATATATCATTGCAGTATTGTATTATACCTTGTATGCCTTGTAATGTGTTCCATCAAATTTTGAAAAAAGCCTGGGGCCACACTCACTCCAAATTGGAGGCACCTGCACCTAAAAGCCCCTCTGTGTGTAATGATGGTTTGAGCTTCTGCAGTCATGTCATCTACAAGCAACTGTTGGTAGGCCTGTGAAAGGTCTAACTTTGCAAAAATGGTGCTGTGACCTATGGAGTGTATTAAATGTTGAATCACAGGTACAAGGTAAGAGTGTACCTGTAGTGCTCTGTTAATTGTACATTTGTAATCGACACAGATTCATACTGATCCATCAACATTGACAGGTGTCACTATTGGGATCTCCCATTTTGAGTGATCAACAGGTTCCAATACTCCTTGTGATATTAATTTGTCCAATTGTGCATCAATCTTTGGTTTAAGGGAAAAGGGCACCCTTCTAGGCTTGAGTCTGATGAGGGCAACATGTGGATCCAGGTTGAAGGAAATAGGGGTCCTGTGTATTTCCCTAGGGTCCCATCAAAAACATCCTTAAATTAATGTAACAGATTTTCTAAGTCATGTTCCTGTTTGGAATTGATGCCACTGATTCCCAATCCCAATGATTTGAACCAATCTAACCCCAATAAGCTGGGGAGGGAGCCCTCCATAATAACTAATGGAAGTTTCCCCACACAATTTTGGAAAGTTACCTGGAATTTGTGTATTCTGATGACTGGCACCAGATTTGATTGGTAGTCTCTGAGGTGGAGGCTGCAGGACTGTAACCATCTCTTTGACATCTGTGGAACCAGGCATTTAATGGTACTCCAAGAAACAATAGATAGGGAAGACCCTGTATCTATCTCCATTTTACAGGGACTATTCTCTACTTTTACATTTCCAAAAAATTATTTCCCCCTATAAGGGCAAATATTGTTTGCCCTAATATTGCTGTGATATTCCTATCCAGGCTATCTTGCATGAAGCAGTCTTGATAATAGGCTGTTCCTTTATCCCTGGTATTTTGAAAATTTGGGCTCTGAAGTGGTGGTAAAAGAGCCGTACAAACTTTAGCTAAGTGCCCTTTCTTTTGACAGCACGGACAGACTAAAATTTTAAATTTACAAGTCTGTCTCTGGTGATTTCCCCCACAGCCTATGTAAAAAGGACTTGTCTGGTGAAGTTTTGCCTCACCAGACCATTTTTAAGCCATTGGTGTTCTGAGGTGATAGATGTCCTGGTCAGGATCTGTGTCCTCTTCAATTTTAGTCTGTTCCATATGAACAGACTGTTTTTTCTAAGGGTAACAGCTTCACTTGATGCCTGTATTTCAGCTGCAGATTGGTTGGACATCTCAGCTGCTTGAGCTTCATCAATAGCTTGCTGCAGTGATAGGTCTGACTTAGCTAGCAATCGTCGTTGAAGGTAGAGATCTCTCACTCTGCACACTAATTGATCCAACAGAATATCATCTAGTAGTTCCCTGAAACAGCAATGCTGAGTTGATTTTCTCAGTGTGGCCTTAAACTTACTAATATTCTTGTCCTCAGCCTGATAGCACCTATGAAAAGTGTGCCTTCTAGCTATTCTTGATTGTTTGGGAGCATAATGGCTCCCTAGAACTGTTAAAATAGTCTCCCAAGATACCTCATGAACTGTCTGAGGTAACAGGAGTGCAGCTGCCATGTCAAAAACTTCAGCACCACAAAAGCTCAAAAACCCCCATCTTTTTCCGCCTTGCTGAAATATCATGTAGATCGTTAGCGCTAATAAAACACTCGAACCTGTCCAGATAAGATTCCCAAGTATCAGTTCCCAACTGATATGGGCAAAGGAGAGTGCCATTGTCATTTCAGCAATGGACAGCTCTGAGTGACTTCAGCTAACAGATTCTGAATTCCAGCTGGTTGTCTCCCTTCTATATCCCATTTTCATTGCCATTGTTAAGTTAAAGTGGGAATTATTGAGACAGACCAGAGAATTCAGGATAACTCTTTTATTTAACAAACTAACTGGGTAAAACGTCAAACCGCATGCTAACACTGCGGCTGACAGGCAACAGCTAATCGTGTCTGACAGCGCTCCTTTTATAGTGCACTGTCAGATGCGGTAGCCAATCAGCTGTCATGCTGTCTCCTGCTACTTTTCCAGACCGGACAGAAGACTTAGTTCACAACAGAAATATATAGGAAATCAAAGCTGAGATCAGTGCCACAGATGACTGAGACTGTTTAGTTTAAAATAATTGAATTAAAGTGGAAGTTTTAGCCAAGAATCGCAACAAAGATTTATGCTTATGTTGTCCAACTGCCAAAGCTACAATGCTATGAGCCATATAGAAAAATTGCTCTGTTCAGAACTCTGCAGTGGTTGACCAGCAAGGTGCCACCTTTAATAAGGCTTCAAATGATATGATAGGGCTGTAGACCTTGTGGTCAATGAGAACAGAGGTAGGACCACTGATAAATTGGATTTTGGCTGCCTCAGATCTCATAGAGGAGGCACATTGACCCAATTAATTCTAGCCAGAAGTGTTTTGATTGTTTGCACATTGTAGGTTTTTTTTTTTTTTCATTGAGGCAACACTTAACTGGGTGAAAGCCAGGAGTCATTGGATGGTTGGAGTCAAAATGAAATGCTCAATTTTGATTGCTGGATTTTGGGGAGGGTTTAAACCAAAACTAAGTCTTAAAGTTCAGTGGTGTTCATGTTGTTGTCTCACACAGTTGTTCTGCAAATAAATAAAATTACCCATTTTCCACTGGCATATTTAAAATTAATTTTATTAAATTAATTTATATAATTCCTACTAAGTCTAGGTAAAATATGATCTGTAAGACAGCTTATGTATAAAACTCTTAAGCAAACCCTCATATCAAAGAAACCATAACAAATAACTGATCAATCCAAACTCCAAATTACCTTTCCCCCAATCAGCCATGTTTTGGGGATATTGTAACCCAGTCAAAATAGGGTAGTTTCCTTCTAGGATAGTCTGCCAAGAAAAAAGTTGGGACAATAGGATTGGATTGTAATGTAAACCCAAATTCTGTAAATAACATTTTTGGAAGGTACATTTGCATACCTGATGTATAGAAAAGGAACTTTTAAGATGCTACCATATTTGGGGGAAGGTTAATTTTCCTTGTGGGGAATATATCTTAATAGTGGTGTTCTTTTCATGTAAATCCCTTTCTTTCTCCAATGGATTACTTTATATCTCCTTATTTTGTTTTGAAATAGTCTGTTTTCTTCTTGTTATTTTTTCTCCCCTTATTAAAACTTTGTTCCTTTTGCAAGAAATGTGAATTTTTTTTTGGCGGGGGGGGGGGACCATTTCAGGAAGTCTAACCTTAAGATGATAAAAAGATGCCCATCCTTCCATCTTTTCTGTTTTCATGTGCCTTCCTGAGAGAAGGGATGAAGAAAAATAAATTATGCTGGATATGTCATGACAAGGCAAATGTTGAAATAAAAGTAAAAGAGTGGCATGGTGATCTTTATATGGATCAGGGTTTGGGACACTACCAACTTTTGTACATTTTTCCTCTTTTTTCCTCTCCCAGTCTTTTGTATATTCACTGCTGTCTGTCTGACCATGAGAAGCTTGAAAAAGCTTTGCCTATGTTGTTCTGGTAACTTTTTAGAGAAAAGTGACTGTATTCTCAAAGACAGCCTAACAACCAGTTGGGGAGATCCAGTTGGACCATTAGCTGAGTTGGTCATCCGTATCATCAAAATACAGCTCCTAAATTTAAACTAATTAAAAAAAACTTTCTCAACTGGAAAACTATTGGAGACTTAGAAACAAGCTTCTTATACCCGTGGCGGCAGTATTAGAATGCAGTATTGCAGGCTAATTCTCTAATTCTGCTGACTGCCAGCAGTTCAATCCTGACTGGCTCAAGGTTGACTCAGGCTTCCATCCTTCTGAGTTTAGTTAAATGAAGTCCCAGACTGTTGGAGGCAAACCACTCAGGGAATGCTATAAAGCACTATGAAACAGTATATGTCTTTTAAATTTTACTGCATTGCATGTGGCTTTTTGTTTTGCTTATTTGCTTTTGCTTTTTGTTTGTTTGTTTCAAACTGACACCTGCATTAACATATGGTTTATGCTGCTTGTCCTTCTCCTTTTATGTTATTTCACAATACTAAATAATTCCCTAAATACAATAAATCTGAACTTCTCTGTAACTAATTGCAGAGTTCAAGGCAAGAGAGTAATAATCTGGCAACTAAGGTTTTCCTTTGTAGAAAAACACATTTTTTTAAAAACGGGGGGGAAGAAAGGAGAAAACAGCATTACAATAGTGCAAGATGTTTATTTATTTATTTGATTTGTCAATCACTTATAAGATAATAGGTATAAATATAAACATAATTATGAATACATGAAATGGATACATACAAGAAAAATAAAAAGAAACAATAGGACAGGGATGGAAGGCACGTTTGTGCGCTTATGCACGCACCCTAAAAATTAATGGAAAATGAAGTTTGATCATTCAGCTAAAGTTACTTTTCAGCAAGCTTACACTGGATCCCTAATTCATCATGCATTCCAAGGCATTGGTCTTCAAAGTATAAAGGAACCCTTGACTGCTAATAAGACATAATAGCAGACTGTAACATACATGCTTTTGTGAATGGCAAACTCTATGCTGTGCATAGAGTGTATCTAGACTAGAGCTTACAGAATACATATTCCAGGACAAATTCTGGTTACTCTTGGGAATAATTTAAACTGTTGTTTTTAACAATTGGAAAAAGGGATGGGCTAGAATAGCTGTTGTGTGTGAGATTATTTTTAATCACAATTGAAAATATCATACAATTCAGTATACATGATATTGATTTAAGCAGTGTGGAACAGTTTAAAAGTAGACATTCTTGGCTAATGAGTTAATTTTTAATGATAATTTTATTACATGGTTGAACTTAATACTTAAAATGTGTGGGTTGTCTGGTTCTGACAAAGAAAATTAATGTATTTGTGGATTCCTCCTGGACACAGCATTATTGCCCTTCATTAAAATAGTTGGGTATTTGGAGATGATAGGAGTGTTTTTTTTTACAAACTCATCTTAAACTAAGATGACCAAATCAGTTCCTTGATTTGGTAAGACAAAGAAACACTATTCTTTTCTGAATTGTTTCCCACTGTAAAAGAGGAAAAAAGAAGCAGAATAGAAATGTATCATCAGAAATATAGTTTTAGTTTGCTTGAATGAATGGATTTACATTGGCCCTTTGAAATAAAGTTTGATACAGACTTCTATTTATTTATTTATTTATTTATTTGAATTGCCAATTGTTTACAAGATAATAAGTATAAGTGTATACATAGTTGTGAATACATGAAATGGGTACATATAAGAAAAATAAAAGAATAAGAGAATGTCTTTGGTGAAATGAACAACACTGATAAAAAAATGCAATACACTTATATAAGGGAAGCTGCCCACTTAAGCAATTTTTGATTGGAAGTTACTTTCATTTATCAAAATCATACTATGATAATAGGATGAACAAAAAGAAACAACACTGAAAGCTGAAAATCACACCAACATTTAAACAAAGAACAAACCTTTGTCACTGATAAAATCTAGCTCCAATTTCAGAATTTCCCATAAAATTGAATATTTACAAAAAACAAAAAGGTATTTATTCTATTGTCCAGAAATAGAAAAATAAAAATAATAATTCAACATATGTCATTCAAAACTTAATTGGAGTCAAAAGATAATTTAAAACTGAACAATTCTAGACTGCTGAATATGAAGTCAGATACATTGTAAAGCAAGAGGTGTGTTTAAAAGGGAAGTCTAGATAAAATGCAATAAATTGATGAGTCTAAATGGTGAGGAAAGTGTTTCTTTAGTTCAAATTATCATTTATTATTGTCGGGTTTTTTACTCAATAAGATGAAGCTTCAATTTGGAAATCTGATTCCAAGCCAGTTCAATCAAGCATCTAAAAAGATTTACTTTTAAGATTTATTCTGAAAGATTAAATCAATTGACAAGTTGAACTGGGCACTTCTAAACCAATTCACCTATTTAGAAAGTCAAAATGGGTCAGTGATTTGAAGCAGCAGTTTGAATTGTATCAGGACTGACTTGCGAATTCATCTTGTGTATGGTTTCTATTGAGCATAGGTGAATATTCAATAAGGATGGGAAAGAATGTGTTTGAGCTACATTCTCTTTTAAACAAAGGTGACTCTGTCAGGTTCCCAGGTTCTCAATCATGAATTTGCTTTGACTCACTTAAGTATAGTTTACAAGACCAAAAGCTTATTTGGGACACCACAGTTAGAATGATAATACAAAGCAATGATGAGGTCTAAAACAAGTAAACAATAAGATAAAAAGTGGGCCTAAGAAAAATGGTTTTAGATATAGTACAAAGATATTGCCACTTTAGATTATAGACCCTTATAATTTAGAACATACAAACCCACAAAGCCATTACAGAGGAATCATTTTTTATTTTAAGTCAGATGGATGCCTTTTACAATTCTGCCACTATTTTTGCAAAGATAAATAACTGATTTATCTGGTTGCTGGTAAGGTGGGATGTATCAAAAGTAGTCAAACACACGGTATCTAAATTCATTTTGAAATATTTCTTCTTTTTTTAAATAGCCACCTCTTGAAATATGCAAAGTTCTACTCACAGAGTAGAACAATTCTGGATTCCCTGTTAGAAAACTCTCAACATGTTATTAACAGAAGCTATGTAGAAATGAATATTTCTCATTAAAATATAATTGTTTATATATTTCATTAGAAATGGGAACTATAGGCATTGCCTTTACAGCTATTTTGGATTTACTTAACTGAATTCAGATTTATCTTTCCTGTATTATGCATATGTTCCTAGCCATGACTATTTGAAGTTACCTAAACACTCTTCCTAACCCTCTTCCTATTTTCCTAATGGCAGCCCCTTTTATTTCTCCAGCACATGAAAATACAAAAGTAATGTAGCATTGCAATCACTTCTAAAGAGTCAAGGAAAAAATGTTGTCTTCAAGAAACAGAATCCCACCCTCTGTGAGGCCACAGTAAGTATCAGGAAGGAAACTAATTGTAACAACAATTAGCTTTGGATCACTAGAATTTGTTTAAAGATGGTGGATCAGATGAGCCCTGTAATTCATTCCAAGTGATGTGTACATATAACCTAACTTGTTAGCTAACATTTTAGCCACTGACATCTAACTTATCCTCTCTACCCTAAATAAATATATAAAGCAATTGCCTTAATTAGTTTGGGTTATTAAAGGACATTAGCCATAGGGGGAAGGCAAGGATGGAGGCATTTTATCCCTGCTGATGACACAAATATAGATGTGACTGAACGAAAGAAGACAAATACTTTACTTCAAATTGTCTGGTACAAACAATAACTCATTTAGCTTGCATTTAGCTTGCGTAATCCCTGCCTTCAATGTTGTGATTCCATTGCAGCGGCAACCTTTTCCAATGAATTATGATACAGCTTGGCCTCTGATTCCTTTCACCTATTGTAAGGGCTTATTTACAATTCATCATCTCTTGAAAGAAAGGTAACTAGTCTCCTTCTCCTTCCTACTGTGGTATTAGTATTTGGAGTATTTGCCTCTATTGGTGATAAATATAAAATGGGGAAAAGGGGACACTGGTATTTCCATAAGTCACAATATCACAACAGTAAGACCATCAAAAGTCAATCACATAGGTCTATATAAATAAATTACTGACTTTCCTGCTATCAAGGTTGAACTTTTATGATTTCTTTGTAGAAGGCCACCTCTCTGCTCCTTTTGTAGGGTCTTTGCAGAGAAAATTAAAAATCCCATTATTAAAGAATATTTGAGGTGTTTAGAGTACATTTCTATGCACATGGGTTGCATGGGTATGAGCAGGGGGAACAAGGGAGATAAAAGGCATGTATTTGATGAAGTCGTCACACAAAGATGGCAAAGATGGTATGCACTAGCAGCAGCCATTATAGTCCAAGTACATAATTGTAACATTGCTGTGACATCCTGAGGTAGGTTTTGTTTTTTGGTACCACTGAGGTTTGCTCTGGATAGTGCTGTGCCAATGCTGAAGGTTGTTCCTTTTATTTTCCTTATTTTAGGACAATGGATGTTTAAATGGCCATTATCATTATTTCTTATTGTTTAACTGGTAGAAAATTAATAAAGCCCAAACAGGGCCAATTTAGCATGAATTATAACTGATTTATTCTTATTCCAGAGGAAGTAAATTGTTTAATTTGCCAAATTGTTTAACCTGCCTTGTTTGATTCAGAAACATTGGTTCTGCTCCATTTCTTTTAGTCTACTGCAAATAATGACACTGAAGTAGCTACCAAAATGAAGAAGGTGGAGTCTTCCTTATTTAGATCAATATCAGGTGGATGAAGAAAAAAAGAGTCTTGGATTAAGTAATTTATAATTTTCAAACCAGAGTGATTCTTGGAATGAGATCATGGATGACCTGCCCCAACCACAACATGTTTAAATAACAATAAATATTATTTGTCTTGGGTTTCTAATTATCTCATCCTTGGCATTTTGCTTTTTTATGTAAAGCTTTTGATATGAGCTCCTATAAAAGGCAAAAAGAAAGCTGGTGCATTTTAATTGGCTAGAAGTCTTCTAGGGATTTGAAAAACAATAATTTGCAAAAAAAAAAAAAGGTGGGGGGGGCCTTCCGGACATGTGAACTCTTGAAACTTGAAGTAACTTAATCCACCACTAGCGGTGATAATCCAAGTACACGTTTCCAACGGTGAGTGCATTTTTATGGAGATATATATATATATATATATATATATATATATATATATATATATATATATATATATATATATATATATATATATGCATTTACCATTCTTTCAAGCCATGGATCCTATTCCCAGTCTCAGGCCACCTGGGATTACTAAGGTATATTCCAATAAATTTTCCGCTATATTTTCTCTGTAAAACAGGAACAGAATTTTCAAAATACAGTATATTCCTGTTGTAATATTGTTCACATGTCAATAACTTTATATTTGTATAATAACATTGCCCAATACATTATTATCATTATAAAAGTAAGTGACCAAGCAGATGATTTGGAGATACTGTGTATCTATATATAAGTAGAAGGTATAACCCAACTCCACTCTTTTTCCAAACAGTATATTAGTCCAGTTGGTATTTGGAGATATGCTATACCTACTCAGGAGGGCACACTGAGTTAAGGCTTCTATCCCTTGACAAATCTGTCTTCCATAACTGTATCTATTTCCTTGAAACCGTTCAAGGTAGCAATGAATTATGAATTCCACTAATTGATTGTGTAATGAGTAATAAGATGTACCGTGTTTCTCCAACAATACGGCCTCCCCCAATAGGAAGTCCCAGCATGCTTTATAGGCATAAAATCAAATTAAGTCCCTCCCCTCAAATTAAGGCCTATATTAAACATGCAAAATGGGGGGGAATGGCAGGGGCGGGGTGGTTGTTAGGAAGTACTTTTGTTGCATACCCGGATATGGTGCTGCCTGCGTTGATCTCGGCGTTGGTGGGGCACTTCGTATTGGGAAACCTTCCGCCACCGTTGCTTTCCCTTCTCCCCATGCTGCCACAGCATTTAAATCAACGCCGCAATGTTTGGCACAGCCACACGCGGCCAACCAGGCTCCTCCCTGCAACTGGATCCCAGCAGAGACACTTGGCTTCAGGTGCTCCTGTCGCCACATTCCCTTAGCCTTCGAAGGCAAAGCCAATTCATTTAAAAACGATGCCCTACTATCAGTATGACAAAGCCTCCCCTGCCCGAGAGGGCAGCCCAACCGCACGTGGGAAGGTGAATCTCCCGGGGCCACAGCACAGGATCGGCCCAACCCGGGAGAAGCGCCCAGCCGCCATCCCTGCCTGGCACCGGGCAGAGAATGAAGAGCTTCGCCTGGGGCACCCAGCGCAGCTGACAGGTGGGCCCTCCTGCCCGGTGGCAGAGCTCTCGCCAAGGCAGCGAGTGCCTCCCCACCGGACCCTCCGGTCATCCCGCCAGGGCCACGCCAGAGCCATGCAGGCTGGGCAGAGCAGGGAAAGCGAGCCACAGGTGCATGCCCGCCTGCCAACCGAAAGAGCCGGGCCGACCTGAGCTTGGCTTCCTTCCCAAGTCCCTCCAGCCCGAACCCAAAGGGGCCACCAGGAGAGGCTGCCCGAGGCAATGATAGCGCCTACCCGTCCACAGACAGGGAAGAAAGGTGACGGCAACACTGCTTTCCTGGCCGGCAGGTTGAGCGGAGAGAGCCTGAAGCTGCCCGTCCTTTCCACCCCTCGCCCAGCCCGCCCCTTCCCCTCCCCACACATCTCCAAATGCGCCGGCAGCTCCAAACGCTGCAGCAGCATGGGCATCAGGCAGAGGCACTCACTTGTCAAAACTCAGCTTGGAGGAGGACGCAGCGCAGGTCATTGCCTTGCCTCCCTGTCCACAGATGGGTGGGCGCTATCACTGCCTCGGGCAGCCTCTCCCTGGCCCCTTTGGGTTCGGGCTGGAGGGACTTGGGAAGGAAGCCAAGCTCAGGTCGGCCTGGCTCTTTCGGTTGGCAGGTGGGCACACACCCGCAGCTTGCTTTCCCGGCTCTGCCCAGCCCGCATGGCTCTGGCGCGGCCCTGGTGGGATGAGTGGAGGGTCCAGTGGGGAGGTGCTCGCTGCCTTGGCGAGAGCTCTTCACATTCTGCCTGGCACCAGGCAGGGATGGCAGCTGGGCACTTCTCCCAGGGTGGGCCGATCCTGCGCTGTGGCCCCGGGAGATTCGACTCCCCACGTGCGGTTGGGCTGCCATCTTGGGCAGGGGAGTCTTTGTCATACTGGTAGTAGGGCGTTGTTTTTAAAAGAATTGGCTTTGCCTTCAAAGGCGAAGAGAATGCGGCGACAGGAGCGCCTGAAGCCGAGTGCCTCCACCAGGCTACAGTTGCAGGGAGGAGCCCTGGCTGGCCGCGCATGGCTGCGCCAAATGCCACGGCATTGCTTTAAACGCCGCGGCAGCATGGGGAGAAGGGAAAGCAACGGTGGCAGAAGGTTTCCCGATATGAAGTGCCCCACCAACGCCGAGGTCAACATCCAAGCCATCGCCGCCCGCCCGAGGATGCAAGGGGGGGAAATTAAGTCATTAAGATGGCCTAGCCGTTTTTGGGGGGATCAAAAAAAAATAAATAAAGCCCGGCCTTATTTTGTGAGAAACACGGTATTTCTGTTGTTCTTAATCTCTTTTTTATCACCTTTATTGTATGATCCCTAGTCCTTGTAGTTTTACAAGAAGGTGAAAAAGTTTTTTTCGTGTTAATTTTCAATGTCACACATGATTTGATATACCTTGAATGTATTCTTGCTCTGTCACTTTTTTTCCTAAGCATGTTATGTCTCAGATAGGAGGCCATGTGGAGATTCTGTGTATGTTACTTTGTGCTCCATCGGGAATAAATGTAATATAACAAATGTAAATGTAATAACATTAATCAATAGATTGGGAAAATGAATTATTATAGTTCACTGGGCTTTAGGAAGGTCATTCAAGAGATTTTGACAAATCTGTTTTTATTGCTTTCTATACATCTAGCTAAAAGACTGTTTGTTTATTGTAGAAAAAGGATTACAGGGCAAGAGGGACTCTCTACCATTCCTTTCTTCCAATAGGAAATTCCATTGGATAGCATGCTCATCTACAAATCTCTGGATATTTGAATCCCATACTTTGACATGACGTGTTGCTACTATTTCTCATACAGGATATGTTTGTCAGATATATTTGGGTACAATGTTATCTTAATATTGGATGTCTTGTCTCCATCCACCCATCCATTCTTTTCTTCCAAAAGTTCCCCATTAAAAAATAATCACAAAATAAAATACAATTGTAAATTATCATCAGACTGAACTACCACCAAATTGAAACACTCTTCTACAAATGTACTGTACTATGGACTTTCCTGCCCAAAGTCCAGAAGTAATTAGTTTAACAAACCCTGTCCTGGTCCTGAAATACATGACAAACTCATGAACACATTAGTTGGCTCACTTCAGCCTCCTATCTGAAGGATGATAAGTAGACATCTTCCCTCTCCCTCCTTAAGTATTATCCTCAGTTGTATAGAACATATACCTTGAAAGTTACCCTCCTCTGGGATACAGATAGTTGCTTTGATCTATCTTTGATGTCATGAGCATAAAATCATCCTAATAGTTAAACTCACCTTCCAACAACTGTGATTGAATGATAAAAAGTACTCGACAACAGGAATTGTGCCATATTTTTTTTAGGATTGAATATAAGAAGGTTATTAAATATAATAGGGAAGTAAGAGATGAATTCTATCTATTCAAACATTTCATGATCAGAATAGCCGTAGGGTTTTCTACCTCTAATATTAGAGTCCCCCTTCAAATCTTGGTCATATTTACTTAGAGAAGCTGAATTTGATTAATCTCTCTTTGCTTTTCCTGATTTATTGCTTTACTGCTTGTCTCCAACTGAAACAAAGCTAAGATATAAAACAATTTGATGTACATTTGTCATACTTTTTCCTACTGCTTAGCAGGCAACCTAAAGTCCATAGACTGTATGAGCATCTTCCCTCCTTATTTTGCACTGAACTATCTTGTCACCAAAATTCAGTAGTAAAATGCATAAATAGCAAATTTTCTGAGCTTTTTAAAATAGGGAAAATGTATTAAAACTCCCATAGGGCTATTTTATTTTTACTTTTACTACACCAATGTCTTTCCTCACCCCTTTCTCCAAAGAAAAGGTTCTTGTGGCAAGGGCCTGAAAGAGAAAGAGAATTAAAGTGTGAAAATGAGATGGAAATGGACAGAAAGAAAATTTATACACATTGAGCAATTAGATTTTAAGTGCTTAGTCAGCATTGCTAGATCACATTTGTTCCAGTCTAACTTAACTAATTTCAGCAGTACAGTGGAGAAGGATCAAATGGAGCTGGGAGTGATGCTGTCAGATTTTGTTCAGTGGTTGCACTCTATTTTCAATGTTCAATTTTTAATGTTCTCATAAGACATGTTCATGTCAGAATAGTTCGCCCCTCCAGTGGTGTACTTTGAGACACTATTTCACAGCAATGGCAAATTGAAAATATTAATTTTCTGTACTCTTCCCCCCTCCATCAACCAGTCAAGGACTGTTACCTGAAGTGTAAAGCTATTCATATTTCCTAAATTACAGTAATATTGCTGTAGCAAAAAAAAAAAAAAGGCAAAGCATTAATCCTTTCCATGACAATATTCACAGTAAGACTGGGAAACGATGCAGTAAACATTTAGAACTCGAGGTGGTTAAATGTTTAAAATGTTGTTCCTGAATCTTCGATAAGCATTTGAGAAAGTACCTGTCCAAAAGCAGACTTGCATGATTTGTGACTAACCACACCATCCTAGACGAACTGAAATATTTCACAAGAAGAGTTCTTCACTCCTCTACTCGTTGCAGAATACCTTATGCCACCAGACTTGAAATTCTAGACCTAGAAAACCTTGAATTATGCCGTCTTTGGTCTGATCTAAGTATGGTATATAAAATCATACATTGCAATGTCCTACCTGTCAATAAATACTTCAGCTTCAACCATAACAACATCAAGCATCAACCATCTCCGCTGATGAAATACTTGACATTTCCCGCATTGGCCGAGAGCTCAAAAACAGAGACGGCTCTGTGGCCCCACGCTTGTGCAGGGTCATTTGCAAAAATGAATCAAGCAAACGTAAATTCATTTACACTATAAATTCACTTGCCAAAACCAACACCAACCATAAGAACCTCCGTTGTCGCCCTGACCTAACCATACAGCAACGTGCCCGCTCCCGTGTACTCCGCACCGAACTCAAAAAACGTCTAGACAATGGAGAGAAGGACTACCATGCTGACTGTATCAAAAGTAAGCCACACAACCCGCAACTCAGCTTTAACCCTCAACCACAACCCTACCTCAACCGATCCACCATCACCCAAGACTAGGCATGCACGCCCCTAACTACCTCAATTCCAACTACTGCTGGCCTTAAATGCAAACTACTCAATGCAAGAAGCCTCGTGAATAAAATACCTGAATTTTTCCTCCTACTAAATATGGCTAAATTCGACATTATATTTGTCTGTGAAACATGGCTCAATGCATCTCTCCCTGACTCCATTACCACAGTAAGAGACTATCATGTTTACTGATCAGATCGTGCAATTCGTAGAGGAGGTGGTGTTGCTATCTTCTATAAAAAGTCCTTACATCTAAAAAATATCCAAGTTACCCAGGAGCTTGCTCTTCCTGAGACCATCATCTGTGAACTATCCTTAAATATCACAATTCGATTCTTACTATGTTACAGAGCACCTGATTATGACATCGAACATGTAAACAAGCTAAATACATTACTAACATGGGCTGCATCCTGCCCTTTTATCTTTCTTGGCGATTTCAATCTACCTCATATTGACTGGACCCTAAATGATTGTACAACTGAAATCATACACACAACCTTCTACAATGCTATTACAAATCTGGGACTGGAACAACTAGTAACCAACGACACTAGACTAAACAACTGCCTCGATCTCATCTTCTGCAATAGTTTGAATTTAATTTACGGAATACAAACTAAAGAACCCTTTTCCAGCAGTGACCACAATATGATTGACTTTTGTCTCAACATACGCCCACACAAAAATCACCACAATGATGTAATCCCCAATTGTAACTTCAAAAAAAGGCAACTATGATCTTATAGACAACGATCTCTCATCCCTTGATTGGCAATCTCTATTCACTGGATGCAATACTGTTGAAGACCATTACAACATATTTTTACTTGAAGTCAAAAGAGTCATCAAACTATATGTACCAACAACAACTCCCAAAACAAAACAAAAAAGCAGATTACCCATAACAATAAGGAAACTTCAATCCAAAAAGAGATCACTCTGGCGGAAAAACAAATCTGGTCACGTTGCCAATTTCAAAAGCCGATACAAAAATTTATGCCACCAGATAAAGACCGAATGCATCAATTATCACATTAAACAAGAGGAAAACCTTCTAAGCACCAATTCCACCTGTGCGTTTTACAATTTTGTAAACAACAAACTAAAAGACTCAAGGTCTATCCCACCCTTGATAGGACCTGATGGTAAAGACTGCAACGACGACACCATTAAAGCCAACATCTTTAACACATTCTTCGGCTCAGTATTTGTAAACAGCAATGGATCATGCCCAGTATTTCCTAGCCGTACCACAGATAACAACAATGATCTAATACATATCGATTTTACAGAAGACAATGTTGAAAAAGCACTACGCAATCTAAAACCATCTCTATCTATTGGACCTGATGGAATATGTGCCTACTTCTTAAAAAAGCTATCCACTGCCATAGCCAAACCTCTAAGCATAATCTTTGAAAAATCTTTCAGGACCAAGCTCCTTGCCTAACCTATGGTCACAAGCCACAGTCATCCCCATCTTCAAAAAGGGAGACCCAAGCCTAGTTGAAAATTACAGACCAATCTCCTTATGCTGCGTCACCTGTAAAGTCATGGAATCAATTATTAACCAATCCATCATCCTCCACTTAGAGACAAACAACCTACTCTCCAATAAACAATTTGGTTTCAGAAAAAAACTATCCTGTAATCTGCAACTCTTACACTGCAAAAACATATGGACGACACAACTCGACCAGGGCAAAGCAATAGACGCAATCTACATAGACTTCTGTAAAGCCTTTGATTCAGTGGTACACGACAAACTACTCCTAAAAATAAAATCCTATGGTATCTCTGGACAACTGAATAACTGGATAGAAGCATTCCTGGCAAACAGACAACAAATGGTCAAAATTGGGAGCGTCCTATCAAATTCTGTACCTGTCAATAGTGGTGTCCCCCAAGGCAGTGTTCTAGGACCAACTCTCTTCATACTCTACATAAATGACCTCTGTGATCATATTAAGAGCAATTGCGTTCTTTTCGCTGATGATGTAAAGCTGTTCAATACCACAGACAATACTGCTACCCTACAAAAAGATCTTGACTATGTATCAGAATGGTCAAACAAATGGCAACTTCAAATCTCAACAAATAAATGCTCTGTCTTACATATTGGCAAAAAAATCAGAAAATAAAATACAAGCTGAATAGTCAAGATCTTGTTGATGACCCAAGCTCTGTAAAGGACCTTGGAATACTCACCTCTAATGATCTAAGTGCTAGAGCCCACTGCAACTACATAGCCAAAAAGGCATTAAGAGTTGTTAACCTAATCCTACGTAGCTTTTCTCTGGTAATATCACACTACTAGCCAGAGCATACAAAACATTTGCTAGACCAATACTCGAATACAGTTCATCAGTCTGGAACCCACATTACGTATCTGATATTAGCACAATTGAGAAAGTCCAGAAATATTTCACAAGAAGAGTTCTCCACTCCTCTACTCGTTGTAGAATACCTTATGCCACCAGACTTGAAATTCTAGAACTAGAAAACCTTGAATTACGCCGTCTTCGGTCTGATTTAAGCATGGTATATAAAATCATACATTGCAATGTCCTACCTGTCAATGAATACTTCAGCTTCAACCATAACAACACAAGAGCACACAATAGATACAAACTCAAAGTTAACCGCACCAAACTTGATTGCAGGAAATACGACTTCAGCAATAGAGTGGTCAATGTCTGGAATACTCTACCCGACTCTGTAGTTTCTTCCCCAAACCCCAAAAACTTTAACCTTAGACTGTCTACTATTGACCTCACCCCTTTCCTAAGAGGTCTGTAGGGGGCGTGCATAAGTGCACCAACGTGCCTACCGTCCCTGTCCTATTGTTTCTTTTATTTCTTTTATTTTTCTTATATGTATCCATGTATTCATAACTATATTTTGTACTTATACCTATTATCTTGTAAGCAATTGACAAAAATAAACAAATAAACAAACAAACAAACAAACAAACAAACAAATAAATAAATAGATAAATAGATAAATAGATAAATAGATAAAATATTTGTGATCCTGAGCCAGGGAATTTCTGATTGCCCAGACCTTAGAACTGATACATATTAGGTCTTGGAGGTTTACAAATCATCCAGGTTTAGCCTTTCCCCAACATTTCTTTGATCATTTTTATTCAAGCCCATTCAACAAAAATAATGTTGGGCACATTTATATACACTTGCAAACTGTCTGAAAAATATGTGGGTGTGCATGGGTTTTTAGAGCATTATACTCTCAGCAATCTGTAGCTCACATTACTTCTCAAACTTCCTGGAATTCAGTTAAATCCTAAGGGATTCATCATGAGAGAATTCTTCTCATGGGGCCTTTTTAGATCAGGAACAAAATAACCCCAGGATATTATAAAGTAAGATGAAAAATTTGAAGAGGTTCTTTAAAGAAAACTACCCTGAGTATGAAGCAATAAAACAGAAACTTCTTTCTGAAAAAAATGAGGATAGACTTGGGGATATAGAAAGACAGATTATGACAAAGAAGTAACACAGTGGTTTCACAAAGTGGCCAAAATGGGTATAAGAGATGGCTGAACCATTTCCAATGTAGAACATAGCTGACCAGTATCCCAAAGTTTATGTACACTGCAACAGACAAAGAACAGGTTTAGAATAATATCAAATTAGATGGAATTCCTTGTTCTAGTTTAGTGAATGGGAAACTAAAAAGTGAAGAGGATTAAGTGTAAGGGTTGGATTAAAAGTAATGCCTCTACATTTATAATGTTATAGGTAGTCCTCGAGTGGTCAACCTATGTTAAACATTCATAGTTATGATAGATCTTCACAGCACTACTTATGTCCCAGATTCAAACTTCTGATGGCACACCCACACCCCACACAGTAATTTTGGGTGTTTAATGGCTTTTTTGCAGAATCTTGCAGTCACCTGAGCACGATTTATGACATTTTTTTGTAAGAAACCAACATTAGCTTCCAGTTTCCAGAAAAAAACCAGCCATTGTGGATAATGGATTTACCAAATGAATTTGCTTAACAACTGCTGTAAAAAAAAAAGATTGCAAAATCAGGCATTGTTACCTGTTTAATGACTGGCATGAGTTACAACTGTAATTCTGGGTTCAACAAAGGTTGTAAGTTTGTAAGAGATGGTTGTAAGTGTATTTTGTAGTTTTAAAAGAGTTATATTAATATATGTTCTCTGCACTCTTTTTGAGATTCTAGAAAGAGTGCAGAGAAGAGCAAAAATGATGATTAGGGGACTTCAAGCTAAAATACACAATGAATGATTGCAGGAACTGGGTATGTCTAATCTAATAAAGAAAAGAACTAGAGGCAACATAAGAATAATCTTCCAATATTTGAAGGGCTGTCACAGAGAAGAGGGGAGTCAACCAATTCTCCAAAGCACCTGAGGGCAAGACAAGAAGTAATGGATGGAAACATATCAAGGAGAGTTCCAACCTAGAATAAGGAGAAATGTTTTGACAGAACAATTAACCAGTGGAATGGCTTGCCTCCAAAAGTTGTACTCCAACACTGGAGGTTTTTAAGAAGAGATTAGACACACATTTGTCTGGAATGGTATAGGGTGTCCTGCTGAGCAGGGGGTTGGACTAGAAGACCTTCCAGGAAACTTCCAATTTTCATATTCTGCTATTCTGTTAAATGAAATTGGAACGCTTAATATTAATTCTCTTGTTTCCTGTTTTATTTCCTCATATAATCACCACAATTTGCTACCTATTTCTGATGGACAAGCTTCTTAAGCCATCAGAAAAGATTGTCTCTTCAATCAAGTCCTGACAGTCCTTCCCACCTCTTTATCTATATATATAAAAAAGTGAAATACCATTCATGAATCATCACAAAATGTCCAGAACTGTAAGGCTTACAAACCTGAAATTTGGCACATATGTCCCTTTCGGCTTCTAAGAGCTCACTAAGAAAGGATTTTTTGAAATGACCATCAGGGCATTAGTATTTCATATATTATTATTAACATGCTCTGATGCTAAGGAGCTCTACTGCTCCTTCCCACCTGAAAAGAAATCTGTTCCAAATGCAAAACATAAGCAGAGGAAAGGAGTTTCAGCTTCAGTTTTACTTTCACAGCACCAAACAGCTTTAGTACAGAACAGTTGAGCTAAGCCACGCCCAGGCTCCTTGCTGTCTCCTTCTTGATTACAGAGCAAACACTGTTTCAGTTTCTCAACTCTCTCAAACACTGACAGGACACTAGCCAGATGAATACGATGGATGCTGGTAGACAGAGGCAGATTTTTTCCCCCCTTATTTTCCTCTCCAAAAACTAAGCCCGACCACATAGTTATGTAGTGAAGCAAGTTTAAGTATATCTACTGGATGTACATATTTATTAGAAATTGTGCTGTATATCTCTAATTTTGAGGAAAAGGTGAAAATTGTATGGCACCGCATCTATACTGTATAGATGGAGTGAAACGTATTTATTTTGTATTTAAACATTTCTTTGCAAACTTAGGTTTTAGCAAAAATGCTTACAAAATTACAGCAATCATATCAGGTCAATACATCTACAATATTAGAAGATTTCAAAATGTCAAAATATTCAAGCAAGATCAGAGAATATTGAAAAGAGAATAGAGAACATTGAACAAAGAACAGAGAACATTGAACAAAGAACAGAGAACATTGAACAAAGAACAGGGAAAACCAATGAAAAAGTGGAGAACATCCAACAAATGATGTTGAAGTATGATGAGAGATTCCAAAAAATTGAAGAAGAAGATAAACAAAGAGACAAGAAGATTGGAGATATTGATAATAGATTAATGGTGGTTGAACAAGATAAAAGTGGTATGTTGAGACAGGAGATGGATAGATCAGAATTCTATCTTAGATTCCAAAATGTAGAGGAAGAAAAAGTACAAAACTTAGCTGAGATAATGATAGAAATACTGGCTGAAGCTTTGGAAATAACTCAAGAGAAAATGATGGATGGAATAGATGAGGTTTATCGAGTTTTCACAAGATATGCGATGAGAAATAGCTTACCAAGAGAAGTTCACATTAGATTTACAAAGAAAGCCATTAAAACGCAAATATTGCAAGTGGCAAAAGAGAAAACATTGAAATATAAAGACAGGGAGATTGTGGTCTTGAAACAAATACCCAGAAGAGTGAGAGAGATGAGAAGAGAATACTGATTCCTGACTAAAATGCTACTTAAAAAAGAGGTGAATTATAGATGGCTGATTCCAGAAGGTTTAATGTTCACATGGCAAGAACAGAGACATAGAATTGACTCAATTGAGAAAGCAGAAATATTTTATACCAAATTTTTTGGAGGGAAAGAGGAAGAGGCAGAAAAAGAAATCTCACTAATTGAATTACAAGAGGACTGCCAAATGGCGATTGAAAAAGAAGAAGGTGCAGTAGGTGGAAAGGTGGAAGCCAAAGAACATCGTGAACCAAGATCTACGAGAGCTGCTAAACCTAACTACAAAATATAACCATGGAAGAGAAAAAATTGATTACAATTAATATAAATGGACTTAACTCAGCCATTAAAAGAAGGAAAACCTTTCATAAATTAGAGAAATTAAAATTTGATATAATTTGTCTACAAGAAGTACATATTAAAAAACAATATGAACAATTGTTGATACAGCCAAAATGAGGGAAAATATTCACTTCCTTGACACAATGTAAGAAAAGAGGAGTGGTTTTATATATTAAAGAGACTATCCCAGCAAAATTGATGTATACCAATGATGACAGAAGAATACTAATGGTGGAAATAATGGACAATAATACGAAAACACTCCTTATTGGAATTTATGCCCCGAATGACAAACAAGAAGAATTCTACAAAAAATTACATATGAAAATAATTGAATTGGACTATGCTGATATAGTTATGATGGGAGATTTTAATGGAATTGTACACAATAAATTGGACTATACAGCACAGAAAACAATAAAGCAAAACAGAAAGACTCTCACTAAATCTTTTTTTAAAATGGTAGATGAAATAAACTTAAAAGATACATGGAGAGAAAGAAATGCTAGAACTAAACAATACACCTTCTATTCAAATAGACACTCATCATGGTCCAGAATAGATATGATATGGACGTCAACAGAATTAATAACTAATATTCAAGAAATAAATATTGAAACAAGTACTTGGGCAGATCACAATCCAATGACAATTAAATGGAAAGGACAAAAAAGAAGATCTAGATGGACGTTAAATAATACTATTTTAAAGGAAAAAGACTTCACACAGTGGATGGAGAAAGAATTGGCTTTTTTCTTTAGACAAAACAAAAAAGAAGATACATCAATTCAGAATGTATGGAATACAATGAAGGCATATGTTAGAGGCTTGATAATAGACTATACAAGGAAAAGAAATATTATGAAAAGATTACCCTCTAAGGCCTTAGAGGATGAGTATAAAAGACTTGAAAAAGAGCTACAGAAAATGCCACAGAAAAAGGACATCAAGCTAAAAATGGATATAATTAAACATAAAATTGGTCAAATAGAAAAAGAAGAATTAGCACAGAAAATTAGAGGTGCTAAACAGAACTACTTTGAAGACGCAAACAAACCAGGTAGATGGTTAGCATACAAATTGAGAAAGGAGAAAGAATCAAGGAAAATATTGCAATTAACAGATGACCAAGGCCAAGTTTGCTATGGTAGTAAAGAGAAGAAGGAAATCATACGAGACTTCTATGGGAAACTATGTATGCAAGAGAATATTGATGAGGAAAGAGTTAAACAGTACTTACAGAATGCTAGTTTGCCTCAGATACCTAAAGAGATTGAAACAATGTTAGAAAGCAATATAACAATGATGGAGTTAACTGAAGCACTCAAGAAGCAAAATAATGAAAAGGCACCAGGCCCAGATGGACTTCTGGCAGAATTTTACAAAACAAGAATCACTGAATCTTCCATTGCTAGAAGTTATGAATCAAGTTATGTTAAAGAAGAAGATACCTAAATCATGGCCTATATTACACTTATTCCAAAAGAGGAGGCCCATCCATTACAAATTAAGAACTATAGACCTATTTCTCTACTAAATGCAGATTATAAAATCTTTGCTTCAGTATTGGCAGAAAGACTTAAAAAATATCTAAATAATTTTATTCATCCTGATCAAAATGGATTTCTGCCAAAGAGACAAATTAAAGATAATATGAGACTAATCTTGGACACCTTGGAATACTACGAGGCACATCCTGAAAAACAAATGGCTCTGATATTTCTAGATGCACAGAAGGCATTTGATAATGTGAATTGGCAATTCACGTTATTACTGCTGGAACAGATGGGCTTTTCTAGAAAATTTATTCAAGCAATAGAAGCTATATACTATAAGCAAACAGCAAAGGTAGAACTGAGAGACTCTATCAATATAAGAAAAGGAACAAGACAAAGGTGCCCACTATCACCTTTGTTGTTTGTGTTAACTTTGGAAGTGCTAAACAGAAATATTAGAGATGAAAAGAATATAAAAGGAATGAAAATCAAAAAGGAAGAATTTAAGCTACAAGCATTTGCAGATGATCTGGTTTTCATCTTAGAAGACCCCCTAGAAACAGCACCAAAATTGATAGAAAAGATAGAGACATATGGAAAGGTGGCTGGTTTGAAAATAAATAAAGATAAGACAAAGATCTTGACAAAGAATATGCTATTAAGACAAAAGGAAGAACTGGCAGACCTATTGAAAATTCAGGTCACAAATAAGATCAAGTACTTGGGGATATATTTGACAGCAAGATGTAGTACACTAAAAGAGAATAATTATATCAAACTTAAACAGCAGATAGTGCTAGATCTGGTGAAATGGGAAAATTTACAACTGTCACTAATAGGGAGAATTCCAACAATCAAGATGAATATATTACCCAGAATTTTATATTTGTTTCAAACAATTCCAATTAGGCTTGGAAATGATTACTTTGAAGATTTAAATAAAATTGTGTTGAAATATATATGGCAAGCTAAGAAAGCGAGAATAAAGTTAAAACTTTTGCAAGATGCTAGAATTAGAGGAGGATTTGGTTTGCCTAATTGGGAGTTGTATTATCAAGCTACAAATCTGATGTGAGTTAAGGAATGGATAACACTAAGAAATACAAGATTGTTGACATTAGAAGGACATGATTTGTTGTTGGGGTGGCATGCTTTTTTATGGTATAAAGGAACTAAAACACAGGGGTATTTTAGAAGACATTATATCCGGGAGTCTCTGTGGTTAAACTGAGAGAAGATTAAAAGACAATGTTATTTGAAAATTCCAGTCTGGCTATCGACTATTGAAGCATTTTCTTATCCTATAATGTACAAAAAGGAACAAACAGTTAGATATGGTGAAATATTGGATGAAAAGGGTGAACTCAAATCTATACAAAAACTAGAGGAACAAGGTATAAAGATGAATTGATTTTCATATGTGCAAATACATTCAAGGTATGACAAAGATTCTAAAATGGAAGGTTTCTATGATAAATTGACTGACTTAGATAAGATTTTGACAGGTACTGATGAAAAGGTGATTAAAAAATTGTATGGATATTTATTAGAAATTAAATTAGAAGAAGAACAAGTTAAAGAAACTATGATTGCTTGGGGGAAGAATTTTGGATATGGGATTGATTTAGAGAAATGGCAAAAATTGTGGTCTCAAAATTATAAAATGACAATGTCAACAGCATATAAAGAAAATTTGTATAACATGTTTTACAGGTGGCGTTTTCCCTGACAAGAATAGCAAGAATGTTCAAGAATAAATCTGAAAAATGTTAGAAATGTCATCAGACACCTGGCTCATATTACCATATGTGGTGGACTTGTGCGGATGCTAAAAAATACTGGACTAAAATCCACATGTGGTTGGAAAAAATGACAAAAAAACATATAGACTTGAAACCAGAGATATTTTTATTGGGAATTTTACCTGAAACATATAGTAAAGACTTGAAATATCTGATTGTAAATGTATTAACAGCGGCTAGGATTGTATTTGCCCAAAACTGGAAAAATGAGAAAACACCATCACAGGAGGAAATCATTAAGAAAATATTGGAATGTGCTGAAATGAGTAGATTGACATTTGAAATTAGAGAACAAGAGGATAAACACTTTTATAAAATTTGGGATCTATTCTATCAATGGTTAGACAATAAAATACAGTAATGAAATATGTAGACTTTTAGAAAATAATAAATATATAAAGATGTACTTCTTTCTTATTATATCTACAAAATGATTTTAGGATAGATTTGGGATGATAATATGAACTGTTATAAAACAAACTAAGTAAATTATGATTATCTTGTAAAATATGAATGAATAAAAATATAGTCAAATGATTGATTAATAATGATACTAAGGTATTTAATTTTTGATTGAAAATACGAGATTATATGCAATGTAATTGTAATTGAAGACTACAAAATGGAAGCACAAAACTATTTGTAAACCAACTGGCACACTGTATGTATACATATGGAAGATGGCTTTGTTTATTTATGTTTGTTTTTAAAAACCAATAAAAACTTTTTTTAAAAAGATTTCAAAATGTGTTTTTCAAGATGTGCTTTCATGGTAAAACATTGAGATCCAGCTTCAGATCCCTTGTCATTTGCATGTTACATTGTAGCAAAATTTGTTCAGAGCAAATTGTTATGTTGCAGCAAAAAATTTTTTTTGTGCTTCTGGACTCTGCTTAATCACTATTTTGAGTGTTGCAATGTAACATATCACCACTGAGTTGATAATAGTATTATGTAAATAGTACTGGGACAATTTACCTAGTTTGCATTCCCAAAACTGTAGGTTTTTCAATCCCTTCTTCCCACAAACACATGCACACGCATGCACACAAACACATACACACACTCTGATGAGATTCTGTGAATTGATACTTCATTTCTGGGTCATAATGATGAACCCATGTTTCGTCAGCTATCCACAAAGCTGTGAAGAAATTCCTCAACTTCCTTACTTACCCTAACCCTAACCCTTACTGTGCCACTACAATAATTGCTGACAAATTTCAACTCTCAAATTTTTAATCTCTGCCATCAGTGTGCAAGGAACCCATCTAGCCATGGTGGTACAGTGGTTAGAATGCAGTATTGCAAGCTAATTCTGCTGACTATCAATCGTGCTTTCTAGCAAAACTTCAGGTATTGAGGAACATCAGTCATAAATTCCTCTGAAATGCTAAAATTGACAACGATTTCCCTTTGAGTAATCTGCCAAATATCTTTACCAGTCCTTCAGTCTTTCTCATATGAAACTCACCAAATCATGTCATAGCTTTGTTTTTGAGAACAGAAATCCATTGTTCCCAGTTTGCCATTTATACATTTTTTGGTCCAGTCATACACAGTACTCATGCCTACACAATCACTGTTATAGGTGATAATTTGGTTATTAAACCTGAGAATGTAAAGAGCTGAACTGAAGCCATTTTGTGTTCGCAGTCTGAACTTTTTTTTTTTAAAGACAAATTTTATTAGTTTTACAAAACAATACACAAAGAAACAAGGCATAATAACATAAAAGATCTTTTCTGAAAAAACCAATAGAACATACAAAATAGTTCCAAATTATAATATATATATTTACGTTATCTGTTCAACTTCGTATCTTATCCCAACTTCTCCTTTTCATTCTATTATCCAAATTATATTTCTTGCTAATTAAAATTTTATTGCCTTTCAAAAACAATACACAAACAAACAAAACATAGAACATAAAAACATAAAACATCTTTTCTGAAAGTTGCTTGTTCCCGGGTTAAAACTCTTCGCACAGACACAAATTCAAAAATCATATTCACTTTATATACCATTTCATATCTTATTACCATTTTCAATTTTCTATATAGCTTCTTCCCTCTTTTATCTTTTTTAGTTTTATTTTATTTATCTCATCTCAGTTCAATTCATAATACTTATCATTCTTTGTCTGTTCTATTTCCAGCTATCCATTCATCTTTTCTCTTTAAATAAACTTCTCCTATACACTGATTGGAGTGACGCCTTTGACTCTTTCCCCTAGCTTAATAATACTTAATATAACACTTAACTTATATTGGGATTCTGTTTAGTACATTCTAAAATTACACAATAAATTTTATGAGAAAGGAAAAAACGCAACAATAACAAAGAAAAAGCATATAAGACCACTATCAATACCATTAAGAAACTAATCATACATATTAATACTCATTTGTATATTAAGCATTTTATTCTAAATACACATATAAAAACACAATCTTATGTACCTTACAGAATCCCTTTTTTCAATTAAATTTACCCATTGTCTCTAAATGAGTTTTGTTTCTTTAAATCTTGCTTCCCACCATTAAGGCTTCTCAGCCCATCCTTTCTCTCTTGCTTATTCTTCTCCTTGCCCTTTTTACCCCTTTGTCTCTCCTCCTCCCTTTTCTTCTTCTGCTTTCCCCCTTTCTGTTGTTTTCTAACCTTGTATCCACCTTTCATCTCATTTTTCTCTTTTTTGGTTGTTTTTTCAAGCCTTAAAATCCCCTTTTTCTTTTCCCCTTTCTCCTCCTCCCCAAATAGAACCATTTGTTCATCAAAGATGGCTTCTTCTTTGTCCCAGTCGTCCTGCTGCGCAGTCAATTTTTCATAAGTGCATACCGCCATTTCTAGAAATTGAAAAAGAGTGCCCAAAGTATCTTTTCCATCTTGTTCTTCTTTTTTATATTTTTGATATTCAATTTTTAGTTCATCCACAAGCAATGCCATCGTGAAGAGAATTTTTTTTTTTCAAAACAACCACTCGAGTATTTTTAATCAAGAATGATTCCCAAAAGTTCCAAAGTCACCAAAGAATCTAAATAAACTATTTCTTTTAATATTTTTTTCTTTCTTCCATTTCTCTTTCTGGGGTTGCTGTTTGATCAAAGAGTTTCAATTAAAATATATCTTTTAGAAGCCGTATTAATATTCAAAGCTCTTTAAAATTCTAGGCAATCTCCTCCTTTTTCAAATTCTTCTCCAATTTTTTTTCCTCTCCCTTCTCACTTACAGCAACAATTTTCCTTTGAATGTTCAGAAATCCATACCTCCAATGCGGGTTTTCCGATTTCTTTTAAGATTCTATCGCTATCACGTTCGGAAGGAGAGTGAAAGGAAAAAAAAAAAGCTTTTCCTTTAATTTACATTTGCCGCTTGACACATTCTGGGAACGATGTTTCTTTAACAAGTTTCAAATTCCAGGATACTTTCACTGTTACTTGTCCCGGTCAGCAAAGATCACTTTCACTTCTTCACAGCTCCTCCTGCACTTTCTTTTCCCGGCTGAGCTCTTCTATGTGGTTGCCATTACTGACCGCCGCTCAGCTGCCTTTGGAAAAGGGGGTTTCACTGGATAGGGAAGAGAGGTGCGATATCTCTCAACCCTGCCAGACCCCCCCGTCTTCGCCACCTTCTACAGAGGTGGTTTAGCCCCGAAGCCAAATGGCTCGGGGCACTTGGGCAGTGAACACAGGCAGGAACCGCGCACAGTCGCGAATTCCTGCCTGCTCCGAAGCGCTACAGACCAGAAATTCCTGAACTTTTGAAGCTTAGAACATTTATGTAATGTGTTTGCTGCTAGAAATTATACAAGTTTGCAAAACTGTGTACTTGGCATAAGTTAGAGGTATGTGCTGGGGCGCTCTGACATTATAAAACACATTAAGAGATATTAATGGTTTTCTTATAATCTTCTGGTATTTGAATAACAGGAAATCTGACTATAATGAGAATATTGGGAGTTTTCCATGGAAGGTTGGAACTTTCTTATGAAAACATTATATAACTTCTCTATATATGGAAAACAGAAAGTGTTATGTAACCATGGGATTTGATAAACCTATATAAGCTGTATTCACTAAATGGAAGTGTCTCCTTCCTCCTAGAAAATGTTTTTTTTTCCTGGAGTACAGGGGTCCATACTGCAGTATTTTCCCTAATATAAGATCCTATGGATCAGATTATCAAAAGTCTGTTGATTCATTTTTATGTACTTCTCACAATCATCATCATAAATAACCTACATTCAACAGTGAATTGAGGAATTTCTTTGGCAGTCAAAAATTCTATTATGGCACATTTCATAGTTAAGTATTCACTTCAGGTTTTCATTTCATACCTAACAATACAACCTTTGGTTAATGGCAATTTTTAATGGAAGTGAAAGAAAAAGTGCTAAAGAACATCTCAGATGATCTGGCACATCACAACTGCCATCTATTGGTGATGTAACAGTCATTACTTTTCATTCAAACCTCACATTAGAGAATCATTAAATCCAGACAATAGAAACACTCCCCTTTGGGAGTATTTCTTTTTTTCATTGTATTTTGTTCTATCTAGCTGCTTTCTAACATTTGCAAAACCAATTAATAGATTGAAAGAAATGAACAGATGATCTCTCCTTCAGAGGTAAGTTGTCCAAGCTATAGTTGTGTCCTATAGCTAAGCTATAAGATAATTGTGTAGCACATAGTAAACATCATGTAAGGTTCATTATAGATTTTAGTCTAAAGCTAATTATGATTCTTGTCTACTGAGTCTTTATAGACTTTAGGAAAGCCTGTAAGTTATTCAAAAGCAAAATTATTGCTGCACAACACTTGCATTCTATATAGCCACACACCATAAGATCCACAAATCAATAGGTATATGAGCTGAGATTAGAAAGGGCTCCAGAGTGTGACATTTTTCTTCCTAAATGTTATGATATAACAGCTTAAGTTAAAAACAAACTTTCAGGAACTACTAAGACAATGTTTTATCTTTGGCAGCTTTAGGCATCAGCAAACTTTCCTGAACATAAAATTGTTTGTTTTCATGCTTGATTGATCCTGCACTTTTGTTGCTTTAAGTCTCTTAACTTTTGAAAATAATTTTAACTTTCTGAATTAGCTTTTGATGATTAAGTTTGTCTATTAAAAAATCATCTCTTTAAAAAAAGAACAAAGCTGAAATTTTAAGCACATTCATTTGGGAGTCATGTTCCAGACTCTACCAGGTTTATTGTTGCATAAATATTTAGAACTTCTTAATAGGGCCACTTTAGTACATTTCAAGTATATCAACATTTATAATTCCTGCAAAATCTGATCTCATTTATTAGAGAATAGCTCAATGTTCATTTGCATTTATAATGTATTTCTGCAATGTATTATAGATGGTGTGTTCATGATCAGGTAAGAAAGAGAAAACATCAAGTTCTGATATTGTTCTGGAAAAGTTTCATCTCTGGTCAGTAATTCTAGCCTGAAACTCACTACTCTTCTTCATCCCTATCTGAGTGCTAATGACAAGTCCTTGGTTATAAATGCTAGTTGAATATATCTTCAGAATGTCATAAACACAATACAGGTAGAGACCTGGATTCACATAAGAAAATATGATTCAAAATGTGAATTACTGTGCATGTAATACTTATCAGAAACACCTTAAAGCAATTGTCTCATTGTTGAGTTCTCATGCCTACTCCCCAAAACTAATATGTAAACCTGAGGAAAAGCCCATTTAATTTAAGGGGAAACATGGATGTCAGTGAATGTTGTGAACTATATTTTGTCCTTTGAATCTAGATTTCTGAATAGTCTTTCAAAGTATCATTGGTACAGTAGTCTGTGTAGAGCCAGGCAGAGAACACCTCCAGATTTTTTTTTCTACTCTTTTAATAGATTAAATAGTACATACTTTGCTATGGAATAGCAAAGAAATCAATGTGAGTCAACATGTGTCAGCTGGTCTTGCCCTTCCCTGTTTTCTCATTCTTTAAGAAGTCATCATGGAGGACATTTCCCAACAGTATTTTTTGGTAGTAGTACTATTACCACCACTAAAAAGAACCTCTGCTTTTGAAAACATATACAATTTATTCTACTTCTAGACACATCAATACAAATTAAAATAATTTCAAAAATCTAATTATTCCCAAACAAATATTAAGATATGAATATGGAATGTGGAAGCTACTTACTCTTTTTCTTCATCCTCCTTGTTCTTTTAGTTCTCCTCCTCGTCTTTCTCCTCCTCCTCTTCCTCCTCCTCCTCTAAATTTATATGCCACTCAACTCCTAGCAACTCTGGATTGTTTACTATTTTAATTAAAAAAAACTCAAATAACAATACAATAACATAAAAAGCACAAGACAAAAGATCAATGGCAAAAATACATTAATAAATAGCCAAGGGAAACATTAAAAAAAGAAAGGACCATCAATTGTGCTCTCCGAAGACCTGTGCAAAGATTCAGGCTTTAAGGGCCTGAAATCAAAATACCAATGTGGGGGGAGAGATTCAAATTTGGGGGGAGGGGGTACTATATTTCAGAGTGCAGGCAAATCAAACTGGTCAGGCAGATATTATAGGAGACAGGATGTCCCTCAAGTAACCAGATTTTATGCCACGTAGGGCTTTATAGGTAGTGACTCACACATTGAATCTCCCCCAAAGCAAAATGGTAACCAGTGCAGCTCATGGGGAGATATTACATGGACATACTGAGATTCTAAGGTTGGACTAAGGATGTGGCTTAATTCAAAAAACAGTATTTTCCTACTGAATTATGAAAATAAAATTTAGGAAAATTCATAGCCTGTAGATAAAAAGATCTGTAAATGATGATAATCGTTAACCCATTCCTTGAAAGGGAGCTGTTTGAGTAACAACTTTGCAAGTTATTAAAGTTTACAGTTTTTTAATACTTGATAAGCATCCAATGTCTTATTGGTCGTACAATATTTTTCCATTTATTCATAAATCAATGTAATCCCTTTTCTACATTATGTTATCAGTAAAAATTGAAATTAAAAATATTGAAGAAGTGCATTGTCATTGTATTTATTATGAATGTAATGTATAGACACAGATAAGTACATACTATAGTGTCCAGAGAATGAAAAATAGTGTGCAGTCTAAAAGTGCAACAAACAAACAAATCAATAAATTAGGATAGCTTACATGATTATGTCTCTTAATCCTCTCCATATAAAATTTCAAGCTTCTGCAGCCAAGGTATTATTATCAACTAATAGGTATCTTGGGCAAAAATATATATATGAAATTTTATAGCTTGATTTCATTTACTTGAATTGATACTGCATATGGTTGCCACCTGCTGCTTTTTCTTGCAAACCAGCATAGAAAAGCTGCTCTGCTATACAGCATTAGACATGTGTTGCAATCACTTAATAATTCTCACTTTTATAGGATGTATTGTACTCTACCAGAAGATATTAAAGTTGCAGGAACTGTCTAGCAAGCCCACAACAATTTTTGGATAAAGAGTAGATAGTAAGGCAGGTGAAAACTAAAATAAATAGAAAGAAATAAAAATAATACATCCAGCAATTAACCCAAGCAAAGTAGTTCTGATATCATTAAAACAAGCTTAGAGGTTTATTGTTTTTTTGAAAACTAGCAATCGTCAGAGGACAAGGGGAAAGCTGTCCTTTTAATGTATCGCTGTAGTAGCCCAATATGAAAATATGAGCAAAGTTTCATTAAATAAATCTTGCTTCCAAATAGGGAAAATGCACATGTCTTTTTTACATAGTGATTCATATAAGAAAGTTTCATCATCCAGAATCGCCAGCATAGGATTTTTGATCTTTCAGTAACTATATATTTCATACATGATAATTCAATAGATATATATCTGCTTACATAACTGTGTTTTCAGTATATAGAAACCTTTAGTTTGTTATTACTTTAATTTTGTTCACATTTTGTGGTCAGATGTGCTCACCAATAAAAAAAAAAGATGCACCCTTTTGTGATTTTTTATATAACTGAGAAATGTAAATACCTCCCATTGCAGTTCAGCAGGCTTGAAAATTCTGCAGAGTTACAGGTGTCTAGTGGTTTCAAAAAATGTACCACATATATATCATGAGTATAAGGGTATTCTAGCAGTGCAAAACCCATTATGAAAATAGTGCAAAAACTCATCATTCTTTGTTTAAAGGTTTCATCCAGACCAGCATAGGAGGCATATTGTGCATTAGAAGTTTGTAGAGTAAATGGCATATGTTCTGGAATGCTACTTATAAAATGGATACAAGTAGTCCTCAATTTATTGACCCCAACATTTCTGTTGTTAAGTGAGACATTTGTTAACTGAATTTTGATTTAACAATAAGGTCATAACTATGAAGTCACATTTTTCAGTGCTGTTGTAACTTTGATTGGTCACTAAATGAACTATACAACAATAATAAGAAATGAGAAACAGATTTATCTCTATAACCTAGGGATATATACCTGAATAGGCTTTGATTCTCGAATCATTTTAGGATTTTGGAATTCATTAGAATTGCTTTTTCCTTTTGTGTCCTGTTAATAATGCAGTTGAGAATACACTGAACTTGTTAGTGTCTGCTGTGTGGTTATTACAGTGTCTATTCAGTGGTCTCCATGGACACTTTGACTCAGAAGTTAATTTTCAGTCTATGGTGATGAATATGCTGCGTTGCCTGTAAAAATATTTTCATATTTCTTTATGAATTGTGCTTAGATCTCCTTTTCTTTTCTTTTTTCTTTTTAGTGTACCATACAATACATTTGCTGACATGGAGTGTATGCAAAACACTTACATGAAATATGTGAAGAACAAATTAAAATACTCATTTCTAATTTTGAATTCTGTATATAAACATGAATTCTATTGTTCACAAGCATAGAGGGACCCAATTAAAAACAAATCTGATGATAGCAGCTTTCAAGTATTTTCTGTGGGATTGGATAGAGTCACCAAGGTAATTTACAAGTACTAAAATATACATTTAGCTTAAATATTCATAAAGTGGTCTTCAATAAAAGCAGTTCACTGCACAGAAAGCTTTGTACATATCAGGAATGTACAAAGTGTGATGCGCGAACCATATGTGGCCAACACAGAATAGTCAAGCTTCACCAAAGACTTTCATAGAGATGGAGAAAAAAAATTACATCTTGCAGAGAAGGCATGCTGTATATACCGTCAGCTAGGTACTTACATCTATGAAATATGCCTTTTCTCTGTAATGCCCTCCTTATGGAATATCCTTCTCCTGAAATTAGATTGGCTCATCCCTCTTGATTTGTCATAAGGTTCTCAAGACATGGTTATGCTGTCAGGCCTAGGGCTCCCAGGGAACTGGAGTCCTGGACTCCTGGACTCCTGTCCTGAGGGCCTAATTGCTGAGGGGATCATGTTTATCTTAAGATTAGGGTTTTTTATGTTATTGTTATTACTGTGACGTTTAGATTTTTATTTGCTTTATATTGGCTGTTTTTAGGGGGTGGGTAGGAGCTAGCAGGTCAGGAGGGAAGACAAGAAACTGAAAGCACTTCGAGTGTCTACCAGAAACATCAACTCTACCAGAGACTATGGGAATGGAATATGAATCCTCACTGAGTCTTCCTAGCAGCAGAACTATTAGCAAAACTACTTGTTTGAATCCAATTGGACATCAGGGAGATAGCTGGGAGGAGGACTTGGGAAAGGGGAAAGTAAGCAAGCAGTTTTTGCGCCCAAATCTCAGATCTGGCTTTTTCTATCTGGTAACCACTTGGCTTTAGTAAAAGTATTTGTTTCACTATGAATACAGTCAAAGGCTATTTCTTTCTAAATAACGAAGTCAAGACAAGTCCAAAATTTACAACATTTTTGGCAGAAATTGGTCTTTATTTAATTATCACAGAAGATGCTTAACAGCCATTAGCATTCACTTTATGATTGCCATGTTTGATTAATTAGCAAAAAAAGTCACAAAATTGGGTCCACTAACATAGAGACTCACTTTATGACTGTCACAACTTATGATCATAATTGTGAGCCTTAATTTTGATAGTAACTCAAGAACTACCTGTACTGTATTAGTCCAAGTTAAATTAGCTTTTTGTGAGATGACCAGCTATACAACTTTGATTAATATATAAATAAATAATATCTGATATCTTTTTTCCTCCACATGGAGGAAAACAAAAGATTGTGTATCCCAACTTCAAAAATATTAAAGTTTAAGATTGTCTAAAGTGTTTTGGATTGTTTCTGTGTCAATTTTATTCTTAAAGCATATGGAACACATCATGGAGTTGATTCTGTTTTTCTGCTTTTGAGGCAAGACTTTCTCTGCCTTCCATTTTATCAAGCAATATTTCAGCTTTTATATTGATTTTCTGTCGCCAAAGAACACTTTCTCCTTTTTCACCTATAGTTTTTGGCTCAAACAAAGAAATGCAACTGGGTGAAAGATGAAATATGTTACTGTGTCAAATCAATGGTTCATCTATATCAGTAATGTTTCTCTTACAATTGTTCAACTCCAAAATAGATGCAGAATAACACAGACCAGTTAAAAACAAATCAGATCAAGGTTTTCTTCCATCAAAAATTTGCCAATATTATCATTGGCCATCCTATGAAAGTTGCAATTAGAAAATTGTAGAAATATAGCTTTCTAATTTGGATACAAGCATACATTAGAAGACAGAGTAAACTGGAGCTAATTTAAACTTGGAATTAGCATATAAAAACTCATAATGATTCACATTTTTCCTTGATTTTAGAGCTTTGATGAGCCTGTAAACTCTAAATCTCAGCTATCTATGAAGGAAGACTCACTGTTAAAGTTCTTGCCATTGAAGACTAATGTAGATAAGTTTCCATAAGTTTTACTTATAAGAAATTGTTTACTCTTTTTTTTTCCTGGACTGAATTGTTCTGTTTCCTATACCAAGAAGAACTTTTGGAAAATTTCTTCCAGATTTTATAGAATTGAAAAATCAAGTTATATTCCTTTAAATCTTATATAATTCTTTTGCATATCATGCTTTTTCTGTGGGGCAGTATCTACCTCTCCAAAAAATGTTTTCATTTTCATGATAAGAGTATATTCAAAATTTGCTTCCCTTACCCAGTTTAACAGAATAATTCCTGATAGAAGCATTTTTACTTCAGTTTCTGTTGCAATTGGTACAATATTTCAGGGCTCAGACAAGAGAATCAGAGAAGGTGGTGACTGTGTTAATCGGTAGAAAGTTCAGCAAATACTGTGCAATTCAGCTGCCTGACAGTTTTTTTTATTTTATAAAACTGATAAAATACAGTTTGTTTATAGTCCATGCTCTAAAGACTTACGAATGGTAATTCTTCACACAAACTTGTACTGTATGCAAAGTTCAGGTTTCTCTTAACATAAGGTTTTGGTGGTTTTTTTTTTTTAAATAGACTTCAAGCTGTGATTGACAGCTGAATAAGAAGTTCCACTGCAGTATTATTTGGCAAGTTTGTCCTGTGCATGTGAGTTTTTAGTTGTACCAAATGACAAATTGTTCAATACATAAATATACTGAACAGGAAGACTTCAACCTTTCAAATTATGCTAAAGAATGCAGACCCATGCCCCCAGAAACCAATAATCATAAGAAGTTCCGCAGTCTGGTTTGCTGACTTTCAGTGGGATTTATGACATAGGAACTTGCATTAGTTTAACAAATGCTTAAAAGAGCCTGGGTGGCACAGTGGTTAGAGTGCTGTACTGCAGGCCACTTCTGCTGACTATCAGCTTCCTGCAATTTGGCAGTTCAAATCTCACCAGGCTCAAGGTTGACTCAGCCTTCCATCCTTCCGAGGTGGGTAAAATGAGGACCCAGATTTTTGGGGCCGTTAGGCTGACTCTGTAAACTGCTTAGACAGGGCTGTAAAGCACTATAAAGTGGTATATAAGTCTAAGTGCTATTGCTAAAAGAGGAGGGAACAGAAGAAGGAGGAGAGGGGAAGAGATGTGGTTGGGATTGTTTTAAAAAGAAAATGGCTAACCTTGGTTGAATTCTAGATGAAATGAAGATGATATCATTTTAGAATACAACATAGAGGACAATTTTCATCATAATAGACCACAACATATGATTTTTTTTTGACACATTAGTTTAAAAGGTAAAGAGATTTTTTTGTCCAGGGCACATTCAACTATCAGCCTCTCATATGCAATGTATGGTGGCAGACAGATTACATTAGATTGCTGTAAGTAGCCTTACTTCTTAATTGACTCTGCCTAACAATCAATTTTTGTTTCCACAGGCTTTACCTATTTAAATGTGACACTAACCTTTCTTCCACATTAGTGCCAATAAAAAGCAGATCAATATGTTATAATTAATAATGACATCTTGTACATGGATTAACCAAACTTAAGTAGATATATCTTGTAACCCGGACCTTAATTCTTAGAATTGAAAGAAATAGTAGTGATCTTCTTTAAACAATCATATGCCCTACCATCATATCAAGATATGATCATTTAGCATATGATTAGAAGAGTAACTGTGAGTAATTTTAGCTGGAAAAGAATAAAAATGGCCTAGGCCTTGGAGCCAGTGTTAGAGTTGGACATCCAAATATTAATCCACTTATTAGACTCTCATGTTAAAATTGTAAAATCTTAAACAGGATTTGCTGAAGACGCTAACAGATCATTTTATAAACTTTCATGAAGTGCAATAGCTGAACATCAGAAAAAGCCAGTGTGGTGCTGAGCTTCAGTCTTGCCTCACTGAAGCCATCCATTCATTCTTGACTTAAGGCAAATAACTGAAATGGGGGAGAGGGGAGGAGAAACCTCCTCTGTCCATGGTCCTGAAAGCTCTATTTGCTTACTTCTTCCTAGTTTACTTGAGCTTCTAGTTCCATTCACTGCCTTTTTCTCTGTCACATACAACACAAACAGTATTCTTCCACTTAGACCCTCTTATCACCATCTGCCACAAACTGCTTGATAGACTTTATGGCACTTCTTTTCTAGAAGATTTCTGTGTGCATCTCAGTTGATGTAATTTCTTCATAGTGATTAGGAATTTCCCCCCCCCCCAAATGTTCTCCCTTCTCTCTTTCTCTTATTCTTGATAAATCACAACAACAAGTCTAACTTTACCAGAAAATTCTCGAAACATGAAAAGATGCAAAATATTATAACCAGTTAGGCTGCCCATAATTTTCAAAACCAAATTAAACATCTTTGCAAGACATCTTAGTAATAACTCTGAGTAGCTAACATCTTTCTACAACATTCTCAATCATATCCTCTATATCATAAAAGCTTTACATTTGTGACTAAATAAACATTTACTGAATGTTATCATTTTTATAAATGATGCAGTTCTTCTTTTCAAAAATGTATCAGTCAGCTAATGAAAGGTGTAAAAGATCATACACGTTTAATTAATCAATCATGAAATGAATAAATACATGTGAATAAGTATGCTGAAAAGTTTGCAAACATCCTGTTAATTGATTTTGTTTGCATATATTGTTTAACAAACTAATTTGGTAGAATCCAAAACTCAGAGATAAAAATATACAAATTTAATAAAGTATATTGCTTAACAATATATAGAAATCACCATTAATATTTTAATTTATGTATCCTGATTTATTTGATTATAATTTTGATACATTCAGCAAAGAAACTGTTAATATTATCTCCATTCAAGTCCATGTTTTTTTAGCCTGACATGATTATGTTTGTTTGTTTGTTTGTTTGTTTGTTTGTTTGTTTGTTTATTTATTTATTTATTTAGTTAGTTAGTTAGTTCTTGGTAAGTCGATTTAAAGAGAGGTATCCCATCCAATTCCCAGGTCATTAAGTCTTTGTAGATCATCTCTAGCATCCTGTTAAATTTATCCTGAAATGATGTTAGATACACTTTTCATACTCTGAATCTAGTAACAGCAGCAGTTTTTCTACTTAGAGGATTTGTTTTAGTTCAGAGAAGAAGAAAAATCATATTCACAGAAGATCTGCCTATTGCAGAATATACAAATTAAGATGGCTGTTTGTGTGTGTGTGCATGTATGTATGTATGTATGTATATATGTACAGTATGTAGGTATGTGTTTGTATATACCTATAAATTTATATAAATATATATCTATATCTCCATGTCTGTCTGTCTGTCTGTCTATCTCCGTCTGTCTGTCTGTCTGTCTGTCTGTCTGTCTATCTATCTATCTATCTATCTATCTATCTATCTATCTATCTATCTATCTATCTATCATCATCTATCAAATTTCCTTGACAGAAAGGTTAAATCCTAGATTTTTCCTTTTCTTTCCATCATTTTGTATCAGTGACACTTGGTGCATAATAGGATTTTTTTAAAAAAAAATTGTGGGAGTTGAATGGTTGCCTAAGATTTGCTGATTACCAACTCACTAGCTTTAACCCTTAAACATCCTGACTCTTTCCTGGAATCAAATAGAAAATTAGAAAGTTTACATAGTTATTCCAGGAAATGCTTCAAACGAGAATAAGTATTTGTGGAAAGCCTTGAACTTCTATGAGAACATGTTTACTCTGAAACTATACACAGAAAGAGGGAGGATTTGGGGTGGGGGAAGAATCTAAGAGCTCTGACTGACACATACATTTTGTTAAGAACAACAACAACACTAGCAGAACTTCATTTCTGAATAACAAAAAAAAAATAGTATCATTCTATTATGGGTCCTCTCTCTCTGCATAATATGTGTTGAAATCATTTTACATCTATAAGACCTCCATCTTTTTCAGACTCAATCTAAAATTATGTTTACTTCACTCAGGCCATTGCTAACTCTGTTCACCAGTCTTATATATTTTCTTTTCCCTGTCTTAAAATATATTTATTTTCTTTTGTATCTGTCCAGAAATTATGATTTCATGAGGATACTACCATGACATTTACCAGATATTCATAAGATTGTAACCCTAGAGATGGTTTCTTTATCACAAGCATAATGATTGTCAGATTCTACTCCTATTTCTGATAGGCATCATTCCATAGCCTTGCTTTAGCCAAATCTATACAGCTGCATTTCATACCTCCATTTTTCAATTTAGTAAAAAAAAAAATCAAGAAAACGTCAAAATCCATAAGACTATAGATGCCTAATATACTATAGTGATTTAAATGTTGTGTTTCAACTGAGAGATTTCCAGAGTCAAGTTTCCACTGAACTATGGAACTCACTTTGGGTCAGCTATTTTCTATCACTACAACAGGGGTGGGCAAACTACGGCCCGTGGGCCACATCCGGCCCATTGGTCTTTTTAATCCGGCCCACCGAAGATTGGTACAGAATTAAGGTTTGATGTGAATGATTGAATGATTGCATTCATTTGATTTTGACTTGTAATGACAGGCATTTTGACACCAGGTGGCGGCCCGTCTGTCAAATTTTAAAAGTCAATGAGGCCCCCGAGCCAAAAAGTTTGCCCACCCCTGCACTACAACCATGTTCAAAGGAACACAAGAATTTCCCTGCCTTTTACATATATCAAAATACAACTAATTCCCATAATGTAGCTTTGGAATCATGGCAGTCATAGTACATAATTTGGAGTGTGCCAGGAGGAGGAAGTAGCTATAGGTCTTTGCTAACAGGAATGTCAATATGCAATTTTTACTTAATGGCAATTTAATATACAAGTGGAAAATGTATACATTCTGTGTGTGTGTGTGTGTGTGTGTGTGTGTGTGTGTGTGTGTGTGTTTGTTTGTTTTCTTAAGTTTTTGCAGGTATTTATATGTATGGTATTCAGCTTTGTTTGGGTATTTTCCCACATCATTATAATTGTGCTTTTAAAGTTGTAGTGACGTTTCGGCAGAATCTTATCTGCCATCATCGGGCTTGTGTATTGTGTTCATCTGTAAGTCAGGCTTTCACAGCCATTTCTGTTTTAAATTTGGTGCTAGTCTACTCTTGTGTTAGAATGGTTTTTTCTTTGTCCTGATTGGTTGGGAGTCTTGATCTGAGTTTATTGGTCTTGGAGTTTGCTGTGTTCTGCTTGATTGGTGTTTCTAATATCTTCTGTCTGTTTTTTGGCTCTTTTTGTATCTTGATTGGCTGGCAACATTGTGTTACTTTATTGGAGGCCTTTAGTGCAGCTTGGCTCTGGGTAAATGGACGGCTATCATTAGTTAGGAAGCTGGGTTTCATCTGGGTGCCTGGTTGGGGTGTGTTTGAGCTGGAGGTATCAGGGGGGATCTGTTTGTGCCCAGGTGTTTGCCTGGCTTGTGGTGTGGAGATTTTTTTGTTTGTGAGTGCAGGCTTCCAAATGATTGACAGTCTGGTGGAGTCATCTCTTCTATTCATGCTTTCAGGTCTTTTTTCAATCTCTATGGCTTCTCTGATAATTCTGTAGCTGGGGTTTTCTATAGTGGCTAGGGTCTTAATGCCATTGAAGTCGATGCTATGACCTGTGGCTTTCATGTGTTGGACTAGTGAGGAAGCTGGAACACACTTCCTCAGGATTATATATATATATATGTTAGGGATACAACACCCTAGCAGAACGTGTTACGGCAGTCTAGGAGACAGAGAGTGTGTGTGAGATAAAGCGTTGTTGTAGCTTTACACTTAGTAAGACAGATACACTGTGCAGTTAAATAGTTTTTATTCCAGCAAGAGTTATAGCATAGTCAAAAGCAGTCCATATGTCATACACTAAGTTCAGACAGTCCGAGGGTTATTCAGTTTGCAAAGTCCAGTGTAGAAAATAGGTCGTTCAACTCACAAACAATCGGTCCAGTGATGTATCTCTTTTGCAATCAGAGATATGAAGCAAAATCAAACCTTCTTTTCTTCTCTCAACAAACGTACGCAGTAATCACCATCAATCCTTCTCTGTCAGCATTCCAGTAAAAGCCGGCGAACAGTGAGCTCTCTTGCTCCCTCTTATGGCGATTTACAACCGCACCCAAATACTTGGCTTACAGTTTAAAGTGACACACACATTTAAACTAACAAACATATATTATATTTAGCCAAACTAAGTTAGGTAACCAATGTTATCCCTAACATTCTCCCCTTTTGGGTAACATCTTAATATATATCTTTATTTACAATTTCAACCCATAATTTTCACAATTCTCCTTGTGCCTCACTGCACCTTGGGCTTTTGTAAATCCATCTGCAATGTTTTCTTCAGTTATGCAGTATTCCAATCTTATCAGACTATTCTTCACAGATTGTCTAAAATTCAAATATCTAAGGTCAGTGTGCTTAGATCTAGTCTTTACAGCAATATTTGTAGCCAACCGTATGGCTGCTTGGTTGTCCTCATACACAACAATGGCATTCTTAACAGTTACTCCCATATCTAATAATAACTGTTTATACAGAATTATATCAGTACATAGTAATGATAAACATGAAAATTCTGCCTCCATTGTGGACATACTAATATGTTGCTGTCTAATAGACCTCCAACCAATCAGTGTTTTACCTAATAGTATAGCCATACCAGAAGTTGATTTTCTTGTTTTTTATATCTGTTGCAAAACTTGCATCAGCATATGCACACAAAATCAAATCATCTTTTGGCTCTAAATACAATGCATAATTCATTGTCTTCTTAAGATACCTTAATATACGCTTTAGTGCTTGCCAGTGACGTTCATTTGGTTCAGCACTAAATCTTGCAAGTTGATTAACTCCATATGCAATATCTGGCCTTGACCAATTACTTATATATGATAAGCTTCCTATTAATGACTGATAAATAGTCTTATCAAATTTTGAACTCTGAGCATCAGTACGACAAAATTCCTGACTCATTGGAGTCTTTGCCGGTTTACACAGTTCTATTTTATACATTTTGAGCAATTGGTATATTTTATCCACTTGTGATATCTTATGATGATTCTGTGGCTGGGGTTTTCTATAGTGGCTAGGGTTTTGGTGCCATTGAAGTTGATGCTATGACCTGTGGCTTCCATGTGTTGGACTAGTGAGGAAGTGTGTTCCAGCTTTTTGACTGCATTTTTGTGTTCATCCAGGTGGGTACTTATTCTTCTATTGGTCTGTCCAATGTATGTGGCCGGGCATGATGCACAGGGGACTTCATATATGCCTTGGTTTTCCAGGTCAATTTTATCTTTGGGGTTTCTAAGGATGGCTGCTATTTTTTTGTCTGTTTTGAAGGCAGTCTTGATGTGATGTCTGTGTAGTACCTTACTAATTTTGTCTGTAGTACCTCTTATGTAGGGCAGGACAGCTGTTCCATAGGTCTTTTCATCTTCTGGGTTTCTATTATGTCTCAGTGTGTTTTTGTGGATCAAGCCGGTGATTTTGCTTTTGTGGAAGCCGTTGGCTGTCAGTACTTTAGTCAGGGTGCATAGTTCAGTCTTAATGTGTGTCTTGTCTGCCAGGCGTTTGGTTCTAGTAATTAGTGTTTTAGCCACGGAGTTTATCTGTGCTGGGTGGTGGTGGGATTGGGCGTTGAGGTAGCGGTTAGTGTGTGTTTTCTTCTGGTATACGGTGTGTCCTAGTGTGCCATCTGTTTTTTTGTAGATTAGTACATCTAGGAATGGTAGTTGTTTGTTTGTTTCCGTTTCCATGGTGAACTTGATTTTGGAGTGTGTGCTGTTTAGGTGTGTTAGGAAATTGTTTAGGTTTTCTTTTCCATGGGGCCAAATCACAAATGTGTCATCAATGTATCTTAACCAGAGTTTGGGTTTGTGGATGGCATTGGCCAGGGCTTTGGATTCGAATTCTTCCATGAACAGGTTTGCAATGACGGGTGACAGTGGTGATCCCATAGGGCCTCCTTCAATTTGTTTGTAGCTTTGTCCTTTGTATATGAAATATGTGTTGGTTAAGCAGTGTTCTGTTAGTTCCATGAGGTGTTTAGCTGGTTGGTATTTATTTTTGATGATTTCAAGGGTCTCTTTTATCGGGACTTGAGTGAATAGTGAAACCACGTCAAAACTTACAAGCAGATCTTCTTGCTCCACATGTAGATCTTTGATCATTTCCAAGAAGTGGTATGAATTTTGTACATGTGAAGCTGCTGTTTCAGTATATATATATATATATATATATATATATATATATATATATATATATATATATATATATATATATATATATATATATATTCTTATGAATGGTATTCAGCTTTGTTCGGGTATTTTCAGACGGACACAATACAGAAGCCTGATGATGGCAGATGAGATTCTGCTGAAACGTTGCTACAACTTTAAAAGAACAACTACAATGACGTGGGAAAATACCCGAACCAAGCCGAATACCACATATATATATACACACACACACACACACATACATACATACATACATACAGGCACACACATACAGTACATATATATAGTAAAGACATACATATACATAATTTATATGTATACACATACATAAACACAGTATATTTATACAGTGTATGTGTGTGTACAGAAAGAGAAAGAAAGAGTATATGTGTACGTATGTATATTGTGTATGTATATATATATCTGTACATACTGTGTGTGTATGTGTGCATATACAACACCTAAAGAATACACTTTAGTCATGTTGTTTGATGCAAGTAGATAAGTCGAGTCATTAGCACTATGATGTAAATACTCCATCTTATCTCGCCACTCTTTAGAACCCTGTGTCAGCATAGAGACCATTTAATCATTTGTTTATTGTTTTAAGTCTATGACTTGTACACTTGGTATTTTATATAATTTTGTGACCGGTGGCTGGGCATTTTTTTTAATGATTTTAGAAAAAAGAACATGGGAAAATTCAGCACAGTGACAGATGAAATGAAACAATTCAGTAACAGCATCTTATGCATCGGTAAATTAAAATGGACTGGATTTGGACACTTTTAATCAGAAACCATTCTGTTTACAACTCAGAACATGAAAAACAAAGAAACAATTATCTTGCTTTCATAGTCAAGAAGAATACAGCAAAGACAGTACTTTGTTACAATGAAGTCAATGAACAAATAATATCAATTAGACTTCATGGACAACATTTTAATATAATGTTTATCTAAATTATGCTCCAATACTTGATGGAGAAGAAGAGGCAATTGATGACTTTATACTCAAGTTCAAACTGAAGTTAATGTAACATGGAAGCATGATGGATTCTTGGAGCCTGGAATATGAAAGAATTAGACCATTTAACTTAGGATAATATATATAAATAGACAGTACTCATTGTGGTTCAATATTATCTCAGATGTGCTTTGCCTCTCAATATCAGCGGCAGGATTATATGATTGGAAAACTATATTGTTCTCGAATATTTCACATGAGCTTCTGGCAGGTCTGATTAAAAGCTAGAAACTGGATACCACACTTCAACCTGATTCTGTACAGTTCATTTTGAAACTCTTAATGAAAGAAGAAAGGGAGAGAATAGGTAATTCCTATTTTATCCTAACAAACCATGGAACCACATAATATTTAGGACTTAGAACAGAACTTTAAGTACCAATAAGGATTATTAAGGGAACCAATTGTCACTGCTGCCTTAAAACAAGTAAAGGAAAGAGTGTGAAAGAAGGCTGTTTTCTTTGTGTGTGTGTGAATTCCCCAGACTGGCATAGGAATATAATCAATTTATTACTTCTTTGGGGAGAAAAGGAAACGAATTGCTTCCTTGCCAAAATGGATCATATCAAAGTAAATTTCATATTTTTTTGCTATTTATTTGATAGATTCTACTTAAAATGTGTAGTTATATCTAAATGAAGTGTTTGTTCCTACTCCAATTTTATATCCAAATAAATTTCATGACAACGGGGAAAGCAAAGAGACCTATGATTCCTGGATATGAAAGCAGCCTCGTGTATATTTCTTAATTAATGTTTCAATAGTTGGCAAAGGATACTTTGCAAAGCTCATCTAGTGATACTGAATGTAATTAAGCTTTGAGTAAATGACATGGAGCTTCTTTCTTTTTCCTCATAACATGGCTTCTGTCACTATTAGAAAACAATAGCAACAATGCCAAGCTGTCTTTTCTCTTCCCTTAATTGACATTCTCTTTAATTAATAGAAGGTTAAAATAACACAGTAATAATCAGCTTATTGGATTTTAAAGCATGTGACACATAGTCTATTTATTATAATGACATTTATGAAAATGGCTTGATGCCTATCATTATAATTACAGAGATTGAACAGAAGGTATAAAAGCCTCCTGTAAGGAACCCAAGGGATGCTATTCAACCGGGATCTGTTAAGATCCAAGGGCAAACTAGCTGACAACAATGAAAAACAATGGAGGCATGAAGGGCACTGATTTAATAGAATGCAGAAGCTCAGTATGGCACAAGACCAATCCTGACACTTTGTTCTATGATGCTAATGCTAACATCCTCACACATTAATTAGACCTTTTGGACGTTCATTCCTGTAATATACTTTTCAATTCTGCTTTTCAGAATAATTACTGACAAGTTTGCTTATTATAAAGATGGTTAGTAAAAATACAGAAACTGGAGTTATAGCTGGAAAAGAGATTTTGCCCATGAGATAAATAAGAGTCCTATTTTATCAGGTAAAATTGGTTTCTGTAAATCCAAATAAAATGGAGGAGTAAATGGAGGAGAAAGTAAACTAAATGCTTGTGCTTGGCTTCAAAAAGTGAGAATTTACCAGAGTTTCCCTTGTTCAGAGGTATAGCAAGCTTCATGCACTGTTTAACAGACTAACAGTCCAGCCAGGTAAAACAGATTATAACCAGAAAGTTCTCAGAGCTCCAAATCATGGATTCAGATTTTTTTTTACCTGTAAAAACATCTTATTTTCTACCTTAAGGATGACAAGTTTTATTATACCAGGTCATGTAACAGACTTTAAAGTGCTGATCTTCACTATACCTCAATGGGAGGAGCCATCCACCTGTATTGGCAGAGAGGATGCTGCAGAACCTGTCAGTCAAGGAATTTCAGCTGGAAAGTTCCAAGAGAAGATTCCTGTCAAAATTCCTGTCTTTTGGAACATTTTGCTTCCCAGTGTGAGCTCTGAAACTATCCCCCTGACATTCCTTAAGGTCCTAAAGACCTAACTCTGCCAGTTAGCTTGGGGTCCTAGGGGGAAAATATCATACTGGAGATGGTGGGACCAATAGAAGATCCCACCTTGCCCCTGCATATCCTGTTCCCTCCCTTCCCATATTTTTACCATAATTTTAATCATAGTCCATATTTTTACTACACACACAGAGAGAGAGAGAGAGATACACAGAGAACATGCAGAGAGACATACACATAGAGACTCAGGCATACAGAGAGATGCAGGGACACATAGAGAGACCCACAAATACAGACACAAAAATCCCAAGTAGACATCTCAAGTCATCAAAATTCCTTTCTCACAACCTATGGCTTCCCACAACTTATGACTACTCCAATGCAGTACAAGATAATTGATGTAAAGGCAAATGCTGATTTGTTCTACTATATTCTTCCTGGCCAGTTCTCATCTGTAATATTGTAATACCATAATGTAAACAACACATTGAGAACCTGGAATAAGTTCAAAGGAGGGCTCAGGGACAAAAAAGCAAGTCCTATGAGGAACAATTAAAGATACATGTAAGGTTAGACTGCAGAAAAGAAGACAGCAGGATTCAGATATCTATTGAACTGTCCTATAGAAGAGGGAGCAGACTAATTCTCTGTAGCTGTGGAGACCAAGGAGAATCAATAGCCTAAAATCACAGGGAAGTAAATTCAAAAGAGATATAAGGAAGAATTTTCTTACAGTAAGAGTTGTCAAGTTGTCAAAATATATTAGTAAAAATGTAAAATGTAAAAGAGGTAGTAAATATATACTCGCAATAAGATGTATTTGTAAATATATCACCAATATTGATAACAAACAAGGAACCATAGACTGTCGATAATAGAATTGCTAGTTTTTAATCATTTTTTTTTCCTTTTTGCTTTTTTTCTGTGTGTTGTGTATGTGTTTGTTTGACATTTTAGTTGTATAATCAATAAAGTTTGTTTAAAAAAAAAGAGTTGTCAAGTTGTCAATGGAGTGATTGACTGATAAAATGGCTTGTGCTGGTTCTGTCCAAAATGTTATAGCAGAACTTGTCCTGGTCAAAGAGTTGGGCAAGGTGACCTCTGAGATTTCTTCCATGATTTTATGATCTTTTGGCAGCATTCTGAAGAAATAAATCAAAACTATGAAGTGGTTGAGAACCAGAGTTACCAAATAAAACCCATAATGTTTGCTTTGGTAAAATGAAAATTTAGTCCTAATCATCCTTTGAAATTATTTAAATCCAATGCATTCCAAGTCAATATAAATATACTGCAGCACAGAACAATTTGGACTGATGAAACCAAGTTTTTGTACCATGGTCTCTGCACTCCAAAGATCTCTTCCAGATTCTACATCTTCTGGCTGCTGGGAGAGCCTTGTGAACTTGTGCTATTAAATGGGGAAACGTTTAAGACTGAAACAAATGTAAACACTCACATGTAAATTTCATTATTTACCAACTTTTGAGAATTAATTACCATTAATCATTCAATCTTTATAAAGCAGAGATAGAATCCATGTTCTCATTGGCATGCATGTTAACTTTTCATGTATATCTAAATGCATTAGAAATAAGGCTTTATTTTACAATATTTACAGCCCATTTGGCAATTAATTACAAGTGTCTCTATCTGTTTATGCGTGTGTATGTTTGCTTGCTGTCCTCTGAATCAATATGTAATTCAGCCTAGACTAAATCCTTTCCACTCTTATTTTTCTATAAATTTATTGCTCCTCACACAGTGCTCTGAAGTATAATTAAGTCCGGGACTGCATCTTGATTACTCTAATTATTCCACATTATGATAGTGATGTGTTCACGCCAGTACAGCTAAGTATTCATTAAATTTATATTTTAAATCCTCTCCGGGAAGGGATTTATGGATATCATCCCACACTATTTCATCAGAATATTTTGCCAGCTTAGACTCAGCTCACTCAGGGACCCACTGATTCTGTCCTCATCTTCATATCAACTCTTAGCCAGAAGGGATAACTAATCTCTATGGTATGTGGGATATTCAAAAGGACCACTTCTACGACTTGATGTCAAATTTAGAATGATTTTTTCTTTTATTTACAAAGTTTAGAAAGAGTTTAAAGGGCAGCATATTTGGAATTTAACTCCTTCATGTAACATTATAAAGCATTTATATAATCTATCCTCACCATATACTCTTAGAAATTGCTTTTCCTTTCAGCAAGAGTTTTGCACACAAAATGCTTAATGTACAAAATTTACTCTTTGTAAGCAACTACCTAATATTGAAGTTTCTGGTTTCTCAAAGTGTGTCAATGTGTCAAGCTTTTAATATTCTTTCTGGATACATAGTTTGTGTTTGTCTCATCTCCTGATTGTACTTGGTGGATATGAGAAAATTTCTCATTTAAGACGGTGTGCTAAGGCTGAAGAATAATTCAAGAAAAGCTAAGGTGAATTAAAGATGGACTTTATGATTATAGGACACCTTTTTTCACTGAATCCTTGGAGAATTCTAACAAGAGGATGCAATATCACCACATCCATATTATACTGGACAGTTAGAATAAGCATGGTGTTAGTCTATTCCCTATATACTGTGCATACTGTGAAAACCCATGTGGATTCCATAATTTCCCACAGAGTCTGGAAATAAAAGAAACCAAATATTTTTTTATTCCATTTTTCTCCACTTTCTTGATCATCAGCCTCAAGAGGTTCCACTTTTAATTTCACAACCAACTTATGCCCACTTCACTCAGAGGACCTATGTTGAAGCAGGAACAGGGCTCCTGGTTATATCTTAAGCATTTTTAAATATTTTTAATATTTATATTTTTAATATTTATAAAGAAGCATACCATGCAGGGTTGTCAAATACAGATACCATGCAATTATTATCCCTGACTAGAAGGCTATCTCAATGATGGGGAGCCCTTATATAAAAGCAGAACCATGCCAGCCATCACTCCAAGGAAACTGCTGCTGTTCAGGAGCATTGTAGAGAAAGCTCAGTGTAGGAGTTTCAAAAGATATGTATTGTAATCTTACAGGGCTGTCTCTCCCAAATTGTTTCTATACATCCTAGCTGAACTGGGACTTAAGCCTCCAGGTACTTTGGGTTAGGGAGTGTCAGCTAGCAGGGTCAAGAAGGAGAGCCCCCCATCATTCCTCCTGATTGTCCATGTTCCTAGTGGCCCTTTGTAAGGCCTTGAAAATGTGAATTTTTGTATAGATGATTAGTTAGATTATGCCTGACTGCTATGGGTTTCAATTTGTTTATTATATTCTGTATTTAATGTATTTTAGTTTTTATTATTATTACAAAGTGCCTAAAGTCAACATAAAAGTGAAATGGGCAGTTACAGTATACATCCAATACATAATTAACTATCAGGAGTGCCCAGACTAGCACAGATGCTATGGTGCTGAAGTATAGTAGCACCATACACTAAACTGGTCCAAGTCTAGCCATTGTTTCTTTGGTATCTATTTTAATGAAAAAGAAGGAAAAAACTTAACATAAATGAAAGGAAAGCATTGAACAAATAAAGCTGTGAGTGCATGTAGTGCTTCAGGAATGAACTTAGAAATTCTCATGATAAATTATAAAAAAGGTAGAGCATAACAGGAAGCTAATTGGACAAGAATAGATATAAGAAAACCTGTTTTCTTACTGACCGGCTGCCAGCCAGAGAAATAAGGTCTTCAGATGAAGATGCCATAATGGATCCTGAACTGAGGAAGGATTGACTAGAGTTTTCTAAGGTAGCATCCCAAACTTGGAATCTATGTTTCAATACCCCTTTAGAATACTTAACTACTATTTGCCTTCTGGATAAATAATCATACCACTGTAATATGACATAGCATTCTATCATGGTGTTGTTATGTGGTCCAATGATGTTCAGTACTTTGTTGATCTAGCTATCACAGACATTATTCAATCCAAAAAAGTTTCAAATGAGTGTCTGGACTAACTGCAGCTCACAAGTCATTTGCAATGATAAATAATAGAAAACAAATGTCCATAACGAATTGGTTATCACCTGAGACAACCAGGATCACATTTGATAGCAATAGCACTTATATACCACTCTATAGTGCTTTACAGCACTCTCTGAGCAGTTTAGAAATATCAGCATATTGTTCCCAATAATTTGGGTTCTTGTCAGGATCTAATCCCTGGCTGTGGGCAGAGTTAACCTGCAATACTGCATTCTTACCACTGCATCACCACAGCTCCTTGATACTATGACTTCTGATCATCAGATGACAAATGATCTATAGGATTTTATTCTCTGTCAGCTAGATGACAAGCCATCTTGGCCATCCTATGTTTGATGCAGTGGTTAAACTGTTGGACTGGAAAACAGGAGACCATGAGTTCTAGTCCTGGCTTAGGCATGTATTCAGGCTTAATGACTTTGGGTCAGACTATGTTCATTACCTTGAGTTACTTATAAAGTAATAAAAGTGGGTTTTTTAAAAAGGCATAGAATTGCAAAGTGATCAGAAGACAAACAAAATCCAGGTCTACTGCTCAAAATAGTATAATTATTTAATGCTAGCTTGAATCCAGTCCCTCATACTGAGAATTTTAAAAATAGAAGTATCAGATTTGGAAAGAAAATAAAAGAGATAATCATTACTGAACAAAGGTTTATGGACCAATATTCATAATGTCCTGTTTTCATACTAAAACACTAATTCTTTACAGAAGCTTCATTAGAAGCACTGGAAGCTCTTTGAATGAGCAATTGGAAAAAAAATCTGCACAGCTGGAAATGCATGACAGAAGCCTTTTCAAACTGTCAGTGAAAATAGAAAAGAAGAGTCAAATTTGCTAGAAAATTATCTTCTTAGCAAGAAAGTGCAGAAATTTATGGAGATAAACAACCAGGGCAAACTGAAAGTAAAAAAAGAATTGACTGAAAAGTCATTAAAAAGTGAATAGAATTGATAGGAAAAATGAAGCTACATGCCTTAAAGCAAACAGACAGGAAAGTCTCATCAACAATTCTTCAGGACGTATACAAAGCACTCATTTCAGCATCGATGTTCTTGAAACAAACCACTAATGTATCACATTGGTTATGTTATCACCAAACAGTTGAATATTAGAATAAAGACAAAAGCAAGTCAAAATAAATCTAAGTGGAAAAGTCACTTAGAATTAGAAATTTAAAAACTCCACATGGATTTGAGGAATTTGCAGACCTAATACTGGGGGAGAAAAGCATCACAAAACTGGACTTTAAAAAATGGTATAGCACTGAAATCAACCCAGTAAAGTTCAAGAAAAACTAAAATTAAGGATTGTGGCATGCTCAGGAAATAATCAAATGGTATAATACTAGGGTAAGCCCACAAAGGCAAACATTTACAGTTTAGAACACATCAGCATTGAGAGTTGGCGCACTCTCATAGAACAGGTAATAAAAATTTTTGAATCCCACCACTGATTAATACACAACTTGCAAAAATAAGAAATAATCCAAGTGATGTCCCAGTGCACTTTGTCAGAAAAAAAAAAGATTAGAAATCAAGTCCTGCAGCAGCATTTTAATAGTAGATTCAGGATTGATAATATAGATGCAATTGCACTTAAGGAAATTCAAATTAGGATAATGCACAAGATTTTTTTTCCTGATAAAATCAAACAGAAAATGATTACATCTAGATGGGATAAGTTGAAAGAGATGGCTCAATGAGAAGTAAGTTCTGAAAAGATTTGAAATGTACATTATGTTATGATCACAAATAATGCATATAAAATTATACCTCCTTGGTACATAACACCATTGAAATTATTTAGAATATAAAAAGGCATTCCCTATGTATGTTTGAAATTTGATCAACAAAATCTGAGATATTCTGTCTTGCTTGGTGGATATAGGAGGAAAAAAGCTACAAAATTTGGATTCAAATGCACATATAGATACAGAGGATTTTAAAAATTAATATTCATTTGAAGCCAGAACCTTTCATTTTAGGATTCATGGATACACAATTTAAAAAGAACTATGAAAGATTATTTCAACATATGATTACTGTGGTAAAATTATTATATGTTCAAAGATGGAAAAATTCAGCACTACCTGAAATGGATGACTTATTTGATGAATAAAATGTCATGGATTTTTTTGCATAAAAATAATTTTATGATTTCTGATTTTGATGTTTAGAAAAAATATGTTATTGAAAGAAGTGAATTGCGGTGTAATCTTAAAAATAGAGCTTGATTAGAATTCTGTTTACATTTCTTTTCATGTTCTCTGTTCTTTTATTTTCTTTGCTCTATCTCCCCTTTTCTTTATCTTTTTCCTTTCTTTTTTTCCTCTTTTACATTTGCTATATGTTTTCTTTGAATGTACTTATTATATATGGAAAATATTTTAATTACACACACACACACACACACACAAATCAGATCAAATTGTCAACCATAAAACACCTGGATGTAAAAGAATCATACAGATTTAATACCATTCCCCACCCACCACAAACCAAGATCAGCAATAGAAGATGTTAGCCTGGCATTATGCAAAAAGTATTAATTGGTAACTAATAAGAAGCATGAAGTTACAAATAACATAATTGAAAATGGCACCAAAAATGGGATTCTAAAATTCAGACTCAGACTTATATACTGCCCCATAATGCTTTACAGCAGTCTCTGGGTCAGAGGTGGTATTCAGCAGGTTCTATGAGTTCTGGAGAACTGGTAGCGGAAATTTTGAGTAGTTCGGAGAACCGGCAAATGCCACCTCTGACTGGAGATTTTACAGTATCCTTCCCCTGCCATGCCCACCAAGCCATGCCCATATAACTGGTAGTAAAAAAAATTTGAATCCCACCACTGAACACAATACATTAGACATTACTGTCATTAAAAGAAATTTAATTGTCCAGGATTAGAAACATATTAACCTCCCCATTCCCAGTTGATGGTATTTTGTTTCTAGTTTCCTCCTTCTGTGATAGATGTTATACAAATGGTCCATTTCCTGAACAGATTTGAAGTCATTTCTGGTAATTCCCTAGATCAGCCTAACATCCAAGAAGTACAAAATATAGGCACAGGATGAACTGATGAAGTTACAACATACCTCTAGAAACAAAAAGGTAAGTGAGATAGTATGCCTCAGGCTATGATCCATAAACTTGTCACTTTTCTTTGCAGTGATTTTTGGACAGTTCACATTTTTCTCAGAAAACTGCACTTTTTATCCCTCTATCATGTGATGGAATACATTGGCTAGAAATAAACTTGCTTAACTTGTTTCTGGGTGGAATTGCTTTAATGATTTTCAGGATCTAAAGAAAGATGTCATTCTGGAAGCTGCTGTTACAAGATTTATTATTTATAGCTTCAAAATAAAAATAAAAACATGAGTCTTTTCCTTCTTTTTTAAGCATATTGTCATTTTGGGGGGGAAATTGCAGACTGCTCCTATCAAATAACTATACTGGATCTTGAAAATAAACAGCAGCAACAAAAGTAAAATATGTCTCTCTACAGAGCTAAAATATACTCACTTCAAAACAGTGACTTAAATAATGCCAAAAATAGGCGGAAAATGCACATCTGCTAACTTAGAAGAATATTTAAATATTCCAATGAAATTTATTTAAATTAATTTTCAGGGACTCCATAATTAATTTTGTTAATCCACACAAGTAAGGTTATTAGTGAGGTAGCAACATCTAATGAATCTTGGTGGACCTTAAAACAAACAAACAAAAAATGAAATAGGGTCAGAATACATTAGTATATGAGCGGGAGACCACTTGAAAATCCACAGCATTAGAAAAAGAATAGATTAAGAAATTGGAAAGAAAATCAGACAAAGTAGTATACCAAATGCTGCCATGTTATTGTCAGAAACATGATAGACATTTTCATGAAGCCATAAGGAGTCAACCTCAAAGGAAACTTCACCATTTTCCTTCTAGCATTAAACCTTCATCAGGAAGATGGGACATATAAGAAATTGCATTCCTTCCCCATGTTTTTACCTCCTTTACAGCATATGGTATCTATTGAATATGGATGATTATATATCCTTTTAGGTTCCTCAGCAGATTTATTTTAGTTGCATTCCTGTTGGAAAGCATAACTGCTGGAACAAAGTGTAGTACCGAAATGCCATATTGATGTTATCCTTGGGTTATGGGAACCTTTCATTTAGTAGAAGAGCATTAACCTCTATGGTATTCTTGATCTTGTAGATTGGGGATTGGGCTGCCTGAAATGATAATGGTAATGACATAAAATGATGAAACTAATCAAACAGAATTGAAGAAGTGCAGAATGATGGATCATTTATGAAGAACATAAAAAAATGCATTAATAGATCAGTTCAAAGGCTGTATTACTGCTCTCCAACTAGTGCTCTCCAAGTCTATTGAGCTCAACTGCCAAATTATTGCTGTGCTAACTGAAATGTTAAAATTCAACACATTTGCAGAAGGAATGATCTTTTGAAGTTACTCATCCAATCTGAGTGAAGGGAAATTGGGTAGAAAAATTCTGAATATTTCTTCAGGGGAAGAAAACATTCTCCAACAATTTCTCAAGCCTGAACACATCCTTAGAGGTGATTATAAAACTTTTGCTGCAGAAAACCAGTCTAATGTGGATGAAGTTCCTTCATTTCACACCTTGAAGTTTAAGTGAAGCCTGGGAAGTCAAGGAAGGATCAACCAAATTATTTTTAAAGTGGAAAATAGGGTATTTTCATTTGCTCATTGGTTACTTCACACAAGTAAACAAATACCATATTTCAACCTCTTGTCATTTTTTTCTCTTTTGGTAGAATTTGTAATGCAAATTATATTTCATCAAATTGAATGAGAATTGCTATGTAGCAGGATTTTTCCCCCTCACTGGTACCCAGCCCAAATTCTTTTGAGAGTAGAGCCTGTGCCTTGGAGTCTAAATAATAGCCCATTCAGAATATCTCCCCAATGATAGAAGGGGAAGAAATTATTTGCTAGTTGCTCCATTCCTTCTCAATCTCTTGTAATTCTCGCCAAATTCTACTGTGCATGAACAGGATAGAAGTATGACTTTGTCTCTCCTTTTTATTTCAAAGTCTTCATTGGGTCAGGCTCCTTTATGTGGGTGCTTTCACACATCCCATTTTCATTCCCTAATCTCTGCAAAGCAGTTTGAAACTGGTCTGCAACTGTCTTCACTGATATGGCTTTGAAAGGCAGAAAACATGCCACAATCACCATTGAGCAAATAAATGGTCTTTCTGGCTATCTAATAGCAGTGTTGTCTTGACCCTCTCTCCATTTTCCACATTCTTGGAGAAATAGAAAACTCTCCTCCTCCACATCAAGCATAAACTCCTCTATCCACCATTTTATTTGTGATGTGAGGGAGAGAGGAAGAGAGGGAGGAAGGAAGGAAGGAAGGAAGGAAGGAAGGGACAGTTTAACTTTTGAAATAACAAAAATCATCTAAATAAATGGGACCAGGTCCAGTTAAACAGAAAAAGTTCTTCTGGTCATGGAAGTGAAGTTAGGATCAATCTGGAGAAACTACAGCTTTCTAACTTTATCCTTCTCTAGAAGAAAATAGAAACCTCCAGAGACCAACCCCCAACTGACACAAAAGCTAAAATTGTTTCTAACATTCAGTTTAGTTCCACATTGCTCCTGTTCCTGCTCTACAGCTATGTAGCTCCAGGGGATAAGAGACAAGTGGTGCTGGCCTGAGGCTTAAATACTTGTGAATCATCTTACGTCCAAACAGAATTTGGGTTTTTTTTTTAAATTATTTTTAAAACACCTTGGGTTTCTGTGAGGTGAAAACCATAGCACTTTCTATCGTGGCCAGTCATATATTTTGTATTTTCCCAAAGAAATTACAAAAACAGGAAGTTTCTATCCCTGAAATCCCACCTGCCCATTTCTATATTGAATTGCATTTAGTTCAATTTCCTATATATAGACAGGGTTGCCAAACATGAAATAAATCATACAATATTCAACATAGGAACAAACTATATAAGCATTGTTGACATGTTCTGTGATATTTATAAACAACATAGCACAGCAGTGTAGCGTAGTGTAGCATAGCACAGCACAGCACAGCACATCATTAGCATAGCACAGCACAGTGTAGCACAGCACAGCACAGCACAACATAGCATAGCATAGCAAGACCCCTATCTAGAGTGCATACACTGAATGGCCCAACCAAGTAGCTAGCATTGTGTACAGGAACTGCTGAATAGTGTATGAGTTGAACTCTCCCAAGTCCATATGGGAGATCCCACAGAAGGTTGTGGAGAATGGCAAGGCTAAAATCTCATGGGGCTTCTGGATCTAGACCGACAGGCAGGAACTAGCCAATAAATTTGACATTGTAGTAGTAGTAGTAGACAAAGACTGAAAGATTGGTGGGGTAATATGTATGTATGTATGTATGTATGTATGTATGTATGTATGTATGTATGTATGTATGCATATATATGGTATTCGGCTTTGTTCGAGTATTTTCCCACGTCATTATAGTTGTGCTTTAGTTGTAACAACGTTTCAGCAGAATCTCATCTGCCATCATCAGGCTTCTGTATTGTGTTCGTCTGTGAGTCAGACTTTTACAATTGTTTCAGTTTTAAATTTGGGGCTAGCCTACTGCTGTGCCAGAATGGTTTTTTCTTCATCCTGATTGGTTGGGAGTCTTGGTCTGTGTTTATTGGTCTGGGAGTTTGCTGTGTTCTTCGGCAGAATCTCATCTGCCATCATCAGGCTTCTGGTTGTGTCCGTCTTCCCTCTGCAGCCCATCCATAGGAATGAGAGGGGAGTGTATGTCTATGTATGAGAGAGCGGGGAAGGGAAGGGGAGAAAGAGAGATAGAATATGGTGTCTATCTAGAGTGTGCTTTTTAGTTATATTAGAAAGAACTTTTGAGATCAAATATGGGTAGCAAAAAGCTAAGGTCATCTACTGTACACTGGGACATGTCGCATTAAGTCACTTTTTATTCAAATTTTTATTATGTTTTTATGTTTGTTTTAACTTGGGGTAAGAATTCAACTTCTTTTTTGTGTTTTTTTCCACCTTTGTGAACAAAATTATGTATTTTATTTCTTATAGAAACTTAATAAAGTTGATTTATAAAAAAAAGAAATGGCCAGTTTAAACTATTTTAAATAAAAGTGTGCCAAAGATTAATTCCTTTTTCTATAGCATTCTTAAAGAAGCAGAAATCTGTTAGGAGAGAAAAGTGCTTACACATGAAGAGGGGATATTTTTTTCTTCTTTTTTCATATTCAAAGTGGTAACAGTAGTTGATGCAGTATAATTATTACTTTTGAGAAAGATGAGTATATGTAGGAGATTGTGTGGAACTCTGATCCATTCTGGAAAAAATGAAAATAACAGAAATCATGCCAAAGTCTAATGACACCTTCCTCTTTTTCGGTAGTCTGATAAACACAATTAGCTTTGATATAGGTCATGTCTCCAGACAAATACATAGAATTCAATTAGTGGTTCTTTACAACATTTTTTTTTGCCAGAGATGGAGCCTAGGGCATGTATGTAATTCTAGCTAGTTCCACTGTTATTTATTAAGGATGATAATATACAGTTTTGTCTCCTCTTTCATTTTCATTTTCTTTTATAGCAAGTGAGCAGGAAAAATATCAGTGGAAGTGAAAACATTGAAATAAGGGCTTGGAGGCAGTGGAGGAGGTAATAGCTGTTTTTGGCTGGAGAGGAAGGAAATGGAAAATGAAGGAATATTTGGGAAGAGGAAGGAGAAGGCAAACATGCTGAAAGAGATGGTGTTGTTGAGAGAGTTTGAATTGCAATAGTTTTAGTTCCATTTCTTCACTGTAGAGCAGAAACCTGCTGAATATCTTTTTACAAGTCCCACCAAGCTATCAGAGCGAAATCAGTAAAATAAAATAGAATGACATAAGGTGAGAAAAAGAACAGTAACAAAGATGAAGTAAGATAAGGTAAGATTCCTACTCTAAGCTTCTTCAAAATATTCTGTTCAAGATGTGTGTGTTCATCCTGATTTGTCCTTGGTGACTGCCTGGACAAGTCTCTACAATTTTCTTAGCAAGATTGCAGAAGTCGTTTTCCTGTTTTCTAGGGCTGAGACAGAGAGATATTGGTCCAAAGTCACCTAGCTGGTTCTTTTTGTTTAACATGGTATTGCCTCCAAAAATTCAAATTTAATTTGCTGTTAGAAAAACTCAACAGCAGATTATAAATGCAAACAGGTAACCATTTTTGTTTGTGTTATCTTAGGGGCTTTGTTTGCCAGAAAGAAATTTATATAACATTCATCTGATCATCTACATAATTACTTAATCAAGGATGTTAAGAGCTCACTAGGCATATGAGGCCATGATTTAATGTTCCCAGACTGACAGGACAAGACTGGTCTTTTCCCAGAACTTATAACACCTGAGATAATAATTCAATGTTCCCAGATGACAAGACAAGGTTTTTTTTAAACTTCCTCTGATACAGCAGGCCACAGGTTGTCAAAGCACAGCAAAGATTCTACAGAATATAAGGTAGTTAAGATACAAAGCCAGTTTAAAGAAAAAATTATTGTCTCCCAGTTTTATTCCAAATATTCCTTTGCAATTCTACATCCAGAGAGAGAGAGATATAATTTATTTGCTGCCCATCTTGTATCCAGTGAGAGATGTCAAACCTTGGAGAAGTACAGTAGATTAATCTTTAGCTAAATTTAAATTAATCTAAATTAATGTGACACTCACTTCTCAATCTTCAGCAGCTTTTCCCCAGTCATAAGGGTCTTACTGTCTGGAACAGCCTTCATAAGAAATGATTTGTGTTCTTCCATTTGTGTTCTTGTGCTCAGATTAGTATAGATTAATACAGGAGAGACTATGTACAGAAAGTCAACACAGAATTAAAAATGGACCAAATTCACTCACTAATCTTCATCTATTCACATCCTTTCTCCACACGGTATTCTTGGGCATCACTCATACTAGCAAATGATAATTACTTTCATTTATTCAACAATTGCTCAATAACAGGTTACACATATAATGAAAAATGATTTATAATCTGCCAAATCGTTTCTACTAAAAATGATTAAATTAATAAACTGTACAAAGTGATTTACCATTCTTTCCTTGTAGTGCAGATCTAAGAAGAGGGGCTGGCCAGACATATTTTCTATCTGTCAAAATGAACACCAATAGGGATATACTGGGTACTAGGGTATGTCACTGGAGAGAGAATTAAATAAAGAACTCAATTAATTAGTCCCCTTTTCTCTCTCTTTCTTTCTCTCTCTTTTTTACAGGACTCAACAGAAAAATGGGATGGGCTTTTACTAGCAATTTACAATTGATTGAAACCTGGCTTTATTACAATTTTATTCCTTATTCAGAAGGGAGGTGTTGAACATCTGGTTTTAGGAATACAATCTCCAGAGAGATTGTATCTCAGTATAAATAGCTAGGCTACTAATTGTCATCTCATTTCTCTCATGGCTTTTCAGCAATCCTGTGCCATCTTTAATGCTAGTGGTATAGAATGGAACAATTCCTCTTCTACTGTCATTCATTTTATCATTGGTCCTGGGTTAAGGTTATGGTTAGGGTCATCCATTGGCTTTTTACATCAGCTAAGATACCATTCTTTAATTTTTGAATGATCTTTCCTTAGGATAGGGGGAAATTCTGATCCTTTGAATCTGTTTTAGGGCAGAATGTAGAGCACTTTAGATGATACACTCTGACAGAAATGAAATCTGACCTTCATGCTGACATGAATGAAACATATTCTCATACTTATCAAAAAAATTGAATATTCTAGAATTTTAATAGGGAAAAATATCACCTAAAACTTATAATATGAATGCTGGTCATAATGGAAAACTTCATACTTCCTGGAGCAGGGGTATCAAACTTGCATCATCATGGCATTGTCACATTATGTATTGTGACTTTTTTTCCCTTTGCTAAACTGGGCATGGGTGTGGCCAGCACATGATACATCTGGCCTGCGAGCCGTGAGTTTGACACCCCTGCTGTGGAGCAATCAAGACAAAGCAAGGTTCTGACATGCATGCATAAGGGTGTCTTCTCTATATGCAAAAATGCTAATGAAAAAATGTCCATAATTTTCTATTTGCCTAAGGAGACAAATTGTAACTGACAACAGCCAATCCACTCCTGGAATATATAGAAGTGTTTTTCTTTAACATGGTAGTTAATTCCATCCCTCATTCCTCTACATCATGACCCTGTTCTTTAGATGTCCTTGTTTTTAACATATCCATATGCAAAGACTCATTGAGTAAAGCATTGTATAGCCCTTAAAGATGTAACACATGCCTTTAAAAAAAAGGAAAGCACTACAATAGTTTCTAAAAGAGCTTCCCCTAAACACATTTTAAAAATGTTAACAGAAAAACGGCTTGCCTGTAAGTCCCAGTCCAACATCGTGCTCTTTATTGGTTACACCTTCAAAATCTTTAGATAAATAATATTATGATAAATCTCTCCTCAATTTTTCTTATTTTTTAATTAACATAATACTGGATTTCAATATGTATTTTTTTTTAAAGACATTATGATAGTGCTTTACCACTTTTCATTAACAAAAGACAGTCTCCTGCCTCATGGTGCTTATATTATAATGTACTGAAGAACAGTTTAATTAACTTAAATTTACTTATAAAGCAATAAGTCCAATGCTGCTAAAGTGAAACTGCACATAAAATCTGTGAGGAAATCTCTATCCAGTTTCTTGAAAGCTTCCTTCCCATGCAAAAGACACTTTTGTTTCTCTTGCCTCAATTTTAGGTTTCTTCTAAATTTGTTTTAGCTATGTTTAGTAATGTTTTTGTGCTTGTTTTATTATTACAAAACTACTGATAACCGCTCTCTTTCTCTGTTTCCTTATATGTGTGTGTATTACACTCCATAATTTTGCAGTCTCTTTAGCTGCCCTATTGCCTAATCTGAAAAAAGTCTCACAAGAAGAAGGGACTCATGATGCCTTTCCTGGGGATTTAACTGAATAAATGAGAAAGCAAAGATTATACAGTGAAAGATGAGACATTAACATGCATTTATCTGCCTCCTTGTATGTAAGGTAAGTGAGCAAAGCTCATTACATCCCAAAAAAATTCCAACAAAATGGAAAAATAAAAGCATGGAAAGAGTCACTTTGTATAGTGAGATAAGCAGCATATAAATTTAATGAACAATTAAGTCAAAAACAAAATCTGGAAAAGAATAGCTATTACGATTGAAGGAAAGAATCTTCAAGGGAATTCTTTTCATAAAGACCTGGAAAATAATGTAAAAATAGGAATCCATTTGCACAGTGCTTCTAAATTTCTTCAACTAAATATTTAAATAATCTTTTTGCAGACTTCTGACATCACTATGTAGATTAGATATGGAACTGGGAAGGACTGGATAATTGGAGATATGACATGTGCCCTATTTGTATATATAGATGAAAATGCACAAAAAGGGTTAATGAATATAAATATTATAAGAGCCCTTTCTTCAAAGTCTTCTTTATAATATGAACAAAAACAACATCATAAAATCCTGCAAGCATTAGAGAAGAAGAAAGAAATAATAGCAACATATTTGCTAATACACAAGATGTGAATTTGGGGTTTGCTCAGGATCACTTGTTTCTGTTTTCAGATAGCATGAACTGTCATCTCCAATCAACCATTGAATTTGTCTTTATTAACTAGCCTTTTGCAATGGCTGCATTATAATTGTGAGTGATTAAAAGACATGCATTAACAAAGAGCACTGTGTAAACTTGCAGACCCACAACTATCATATAGTACAATTAGGCTCCAGTTTCTCTTGATCCTGCAGACCTAGCATTTTTTAAATTTAATTGGTATGAAAGGCAGAATAAACTATGCACAGCAAATTAAGTGTGAAACAGTGTTAATTTAGATGTCTGCTCTGTGAAACCACTTCCTCAGCAATATTTGAAGATACACAATGGGAAGATCTTTTAATTCCATCTACTATTAAAGCACCAACTGTGGTCTGCGGTCCCTGAATTTTCATGCAAGATTTGGTTAACATTCAGCACTTTAACATCAATCTTGTTTGCTTTTTTTTATGATTCCCAGTGAAAAATGTAACTTCATGCTATCTGTATAGAATTATAGGCAAAAACAAAATCATACATATTTTGAATTGCTGTACCTAGGCTTGCGAAATGACCCTCTTGACCTCACTGGACTTCATTAAATTATTATTATTCTTAAATGGTACATTGAAAAAAAAATATCTCAGCAAATGATTTGTATAGAAATAACTCAGAAAGCTTATTTTTTTTTGCTAATTTAGTATTTATTATTTTCAGCCGCAAAATTTCAGAGATTATCAACAAGAATGAAATACAAAAATGTCAAACAACCTTGAAATACAAGCTTGTATTAAAAACCCTTTACCAATTTGTTAGAAGAATGTGTGCAAAATATTTGAAGAGTGACTCTTAGGAAAACAAAGATTCTTGAAAAACATGAAACTTAACAGTCTAAAATTGCAGCTACCTTTTGTTTGCTATCTTGTAAATCAGACATGCTATCCTGAGGGCTTTGTTTCAGTCACATCATACAATATAATTCCTTCCTTCTTTGATGGATAGGTTCCTGAGTACCAATTAATCCACATCTATAACTTAAATAAGAAGGAGAACAAACTATCATTTATTCTAAAATGACATATTGCAAAGACATTTTCTTAAAATTATCAACATTTTCTTAGGAATTTTAGTTATAGACTAATTTTATCAGGAAGAGAATTCCAGTCATCAAGGTTGTTGAGTAAAGCAAGTGACATAGTAATTAAAATGTTGGCATAAGACTGGAGAATCTCTTGCCAGTCATAGGATCTGTCTGTATATCAGTTGCTCTTTTTCAATCCAATCTAACTGAATTGAGCGATTCCTTGAGGAATTCAGAAACAGATTACAGAAAAGCATTCAGTCATTCCATTTGTACAGTGCTCTGGTGAAGAGTCAGGCCTCAAGGCCACCTGGATCTCAAGGGGAAACTTCATTTCAGAGAACAGAGCTACAGCAGAGAAGACATTCTTCCAGCATTCTAAGAGATGACATTGTTTAATGGGAAGAATCTGGTGAGGCATCCCATCACTGCCTGCATTCCTGCATTCTGGACCATTTGAAGCTTCACAGTAGTTTTCAAGGTTTATATAGTCAACTACAGCATTCAAGCCTTGAGATGACCAGTTATGTATATTTTATACTAAAACATATTGTTATTACAAACTATATGCTAATTTATTAGGTTTGGAGTAAACCTCAATATTTCCTGTATGCTCTAACCTTTAAATGTTTTGAAGTTGGAATTTCACGTGTATGACTTCTTTTAAATATGTGGGTATTTGTAATATGTGGGTAGTTATTGAAAGGAAATTTTCTTCATTTGTGGATGTAACTATTTCTTTTTTTTTGTCTTCAATTAATATTGATATAAATAGGCTGTGGAGAATGAGGAACAGTGTAACATTTAATATTACTTTTAATATATTGATTGATATGTTTTCTCAAAAAATATATTAATATTAATGTTAATATTTAAGGTACTTTAACCTATATGTAGTATATGAGTGTATGAATAATCAACACTGACTTAAAAGCATAATATACATAAAATGAATACATAAAATGGATAATTTGATCTTGTTCCATCATTGCTTAATTTTCATAAGCTTCTTAATAGGGATATTGACAGCATTAATTATCTAGTACATCAGCCTAATTACCAGCCTCATGATATGGGTTAAGCTGATGAAATAACTGGCCAGCTATCATGATACACTTGTATCTTGCTTGAAGGCGTTAATTCATTGTTGCAACATTTCTTATCCACTATAAGAATGTCCCAAGCAAAATCTGACCTGTCTTCTCCAGCTAAAATGATCTATCTGATGATAGACTCCATCTGCTGACTAGATTAGAAATCTTCAGTCTGTGCCACATGATTTATATTTTTAATTTAATGTCAGATACCCCCAAAATCATACAATAAACACTTTGTTATTCAAACACAGTTGATTGGAGGGCAAACTAATTACTTGGCCTGTAATCCTGCTCCCAATTACATGTGCACAACACCCATTAAAATCAAAGACTCATGCAAGTAGATGCTGTTTAATGAATTCAAATGTGTTTGCTACACAGTAGAAAAGGAATGAGATTCAGAGAGGTGTTACAATAGAGCAGGCACGACAGGCTGCCTTTTGGAAGACTATGCTTAGCAACTTTTCTTTGGTTTGCTTTTGTTTCTGAGTAACAAGGTTCAGCAATATGTTGATCCATTATCTATTGTGTGTCAAGATGAAAGTCAGACAGTTGCAAAACAAGAATTCATTTAATTTGTGCTTCACATCTTCAGTTGGCAATGCATTTTTTTATAAAATGATAGAGCTGAAACTGATGACCACGTAAATAAAAGTTTGGAATTAAAGGACAAAGCCGTAGCTTTGAAATAATTGAAACTTGCTTGGATTTCTGAGGTTTAGTTTTCCTTACTGATCTTACCATAGGCATTTTCTGTCACTCACGTTGCTTGCTTCTATATATGAGATGATTAAATTATTTTTCAAAGTTGCTGTGATGAGGTATTTCTACATTAAAACAATGTATAGAGATAAATCCCTACAGTCATTTAACAAGACATTATAGAGTCATATTCATCCCAAGTACTCCTTATTTAACTTTTATGTTATCTTATTAGTATTTTTTGTCAAACCCTCTTGGTGATATGTTCTTGCCCTTTGCTGCAATGATATTTTGTTATTGAAGACATTTATTCATGTCTATCAAATGGAAATTTTGTTATGATTCATGTTCCTTGCCCCACTGAGAGTTTTCTACAAATTAATATATCCATTTACTTTCTCTGAAGTTTCTGTGGTTTAATTCCCTCAGTGTTGCACATTGGCCTTAATTCAATTGGTTGCATACTTTTTCCTGTTGTGGACCACAACTAGAGTAAATGACCAAGAGCCCTATTCCAATTATAAGTAATCCCACAAAGAAATGAATAGAGACTTAATTATAGAGTGTATAAAGTGCAGACTGCAGTGTGGTTCTGTTAATACATCAGCCTATACAAGATTGTGCATGGAGAATGATGATTGGATCTCTAATATGCATTAGATTTTCACATTCTCACTTACAAAGCCATCCCACACTTCCTGCAATAGACTCCAGAGGCAATTATCTGCACTTTAAATTCCTATTTCATTTATTTTTTAAAAAAGTACCTAAGTGCCTCAGCCAATTTTTTTGATTATCTTGATAAACTTGAGAGGTCATTTGGGATTGTGGCTGACCTTGGTAAAAAAAAAAAAGCTTAAAGAAGGAATAAAAGCTTCTGATTTTCATGTTGAAAGTTACTTAATCCTAATTTTGTCCAAACTGCCCATTACATTGTAATTGTCTATAATGGGTATATTGACATGACAGTGCATATTTTAATGAATGACTGCTTGATCTATTTGTGCTTGATCTTAGGAAGGTGCCACATGTGATCAAGTGTTTGATCTTCAGTTGAACAAAGGGTTAATGTAGAAATTTCATCAAGAAGTCTAGTAGTTTGCTTGTAAAAGCCCTGAGGCATTTGTTTTGTTTTAGATCCTTGGCCTTGCACAACTAATAGACCCAACTGGACTAAGCCAAGACTGATCTTTTGATCAATAGCAAAGTTGAATAAACAAGTGAGGATACCTTTATGATAACTCACACAATTGAGATATAGGTGGGTGGCCATATTAACTGAATGAAGGAATGAATGAAGAAGCAAGATTCTGTCTTAACCCTTATATCTCAAACTATCCACTATTGACCTCAGCACATTCCTAAGAGATCTGTAAGGGGAATGCATAAGTGCACCATCGTGCCTACCATTCCTGTCCTATTGTCCCCATTTATTCATACCTATTTCCTGAATAAACTCATCTTTATACTTTTACCTATTACCTTGTAAGCGATTGACAAATCAAATAAATAAATAAAATAAATAAATAAATATTGGCTTCTGGAGATATCCCAGATGTTTTCTTTGTATCACTTGCCATCTGACAATGATGCAACCCAACCAGCTTGGTCTGAAACTTCCAAAACCCAGCCTATTTCTCCATTTATGCCTCTGCATTATACAACACATAAACACACATACATAAATAAATATGCGTGTGTGTGTGTGTGTGTGTGTGTGTTCTGAAAGTTTTCTGGAAGGGTAGAGTCTTTGCTTTATAATTGGAAAAGCCTATATATATATATATATATATATATATATATATATATATATATATATATATATATATATATATATATATATTCTTAAGTTTTTGCGGGTATTTATATGTATGGTATTCAGCTTTGTTCAGGTATTTTCCCACATCATTATAGTTGTACTTTTAAAGTTGTAGCAACATTTCGGCAGAATCTCATCTGCCATCATCAGGCTTCTGTATAGTGTTCATCTGTGAGTCAGACTTTCACAGTCATTTCTGTTTTAAATTTGGTGCTAGCCTACTGCTGTGCTAGAATGGTTTTTTTCTTCATCCTGATTGGTGGGGAGTCTTGGTCTGTGTTTATTGGTCTTGGACTTTGCTGTGTTCTGCTTGATTGGTGTTTCTAATATCTTCTGTCTGTTTTGTAGCTTTTTTTTGTCTTGATTGGCTGGCAATCTCTATGGCCTCTCTGATAATTCTGTGGCTGGGGTTTTCTATAGTGGCTAGGGTTTTGGTGCCATTGAAGTCGATGCTATGACCTGTTGCTTTCACGTGTTAGACTAGTGAGGAAGTGTGTTCCAGCTTTTTTACTGCATTTTTGTGTTCATCCAGGTGGGTACTTATTCTTCTATTGGTCTGTCCAATGTATATGGCAGGGCATGATGCACAAGGGACCTGAAAGACCTGAAAGCATGAATAGAAGATATGATTCCACCAGACTGTTAATTATTTGGAAGCCTGCACTCACAAAGAAACAAATCTCCACACCACAAGCCAGGCAAACACCTGGGCACAAACAGATCCCCCCTGATACCTCCAGCTCAAACACACCCCAACCAGGCACCCAGATGAAACCTAGCTTCCTAATAAATGATAGCCATCCATTTACTCGGAGCCAAGCTGCACTAAAAGCCTCCAATACAGGAACACAATGTTGCCAGCCAATCAAGACAAAAAAAGCCACAAAACAGACAGAAGATATTAGAAACACCAATCAAGCAGAACACAGCAAACTCCAAGACCAATAAACACAGACCAAGACTCCCAACCAATCAGGATGAAGAAAAAACCATTCTGGCACAGCAGTAGGCTAGCCCCATATTTAAAACTGAAATGGCTGTGAAAGTCTGACTCACAGACGAACACAATACAGAAGCCTGCTGATAACATTTGTACTAAGCAAAAACTGTGCAAGCCTGATGATGGCAGATGAGATTCTGCTGAAACGTTTCTACAACCTTAAAAGCACAACTATAATGACGTGGGAAAATACCCGAACAAAGCTGAATACCATATATATATATATATATATTTGTTTTCTTAAGTTTTCGCGGGTACTTACACTGTATTGTGTCCGTCTGTGGGTCAGACTTTTACAGTGGTTTCAGATTTAAATTTGGGGCAGCCTATTGCTGTGCCAGAATGGTTTTTTCTTCATCCTGATTGGTTGGGAGTCTTGGTCTGTGTTTATTGGTCTCGGAGTTTGCTGTGTTCTGCTTGATTGGTGTCTCTAATATCTTCTGTCTGTTTTTTGGCTCTTTTTGTATCTTGATTGGCTGGCAGCATTGTGTTACTTTATTGGAGGCCTTTAGTGCACCTTGGCTTCGGGTAAATGGACGGCTATCATTAGTTAGGAAGCTGGGTTTCATCTGGGTGCCTGGTTGGGGTGTGTTTGAGCTGGAGGTATTAGGGGGGATCTGTTTGTGCCCAGGTGTTTGCCTGGCTTATGGTGTGGAGATTTTTTTGTTTGTGAGTGCAGGCTTCCAAATGATTGACAGCCTGGTGGAATCATCTCTTCTATTCATGCTTTCTGGTCTTTTTTCAATCTCTATGGCTTCTCTGATGACTCTGTGGCTAGGGTTTTCCATAGTGGCTAGGGTTTTGGTGCCATTGAAGTTGATGCTAGAAGAATAAGTGCACGCGTTGAAGAACATAAGAACTCAATCAAAAAAGAAGAACCGACCTCTTCCCTGGTCCAACACCTCAAAGCCACAGGACATGAGATTGATTTTAAAAATACCAGAACTATCGCCAAAACCGAACACTTCAACAACAGAATAATCAGAGAAGCCATAGAGATAGAAAAACGCCCACACAGCATGAATAAAAGAGATGACACCTCCCGCTTACCAGCCATTTGGAAACCCTCCCTCATGAACAGACGAGTACCTAACATGATGAATGACACCAGACCCACACCCACGAGGGCCACACAAGATGCCACCACCACACTTCCACGAAAAAAGCAGACTCACACCCACACAGAAGATGAGACACGACCACAGACCAGAAGTCGCACTGCAGCTGCATCACTACCCACTTCAAACCCCTCTGAGCCATACATGAAGCGAACTGACCCCCACCATGAAGATGCAGCACGACCATGAACTCGAAGCCAAACAGCAAGATCACAGCTCACCAGCTCAAATCCCCCAGTAACTAAGACCAAGCTGAGCACAACCAAGCCCCCACCTGAACAGAACACACCTCCAGCCAATCAGAACATGGCCAACCCCCCAACCAATCAGAACACGGCCAAACCCCCAACCAATGAGAACACACCCCCACCCAATCAGAACACAGCCAAGCCCCCACCCAATCAAGTCACACCCCCACTAGCAGTTAAAAGGAAGAAGCAGCTGCAAGCTCACATCACTCTGAGAAGCACAGAGCTGAAGACAGAAGCCTGAAGATGATGAATGAGACTTCATCGAAATGTTGCCTAGATACTTCCAATCTTACGCGGGAGAAAACCCGAATAACCAAAGATATATATATATATATATATATATATATATATATATATATATATATATATATATATATATATATATATATATATATTCATTCTTAAGTTTTCGCGGTACTTACATGTATGGCATTCAGCTTTGTTCAGGTATCACGTCATTATAGTTGTGCTTTTAAAGTTGTAGCAACGCTTCGGCAGAATCTCATCTGCCATCATCAGGCTTCTGTATTGTGTTCGTGATAGTCTTTTGTAAGACATTGATGACTGTCTATTCCCCAGGTGTTTGGGACAGATATAGTACTTAAGTGAGCTCTGCAGGTGAATATTGTTCTTTAATTAATAATAATAAGTTGGGTTGTGGCCTCAAATGTAATGATTATTGTGAAATAGTTGTTTTGTGTTTCACTCTTGTACTCAGACAGAGATACTTTGTGAAATAGGTGGACATATACATTGTATAACTACATAAATCAGCTTTTTAATCAGCTCAGCTCTTAACAGTAAGAAGAAAACAAAATTCCATACCAAGATGCTTTCAGAAAGCCAGATGCTTTCACAAAATGAGGAGAACTTTACCTTGTGTATCCAAAGGCAAGTTGTAATGTTCGTTTCTTTTTATATCAACTTGCCAGATTTTTTTTTCCACTAATGTGCATGAATTTTCAATGATAAACAATGAAAAATTTTCAAAAATAATAAAAAAAATCATTTCCAAAAATATGATGTCCACATTCTATATTAATAAATTATATTCTGTACTTTCAGCAGTTCAGAGAAAATGCTCCCAGCACCTTACAAATAAAACTCCTAGTCTCAGCACTTTTCCTCATGAATTAGATTTGTGGTAGGGTATATTTGCTATGAATTATACTTTGAACTTCTCCGAAGGCCACAGTTCTTTACTTCTACTTTACCCAGTGTTCCATCCATGTGATTTTGGTTCTATAATATAGTTCCTACAGCCTTTCATATTGACTTTATCCCTCTCTAACTCTTTGAGTTGGGATGTTTGCTTGCAACTGGAAACACCCATGTGAGTGTGTAGGGTTTGCTGTCTGCTTATATATATATATATTATCTTGACCTGCCAGTTTTTCAAGGAAGAAACACACAACCACCAAACCTGTTATTTTAGTCATGCTATAAGAAATCCCAGGGTAGTGTGGAGCAAAATCATCATCATCATCATCGTCATAATGAAAGAAACTGAAGGCTTTATTTAGGATGCCCAAGAATGAGCCTTGCAGACCAATTCCATGAAAGCAAAAAATTCAACATACCAGCAACAGGAGCAAATGTTGCTTATGCAACGAGGAAGATGAAACAGTGGATTGCCTTATCAGGGACTGCAGAAAAATCTCACAAACTGATTATCTACAACGTCATGATCAAGTGGCCAAAATCATACATTGGAAGCTTTGCCCAAAGTTTGGGTTCAAATATAGCAAAAACTACTGTGAACACCAAATTGACAAAATTCAATGAAAATAAGCAAGTCAAGATCTGGTGGGACTTTCAGATCCAAACAGATAGACATGTCTCACAACATGCCTGATATCACTATTGTAAAAAAGGAAAAAGCCTGGTTCATTGATATTGCAGTACCAGGTGATGCATGAATTGAAGAGAAACAGCTAGAAAAAAAAATAACAAAATATTGTGATTTGCAAATTGAAGTTGAGCAACAATGAAGGAAGAAATCAATGGTTGTACCAATAGTAATAGGAGCAGTGGTGGTATTCAGTCGGTTTGCACCAGATCGGGCGAACCAGTAACAAGAATTTGGCATGGATTGCTGAACCAGTAGTAATTTCTGGCTGGCCACACCCCACCACCTAGTCGCCCTCCCACCTGATGCTCGCTCATCCCGCCCACCTGCCTGATATTCGCCTAAGGTATTTCTTTCTTTTTTTCCCTCCTGATAATGAGCTGTAGATAAGTTCAGCTGTGCTGGGATTCCCCTTGCTGAGGCCCAGGAAGGCAAAAAATGGAGGAAGGAGCTCAGCCTCCCCTCCATTTTTTGCCTTCTAGAGCCCCAGAGGAGCCTTGGGGGAGCAAAAATGCCCCCCAGAGGCTTCTCTGAGGCTAGGAAGCTCCCAAAATGGAGCTTGGACGGGTGCTGTGTGCCCCTCCCATACTCTGTTCCTTTTCTTCCAGAGCCCCAGAGGAGCCTTAGGGGAGCAAAAACGCCCCCCCACCAAGGCTCCTCTGTGGCTAAGAAGCTCCCCCAAATGGCTGGGGGCTGCAAAAAAGCCATGCCCGCCCAGTCACATGGCCACGCCTACCAAGCCACACCCACAGAACTGGTAGTAAAAGTTTTTGAATCTCAGCAATACTCAAAGAGCTGCCTTGATACATGGAAATGTTAAAGTTATTAGACCTGAATATTCTGACTTTGCAACAATAACAAAAAAAAACCATATATATAACCTGTCCCAAACTTTGAATCAAACTGAACTTTGACACAAACAAAAACAACAACAGGAAAAATGGGGAGAATATGCTTGATTTTGCTTTCTAATTTTTAGTATGTAATGCCAGTTTGTATCTACCTCGATACTTTCTTATCAATTGAATTCTTTTGTTTCTCCTTTAAGGACAGGTTTTCTTTTTATTATAGATAAAATTCTCCCATGAGAAGTGGCATGCACGATAAGGGAAAGGGAAGGTTGAAATGGCATTATATTTCTAAGCTTTTGTGATGAATTTGTTAGCTTTTGTAAAACACAATGCTTGGCACTAAATAGCCACAGCTATGACTATCTTCCTCCTTTTTATTCCATGCAAAGTTATTTCAGTTGCACTGGGAATGTAGAGAAATATTGAAAGGTACATAAAACAATCAAGTAGCACATATCTACAATCACCTCCTCAGGCGTGCTTTTCAGGTTTTGCTTCTTTTGTTTGTCAATGAGGTAGCCACATTTTCTATCATGAGACGCAAAATAATTTTGATAATAAATATTCCCTAAGGTATTGGGGATTTATAAAAGAAAAAAAAAGAAAAGAAAAAAAAGGCATTTTTAATGGGTTTCTCTCACAAGGAATCCCACAGAGTTGAGTTTACTACTAGATGGCTTAGGAGATGAAAGATGTAGTACTTCAATTGATGTAGGTTACATTAGGTTTTTTTCAAATTAAGCATTTGAATGCTTAATGAAAGCTCTTAATATGATACTATATGAGCCTTCATAACAGTCAGGAAATATGGAGAGGAAAACAATCCAGTGAAATTTGCCAAAGGAAATAGCTGATGGCACTTTAATGCTGAAGGAGATATTAGAGTGTGATTTGATTTTGTTTCCTTCATAACTCCGAAAAGGCATACATTCTGCCACAGAACTTTAGGAATAATCATCTGGAACATACTGCTTTATAAAAGAGGAAATATATTTTGTAAAAAAATGATTCACACAAGTATATAGCATTGGGTATGTTCGTGGTGTGTGTGTGTGTGTGTGTGTGTGTGTGTGTGTAATAGAGACAGACAGAGACAGAAACAGAAACAGAATAAATGTACAGGTCTTTTAAACTGGGGAATAACATTCTCTGAACATTTTAGCCCCACTGAAAATTTGCTAGTGGAGGTACTGTCATAGTGGGCTCATATCTGGAATTAGAGGAATAGATTGACAAGGAGCAGCCAGTGCCAACTCCAGAAGGGCCAACATACAACAAGCAGCCAGCTCCAGCACCACCAAATGGACTGCTGCCTGAGCAGACATGGAGGTTGGACAGGCAGTAATCAGCAGATATCAGAAATATGAGGGTGTGGATTTACTATCCCTCCCCCAATGCAAGAGCTTGGTGAGCTGCAAAGAGAATAGACCAAAGATGCTTCACGAGACTGCTCATGCAGGAGTTCAGCCCCACTAAATAAGTTACATCAAGGTTGCTTTGAGCAGTAAGACATCTTCCTAAAATAAGATCTGGTGCTTATGTTGGGGGCCAAAAAGAAAATAAAACTGGGTCTTATTTTTGGTGAAACACAGTAATGTACACAACACCCTGTGTGTTCACATATTAGAGACGTTGTTTTTTTTCTTTGTGTATCTTCTGATTTCTATTTTTCTGTTTTAAAAAGTGCTTTCTATCTTATTTTAATTTAAATTTCTATATTTATTGTTCCATTTCAACCCTGAATTCCTTTGTCTTCCTAACAATATCTTGCTCTAATTCTTCATTATACAGTACCTCTCTTGTTCTTCCTTCCTTTCTTTGTCTCTTGTTAATATTTTCTTTGTTTTTTATTGTACAACTTATCCTTTAAACTTTTATTCTTTGCTGTCTCTTCTCACTCCCTCTTTCCTCAGTCTCTTGTTTTCCTTCTCTCAATTTCTTCTGCAGACTGAAGTTGTTTCTTTCTGAAAAGGACAGTGGTTGCTTTTTTTATTCCTGTTACAATATCATCTCCCTCACACAGCCTTGTCCCTGTGGCATTTCTTCTCTGAATATCTTTAGCCATCCCTCTTTTCATCCTGGTTTCTGACTCTTTCTTTCTCAAACCCTGGCAGCCATCATAACTTTTGAGTCTGGATAACAAATGGTTAGCGGGAAAGGTCAAGTCTGCCCCAACCTCTTTAGACATAAATCCCTTTTGTTCCTGGCACTTCTGTGGTTCTTCTGTGCCCCCATTCTGCTTCTCTGCTCTTGTCCTGTTCATGCACAGAGCACTCCAATAGCAACCCCTCCTTTCTATTTATTTATTTATTTATTTGATTTGCCAATTGTTTACAAGATAATAAGTATAAATGTATACATAGTTGTGAATACATGAAATGGGTACATATAAGAAAAATAAAAGAATAAGAGAAACAATAGGACAGGGACGGTAGGCACGTTGGTGCACTTATGCACGCCTCCTACAGGCCTCTTAGGAAAGGGGTGAGGTCAATAGTAGACAGTCTAAGGTTAAAGTTTTGGGGTTTGGGGAAGAAACTACAGAGTCGGGTAGAGTATTCTAGACATTGACCACTCTATTGCTGAAGTCGTATTTCCTGCAATCAAGTTTGGTGCGGTTTACTTTGAGTTTGTATCTATTGTGTGCTCTTGTGTTGTTATGGTTGAAGCTGAAGTATTCATTGACAGGTAGGACATTGCAATGTATGATTTTATATACCATGCTTAAGTCAGACCGAAGACGGCGTAATTCAAGGTTTTCTAGTTCTAGAATTTCAAGTCTGGTGGCATAAGGTATTCTACAACGAGTAGAGGAGTGGAGAACTCTTCTTGTGAAATATTTCTGGACTTTCTCAATTGTGCTAATATCAGATACGTAATGTGGGTTCCAGACTGATGAACTGTATTCGAGTATTGGTCTAGCAAATGTTTTGTATGCTCTGGTTAGTAGTGTGATATTACCAGAGAAAAAGCTACGTAGGATTAGGTTAACAACTCTTAATGCCTTTTTGGCTATGTAGTTGCAGTGTGCTCTAGCACTTAGATCATTAGAGGTGAGTATTCCAAGGTCCTTTACAGAGCATGGGTCATCAACAAGATCTTGACTATTCAGCTTGTATTTTATTTTCTGGTTTTTTTGCCAATATGTAAGACAGAGCATTTATTTGTTGAGATTTGAAGTTGCCATTTGTTTGACCATTCTGATACATAGTCAAGATCTTTTTGTAGGGTAGCAGTATTGTCTGTGGTATTGAACAGCTTTACATCATCAGCGAAGAGAACGCAATTGCTCTTAATATGATCACAGAGGTCGTTTATGTAGAGTATGAAGAGGTTGGTCCTAGAACACTGCCTTGGGGAACACCACTATTGACAGGTACTGGATTTGATAGGACGCTCCCGATTTTGATCATTTGTTGTCTGTTTGACAGGAATGCTTCTATCCAGTTATTCAGTTGTCCAGAGATACCATAGGATTTTATTTTTAGGAGTAGTTTGTCGTGTACTACTTAATCAAAGGCTTTACAGAAGTCTATGTAGATTGCGTCTATTGCTTTGCCCTGGTCGAGTTGTGTCGTCCATATGTTTTTGCAGTGTAAGAGTTGCAGATTACAGGATAGTTTTTTTCTGAAACCAAATTGTTTATTGGAGAGTAGGTTATTTGTCTCTAAGTGGAGGATGATGGATTGGTTAATAATTGATTCCATTACTTTACAGGTGACGCAGCATAAGGAGATTGGCCTGTAATTTTCAACCAGGCTTGGGTCTCCCTTTTTGAAGATGGGGATGACTGTGGCTTGTGACCATAGGTTAGGCAAGGAGCTGGTTCTGAAAGATTTTTCAAAGATTATGCTTAGAGGTTTGGCTATGACAGTGGATAGCTTTCTTAAAGTAGGCACATATTCCATCCGGTCCAATAGATAGAGATGGTTTTAGATTGCGTAGTGCTTTTTCAACATTGTCTTCTGTGAAATCGATATGTATTAGATCATTGTTGTTATCTGTGGTACGGCTAGGAAGTACTGGGAATGATCCATTGCTGTTTACAAATACTGAGCCGAAGAATGTGTTAAAGATGTTGGCTTTAATGGTGTCATCGTTGCAGTCTTTACCATCAGGTCCTATCAAGGGAGGGATGGACCTTGAGTCTTTTAGTTTGTTGTTTACAAAATTGTAAAAAGCACGGGTGGAATTGGTGCTTAGAAGGTTTTCCTCTTGTTTAATGTGATAATTGGTGCATTCGGTCTTTATCTGGTGGCATAAATTTTTGTATCGGTTTTGAAATTGGCAGCGTGACCAGATTTGTTTTTCCGCAAGAGTGATCTCTTTTTGGATTGAAGTTTCCTTATTGATATGGGTAATCTGCTTTTTTGTTTTGTTTTGGGAGTTGTTGTTGGTACATATAGTTTGATGACTCTTTTGACTTCAAGTAAAAATATGTTGTAATGGTCTTCAACAGTATTGCATCCAGTGAATAGAGATTGCCAATCAAGGAATGAGAGATCTTTGTGTATAAGATCATAGTTGCCTTTTTTGAAGTTACAATTGGGGATTACATCATTGTGGTGATTTTTGTGTGGATGTATGTTGAGACAAAAGTCAATCATATTGTGGTCACTACTGGAAAAGGGTTCTTTAGTTTGTATTCCGTAAATTAAATTCAAACTATTGCAGAAGATGAGATCGAGGCAGTTGTTTAGTCTAGTGTTGTTGGTTACTAGTTGTTCCAGTCCCAGATTTGTAATAGCATTGTAGAAGGTTGTGTGTATGATTTCAGTTGTACAATCATTTAGGGTCCAGTCAATATGAGGTAGATTGAAATCACCAAGAAAGGTAAAAGGGTATGGGCAGGATGCAGCCCATATTAGTAATGTATTTAGCTTGTTTACATGTTCGATGTCATAATCAGGTGCTCTGTAACATAGTAAGAATTGAATTGTGATATTTAAGGATAGTTCACAGATGATGGTCTCAGGAAGAGCAAGCTCCTGGGTAACTTGGATATTTTTTAGATGTAAGGAATTTTTATAGAAGATAGCAACACCACCTCCTCGACGATTTTCACGATCTGATCGGTAAACATGATAGTCTCTTACTGTGGTAATGGAGTCGGGGAGAGATGCATTGAGCCATGTTTCACAGACAAATATAATGTCGAAGTTAGCCATATTTAGGAGGATGAGAAATTCAGGTATTTTATTCACGAGGCTTCTTGCATTGAGTAGTTTGCATTTAAGGCCGGCAGTAGTTGGAATTGAGGTAGTTGGGGGCGTGCGTGCCTAGTCTTGGGTGATGGTGGATGGGTTGAGGTAGGGTTGTGGTTGAGGGTAAAAGCTGAGTATTGGGTTGCGTGGCTTACTTTTGATACAGTCAGCATGGTAGTCAATGTACAGGTCCTTCTCTCCATTGTCTAGATGGTTTTTGAGTTCAATGCGGAGTACACGGGAGCGGGCACGTTGCTGTATGGTTAGGTCAGGGCAGCAACGGAGGTTCTTCTCATGCTTTTGTTTTCTTCCTTCTTGGATCATTTTCTGAGATTCAAGGTGGTTATTTTCTATGGACTTTGCAGGTTCTGCTCTTTGCCTTCTTTTTTTTCCTGTCCTTTTTCCCTTTCTGGTCATTGGCAGGAAAACTTTTTGATGTTATCATAAACAATGGAACCTTCTCTTACCAACTTATATCTTCTAACTGTCCTTTTTTTCAGCATTGTGTCCCCAGTTTCAAAAAAGCAATGTCTACATTCCAGAGGATATGCACTTCTGTCTTTCATTCCTGAGAGAAGACCAGAGTTCAATCATCTATTTTTTAATTCAGCCTCTTAGCTACTACACCAAACTGTCTATCTCTTAATTTTTAGAATTTATTTCCATGCAATAAATAAACTTGTTGATCGATAAACAGCAATCCTAATTACAATTAATTCTGATTGATTGGATTGATTATTGATATTTCTTAATTTGCATCATTTAAAGGGCTGTCCCTCTCACAAAAAGTGTCTCTGGGTAACCACAGTCCTCTAAACTACAAAATTCATGAACAAATAATACAAGTGATATATTGCACAGCAGTTTTAGGATATGAGGTATATTGCACAGTTATATAACCATATTGATGTATTAAATGGGGCATAGTGCAAATCACCCTTAAAGCAGTTTAATGTAATTTCAAAATTTATTAGATGGAAAATGTTGATAGCTTAGGAGACTATTCCATCTTCCTGTCCTGACATATTTCTTTAGGTGGAAATACGGGTCTAGTAAAAGCACAGGGAAAAAAGAAAACTAAATGTAGAATAATAATATAATGTAATGACCTCTTGGAACTTGGTTCAGCAGAGCCAAGTTCCAAGAGGTCATTACATTATATTATTATTCTACATTTACAAATTACTTTTACTGATTTGCTGGCTATAATGTTTTCTGGATGTTTCATTACACCATTTCTTCAGGCAATCTTCATATAAAATGCATTTCATGGGATAAACAGTATTTTGTGCTATAAAAATAACACTATGGTATCTCTTACCATGGTATTATGCACAATGTTATTGTTCAGCTTACAACATAATTGTTTTTATTAGTTCTCAATATTTTGTAAAAAAAAAATGTAATTTGATGCTATCAATTGTAGAAAGAGGGGATTTTTGGTATGATCATTCATTCATTCATTCATTCATTCATTCATTCATTCATTCATTCATTCTATTGCCGGAGCTGCCACATTTGTTAACTATGAAACCTAAAAACATATTTCCATTCCAAATCTATGTCGAAGTTTGTGCCATTTTGTTTAAGAAACCTTGAGTTTTGTACTACCATTTGTAAGTGAATATTGACATTCTGAACTGTCAAACTAAATCAACATTTATACCTTGTTTACATCTGGTCACATCATATTCTATTATATGTGCCTTAGTCTTTAATCTGCTACATTTTTGTTTTTCTGTTGCTTTAGCCCCAAGTAAAAGTTCAGCTAATCAAATCTTCAGCTAATCAAAATTTGGATGAATGGATAATGGACCAGCTAGTTGTCTTGTCATTTCTTCCGCCCTCTTCTATGATTAAAGATAAATAGACAGATAGACAATCAGCAAAAATTGGACATTGCTTTTCACCTACCAAAAAAACCAACCAGTAGATTACCTCATCCAGCAGTGTCACGTTAAGCAGGAGGGGAGAGAGTTCTGAACCCTATGACACCTCACATAAGAAAGGCCTAGAGGATAGCCACTCCTCTGCTACATAACTACAGCTTACAACTACAACTAACCCTTTAAGGAAGGAAGGAAGAAAAACAGGGCCTCCAATTCCCCATTCCTGCAGCTGGTCGAAAGATATTTTGTAATTGACAGTGTCAAAGGCCAGTGAGAGATCAAAGAGTGCAAGGATTGAGGCATTATGTCCATCCTGACCCCGCTAAAGGCATCAGCATGCACAGCTAAAACTGTCAGAATACAGAATCCCATCCAGAGCTGAATTCTGGATTTCCTGATACAAGTGATCAGAAGCCTTTAATTAAATATTTTCCACCAATAATACATCAATACATGTATGATTTCCTCCCTCCTCTATCCTCTATCTATCTATCTATCTATCTATCTATCTATCTATCTATCTATCTATCTTATTTCTTCTATCTTTCTGTCATCTACATACATACATACCGTATTTGCCGGCGTATAAGATGACTGGGCGTATAAGACGACCCCCCCAACATTTCCACTCAAAATATAGAGTTTGTTATATACTCGCCGTATAAGACTACCCCCTCTTCCACACACCTTCCACTTTTGCACTTTTTTTTTTTTTGACGCACTTTTCTGCTTTGGACAATTTTGAAATGAGCTAATCCAATTTTGAACCAAGAATATGCCAATAGCTATGGAGTTTAGAAATGAGTTTTAAAAATATTTTTCATTGCTTACCATTAAGCGTAAAATATGTTGTAAATAAAATGAGAACACAGGAAACGTTCTCTTCTCAATACAGCTGATCTCTCTCTCTCTCTCTCTCTCTCACACACACACACTTACACACACACACACACACACACACAAAACCCGGACACTGAAAAGGCTGCCAAGGAACAGTATATTCAATGCCTTCTCTTTAATCAAGAAACAAGGAATTCCTTAGAATCTTTTTTTTTCCCCAAGTGGCCCTCTTTAAAAAAATATATGGAGTAACACTTTCATTCAAAAAGTCTTCCAGTATCTGGAGTCGCTCAGACATATTGAAGTGAGGCAGGAGAGTAAGTGAAATTTGAAATGATCCAGCTACAGTTTTCTTCCCCTCCGCCCGAAGGCCATTATCTCCACATCAAAACGAACGAGGGGAGGCAAAGAAGCCAAACACGCTAAAAGGATCTCTTTATTTTCCTACACAAGGTCACACCTACTTTTCCGCATTCAAAGGACAACCTCTCCTCACCACCACCACCACACACACACACACACACAATACCCGCAAACAATGTTCTGGGCATTAATCACCATTGCTACATTAACCTGGTAAATTTATACCCTGCCTCCCCAGTGTTGCTTTGACGGCAGGATTTCACACAGCAGGGCGCTCGCTCGCTCTCTTCTCCGCTCTCCCACCGTTCGCACATGTTGGAAGCACCGTAAAACCTGATAACCCACCCGGGGCTCCCCATCCTTAACCTACAGCCGCCCGCATGCAAAACCTGCGTGCAAAAGAAAAAAAGAAAAGTACGCCGCACGTGAGGATCTTGAATCCTCTCCTCCCCACACCGCTAAGGAAGAAAGAGGGGGAAGGTTGCGCAGCGCGTGGCGAGTGACACCCGCCACACACACACACACACACACACACACACACACCGCCGCCCCCAGCCTCCCTCCTGGCTGCAACTCAAGCTCAAGTGGGAGTCGAGTCCTCCCGGCGTATAAGACGACCCCCACTTGGAGGCATGTTTTTCAGGGCAAAAAAGTCGTCTTATACGCCGGCAAATACGGTACATACATACAGACACGCACGCACGCACGCACGCACACACACACACACCTATCATCTTAGGATAATACTCCATTCATTCTGTTTTCATATTCCTTTTTTGCCGGTGAAAGAGCATAAGGAAGAAATAGAATAGCCCTTGGTTAAAAGGTTAGGTTGCTTAAGCTTTACTCATTTTGTTCAGATATGCGATGCTTACATTAGCAAGAATGAGTTTTCATCTTAGAGGTCAGAAGCTGTCACATTCTTATTTCAGCATGTGAATGGCAAAGAAGTGCTTTACTTGGAATGCACAAAATGAATCTCTGTGCTTAGTTTATTTATTGACAAAGAAACAAAAGACAAGATCCCCCTCTTGTGACTCACTTGCATTCCAGTACTACACTTTAAACAATGAGATGTTGGGAAAGAGGCATAACTTCCTGTTAAATCTACACCAATTATAATGATAAAGAAACATAAGTTTATTGATCATGATTTTGGAACAGAAAAAGACATGCAGAGACATGTGGCCAAGGTGGATAAGCAGGTCTTCTAAAAATTGCTACTGTATCTGGATATGTACCACATTTATTTTTCTGGCCTGTGCATTTGCTTTGCTCTATCTGTGTTTGCAATTGATTAAGTTGACAATTCAATGCAGTCTTTTTCCTACAGAAAAACATTACAAGGTTATACATAAGTTGATATCTCATGTTTTATTTCAATAGAGCTCTTTTTAAGATCATTATTGAACATGCAGTAAGTAACACAAAAAAAATAAAACTGGCAAACATTTTCAGCTGAACAGTTTGGTTAGGAAAAATGGTACTCATTTCTGAAAACCCTTGCACTAATTATTAGAATTGAAAGGAGTTCTGGTAGCACAGTGGTTAAAATGCAATATTACAGGCAAACTCTGCCCACAGCCTGGAGTTTAATCCAGACCGGCTCAAGGTTGATTCAGCCTTTGATGCTTCCCAGGTCAGTAAAATGAGTACCCAGATTGTTGAGGGCAATACACTGACATTGTAAACTACCCAGACCAACGGTGGGATTAAAAAAACTTTTACTACTGCTTCTGTGGGCGTGGCTTGGTGGCTGTGGTTTGGCTTGATGGATGTGGCTTGGTGGTTGTGGCAGGGGAAGGATACTGTAAAATTTCCATTCCCACCCCACTCCAGGGGAAGGATACTGCAAAATCCCCATTCCCTTTCCTGGGGGAAGGTTACGGCAAAATCCCATTCCCTCCCCACCCTACTAACCCTCTTTCCAGCTCCATTCTCCTATGCAGGGCAACAAAAGAAGACCCAGCTGATCAGCTGGGATTCGGGAGGCAGAGAATAGTTGGGGGCAGGGCCAGTCAGAGGCCAGTATTTGCCAGTTCTCCGAACTACTCAAAATTTCTGCTACAGGTTCTTCAGAACTGGTCAGAACTGGTCAGAACTGCTGAATACCACCTCTGACCCAGAGAGTGCTGTAAAGCATTATGGGGCAGTATATAAGTCTAAGTTCTATTGCTATTGCTACTGAAATCACAACCAATGTTTATGGGAATTGATGACACTGGGGCTTCTCCAGAGTTCGGCCTCCAATGATGAAGATCCAAACCCCAACCCCCCAAAATGCCGTAAGTAGTGCTACATACTTACTTATTAAATTTATACAGCTACCCATCTCAACACCTGGCTCTGGTTTTGCTATAGAAGCATACATCAGAAAAGAAAAGTGGCTACACAATCATTTTAACCCAGAGACACTATTCTCTCTCTCTCTCTCTCTCTCTCTCTCTCTCTCTCTCTCTCTCTCTCTCTCTCTCTTTCTCTCTCTCTCCACTTCTTGACCTGGGTAAATCAATAGATGTAATTTACATTGACTTCTGCAAAGCATTTGACTCAGTGGTATATGACAAACTACTATTAAAATTAAAATTAAAGTCTGGATCCCTTCATAAGTGGATTACTGCCTTCCTGTCAAATAGGCAACAAATAGGAAAAATAGGAAACGCCCTATCAAACCCTGCACCACTTATCAGTGGCATCCCACAAGGGAGCATTCTAGGACCCGCACTCTTTGTAACTATATATTAATGGCCTTTGTGATCACCTTATTACCAACTGCATCCTCTTTGCTGATGATGTAAAACTATTCAACACCACCGTCAATGCTACCATCCTTCAAAAAGATCTTGATTATGTGTCTGAATGGTCTAACAGTTGGCAACTCCAAATCTCTACCAACAAATGCTCTGTCCTACACATTGGTAAAAAAAAAATATCTATATTACAAATACAAGCTAGGCAGGTATGACCTTGTTGATGACTCTCACTTTGTCAAGGATCTTGGAGTTCTGATATCGAATGATCTAAGCGCCAAAGCTCACTGCAACAGTATTGCCAAAAAGGCTTTAAAAGTTGTAAATTTAATTTTACAAAGCTTCTCTGGTAATACTGTTTTGCTAATTAGGGCATTTAAAACCTTTGCTAGACCAATACTTGAATTCAGCTCTGCTGTCTGGAATCCGCATTGTATATCAGACATAAATACAATTGAGCGAGTCCAGAAGTATTTTACCAGAAGAGTACTACATTCCTCTGTTCGCAACAGAATACCCTACAGCACCAGACTTGAGATTCTAGGCTTAGATAACCTTGAACTATGTCGTCTAATATTAGACTTAAGCATAGTACATAAAAGCATATGTTACAACGTCTTACCAGTTAATGAATATTTCAGCTTTAACAACAACAACACAAGAGCACAGAACAGATATAAACTAAATGTAAACCACTCCAAGCTTGATGGCAGGAGGTATGATTTCTGCAACAGAGTGGTCAATGTCTGGAACTCACTACCTGATTCTGCTGTCACTTGCTCAAACCCCCACTCCTTTGCCCTCAAACTAACCTCTATTGACCTCACCGCATTCCTAAGAGGTCTGTAAGGGGCATGCATAAGTGCACCATCGGGCCTACCATCCCTGTCTTATTGTCCCCAATTATTAGTTCCTATTTCTTGTATTTAAACTTATGTTTGTTCTTGTTTCTGTTATATTGTAAGCTCTTGACAAAATAAATAAATAAATATAAAAATAACATAAATATATGCATTTTTGTACAAAATAGACAAAGCAGATGAAAAAGTCCTCTCTCTCTCTCTCTCTCTCTCTCTCTCTCACACACACACACACAGGGAGAGAGATTTTTCCCCTAGTTTTGATGAGGCCTTTTTCATTGCTTTGTCTATTTTGTACAAAAATGCTGATAGATTTTCTATAGAAATTACAAGTAAGATGTAGGGTTTTGTTTTTTTATCACAAAAACAAATATTTAATTCTAGGGTGATAAACATATTTTCCTATGAAAATTCAGTGCCAGCATCTAAAATTATCCTTTTTTTCACCAGAAGAAAACCAAAGTTATAATACAACCATATAAAAATAAAGTGAATTAGCTCCTATCCATTGAAATTTTCTCAAAAGAAATGTAAGTACCTCTTTTTCATACAAGTATATAATTTTGTTGACAAGTTCTTCAAAACTATTTTAAAAACAATTTCATCTCTAGCTGTATGCTGATATACTGTAAAGATGAGAGAGACATATTCATAACCTCATCCTGAATTGGCTGACTTTATGACACCATTAAGTCAATCCCAAGTTAATTTAGACAGAAGGTATGAAACACTGTTTCCTTTGAATTTATAAAATATTTTAAGAATCTCTTGTTGAAAGAGAAGTCCCATTAATAATCCAGTGTAAGAGGTGCTTATAGTTATTAAAAGGTACTCCAATGTTGATATGGCATGAACAAGTTGTAAGTGAAAGAGGTTTTATGGATACTTTTCATTGAATGGTCCCTTCTCTAGACTTGAGCTTCAGGACAAGCTAAATGATACTAGAATCTTCTAACCAGATCTTGTGGTCCTCATCAGGTCTTTCTTTTGAGATGTACAATGGGGAAATCACAAGTCCTTTCCAAAAGGACCTTGTAGCCTGTGAATAAAGAATCTGTCACTAACTTTGATATTATGCTATCACAATGATCATGATTCTCAAAATAAAGCTTTTCCCAAAGTGAGCAGAGCTGAAAAGAAGCTTCTGGATGCCATCAAGAAATCACAGTGAAAAACATCTCATTTGAATATCACCTCCTTTGACAAAGCATTCCAGCACTTTTGTCAGGAGGGTGCAAATAGGGAAGATTTGCTGGTTGTAAATGATAAAATGGAATTGTCTTTCCCATGAAAAGATAATAAAAGAGGCAATTATCCTATTCCCTTTATTGGCTTAATTGTTAAGGAAAAAAAGTTTTTCCTCTGTAATTGTCATAATGAAAACAATTGCAGTACAATTCCACAACAATCAAAAATTATACTACCAATGATTGATATAATCATCATCTTCAACAGAACTTCTACTGGATTCCAAGGATAATAAAGAGCTAAATTTTGGTGAGCAGCCCTGATCCCATTGATGGTTTCTGTCTTGTGGTCCTCAGTGGTTCTTAGGATCATGCTCCTGAAATTAGTAGCAAAGTGCCAAATATCAGCCATACGATTCCCAACCAATTTCTGGAAGAAAAAAAATTAATTTATTATCTTAATGCACCTTAAATAGTTCACCTAAAAATAATTCCCACAAGGAAAAGAGAGAGAGAAAAGTCTGAAAAAAATCTATTTTAGCTGCTTGAGAAAAATGATACATTTTTAAAATATACTTACCCATGTTTATTCCCGGAGTAACATCTATTAGTAGAGTAATCCTAAGGAAATACTTGCAAACATCTTTTTCCTGCAAATATATTTGATTAAAAAAATATCTAAAGAATATGAAAGCTACTGTTTTGTTTACTGCTGTTTGCTTCCAAACCCAGTACATATCCTCAACTTCTTTTGAAGACTTATTTTTCCTTCATTTGGGCTGCAATCTATAATAGTTTGAGATTTATAATACCAATCTGCTCCATCTTTTAAGGGTAAAAGCAGGACTATAATCTCAAAGAAAGGATTTTGATATTATATTTAGTCTCCTCCCAAGCATCTATGATTGAAACCCAGAAAAACTCCTGAAATAGTCAATGTCAATGGATAGAATCATCTATCCAAAACAACATTAATGGAAGGAAAGAAATAATGTTAATGACATGAATGAAATGGAAATAGCAGCAACATTTAAGAAACTGAACAAGATATTGATGATGCTTTATTAAAATAGAAATTGATTGTAAATTAAATGTGAAATAGTCATTTGGTATGATTGCAAAATGGGAAATTTTCTAACTAAGGAAAAACTTTCCAGCAACGAGAACAATTACCTTCAAAAGTTGTGGGTGCTTCATCATTGGAGGTCTTTAAGACTGGACTTGTCTGAAATGGTATAGAGTCTCCCGACTGAGCAGGGGGTTGGACTAGAAGACCTCCAAGGTCCCTTCCAGCTCTATTCTGATTTGCTGGAATGCATTTTCAGTTGCATCAACAGAACTGTTTAACCTACATTGGTTAATCCTCACTTCAAGAATTAGGTCCACTTAGGTCCATCATACCTTAAGAAAGATATAAAAAAATAGGAAAAGCTGGGAGAATAGCAATGAAGAAAATCAGAATAGTAGTGTCCAAGTCCTAGGAAGAGAACTTGAAGAAAGTGAGAACAACCCCCTAAAGGAAAACATGAAATCATTTCCTTAATACTTGAAAAGAAATCACCAGAAAGAAGATAAATGGCCATTTTCTATTGGTTTAGAGAACAGCAAAAGATAAGTAACAATCAAAGTAATGTGCAGGACATTATTGTGACCAATAAACCAGAGGTTTATTAAGTAAGAATGTGAGTTGGAAGAGGGAAAGAGGAAGAGGAACATGTCCCTTTCTTTGATCCACCCAAGTTTGTTCTCACTGTCTTACCATAGATCAGGGGTGTCAAATTTGATTTCATTGAGGGCTGCATCAGGGCTGTGTTTGACCTTCGGGGGCCAGGGTGGGCATGGCCAGCTCAACAGTACTCATGTTGGGGGTGCCTACATGGTAGCCCAAGTGCTCTGCCAGCAAAAAAAAAAAAAGGTTTCTGAGCTCTGTTTTAGGCTGCAATGCCTCCTGCAACCACCTGCCAGTGAAAATGAAGCTCAGAGGGATGCACAAAAGCTTCCCAAGCTCTGTTTTCACTGGCAGAGGCACCATGGGCTATTCCTTATTGTCTCCAGGGTGGCCCCATGGGACAGATCTAAGCACCCTGTGGGCCGGATTCGGCTCCCAGGCCTTGAGTTTGATACCCCTGCCATAGATCATGGCAATTCATTTGCAAAAGAAGGATCACTGACCTTTGTTAGAAACAAAGTATATATGTATGTAGAGGTAGTCCTCAATTTACGACCACATTTGAACCCAAAATTTATGTTGCTAAGTGAGAAGTTTGTTAATTTTAATTGTTTTGCCCCACATTTACAACTTTACTTGCCACATTTGTTAAGCAAATCACTGCAGTTGTTAAATTACTAACAGGCTTGTTAAATGAATCTGGTTTTCCCCATTGAGTTTGCTTGTCAGAAAGTTGCAAAAGGGGATCACGTGACTTCAAGGCACTGCAACCACTGCAAAAACATATGGACGACACAACTCGACCAGGGCAAAGCAATAGACGCAATCTACATAGACTTCTGTAAAGACTTTGATTCAGTGGTACACGACAAACTACTCCCAAAAATAAAATCCTATGGTATCTCTGGACAACTGAATAACTGGATAGAAGCATTCCTGGCAAACAGACAACAAATGGTCAAAATTGGGAGCGTCCTATCAAATTCTGTACCTGTCAATAGTGGTGTCCCCCAAGGCAGTGTTCTAGGACCAACTCTCTTCATACTCTACATAAATGACCTCTGTGATCATATTAAGAGCAATTGCGTTCTTTTCGCTGATGATGTAAAGCTGTTCAATACCACAGACAATACTGCTACCCTACAAAAAGATCTTGACTATGTATCAGAATGGTCAAACAAATGGCAACTTCAAATCTCAACAAATAAATGCTCTGTCTTACATATTGGCAAAAAAAATCAGAAAATAAAATACAAGCTTGTCAAGATCTTGTTGATGACCCAAGCTCTGTAAAGGACCTTGGAATACTCACCTCTAATGATCTAAGTGCTAGAGCCCACTGCAACTACATAGCCAAAAAGGCATTAAGAGTTGTTAACCTAATCCTACGTAGCTTTTTCTCTGGTAATATCACACTACTAACCAGAGCATACAAAACATTTGCTAGACCAATACTCGAATATGGTTCATCAGTCTGAAACCCACATTACGTATCTGATATTAGCACAATTGAGAAAGTCCAGAAATATTTCACAAGAAGAGTTCTCCACTCCTCTACTCGTTGTAGAATACCTTATGCCACCAGACTTGAAATTCTAGAACTAGAAAACCTTGAATTACGCCCTCTTCGGTCTGATTTAAGCATGGTATATAAAATCATACATTGCAATGTCCTACCTGTCAATGAATACTTCAGCTTCAACCATAACAACACAAGAGCACACAATAGATACAAACTCAAAGTTAACCGCACCAAACTTGATTGCAGGAAATACGACTTCAGCAATAGAGTGGTCAATGTCTGGAATACTCTACCCGACTCTGTAGTTTCTTCCCCAAACCCCAAAAACTTTAACCTTAGACTGTCTACTATTGACCTCACCCCTTTCCTAAGAGGTCTGTAGGGGGCGTGCATAAGCGCACCAACGTGCCTACCGTCCCTGTCCTATTGTTTCTCTTATTCTTCTTTTATTTTTCTTATATGTACCCATTTCATGTATTCACAACTATGTATACACTTATACTTATTATCTTGTAAACAATTGGCAAATCAAATAAATAAAAAAAATAAAATAAAATAAATCATAAGTGTGAGTCAGTCATCAAACATACAAATGTAAATCACGTGACAATGTTGCAATGAGATATTTGTGAAAAATGGTCATAAGTCAGTATTTTCAGTGCCATTGTAACTTCGAACGGAAACGAAGTAAATTGTTGTAAGTCAAGGACCATCTGTACTTTTCCATCCAAGTGCAGTTCCTTTCAGCAACTGTTTTAGCAACAACCAAACCAACCTTCCTTTTTATGTGACCTAAAGTTCACTGAAAGTTAAAGGAAGAAGAAAGGGAAACGGAAGAAGGAACCTTACTTATTAATGTATTTCTTCTATGGAAAGATTTGGGACTATGCTTTTCCCCTTAATTGTGATGACAGACATGAAACCTGCTTCAGGCATTTGGAACTAGCTGAGCTTCCATCCATATGGAAGGGATCAGAGATCATAACATTACTGACAGTCAAGGGAAAAAGAGGAAAACAGTGACAACTTGTGAAAACATCTGCCTCTCCAATTTGGGAAAGCTGAGGCTTTCATAGCCAGCCAAACTCTCCTTTTTTTATCTTCTTTAGACTTCTTAAAATTAATACCATTCTGTTTTTGATTGTTATCTTAAAAGGAAAAATCTATTGGCAGACAACAACATAGAGTCTGATGTCAAGAGAAGAACAATGAGGTTCTGCTTCTAGGTTTTGAAACACCAAAAGCAACAGAAACATTTTTTCTAGTAAAAAAAAAAAAAAAAAGATAACAACTACCTCAACAACAAACCCTTTGAAATGAAAGTGGGAGAGAACCAGAGAAGCAAAAGAAATGGAATAAAATTTATTTTTCTCTTTCAAAGAAGATCCTATTATGAAGTGGGGCAATACAGAAAAATATAATGATCTGGTACTTTAAATTTTATAAGGTAAAATGGATGTTGAGCTTCAGATAAAATTCTGCAACAGAATGAAGAATTGTTTTGCTGTCCTTCTTCCAGGATCTGGATCTGAAGTGCCCTTGAGTTTTATCAGTCCCAACCTTTTCTCTTTTCCTTTGGCTTGGCACTAACTCTTTGTTTCCTGCTATGTTTTTCAAAAGCTGTACTTTTTTAACAACAAAGTTTTTCATCATTATTATTATTGTTATCATCAAGAGTATAAGGAGATTCAATTGTGACTGCTTCTGCTTTATAGCATTCATTAACAAGGTCAAATACATTTGAGTTCTTTAGGAACCATTAGTCAGTATTGTACTACATATTGTTTATGTAATCCTTTAAATTGAATTTATAAACTCAGTTAAAAACATCAGCCTCAACTGAGCTTTTTGTTGGTAACATGTATACTACAAAATCAAGCATGTTCATAAATACTCAAACCAAAGCACTTGCTTTCATGAGTAAGTGTAGTGTATAACTTCTATTATATTTAGCTAAAAGACCAATTTCTTTTAAACATTATATAATATAAATGCATTTGTTTGGGTGTATTCAAATATCACTATTTGATTGTAAATATATTTTTTAAAAAAATAATGTGAATGTATCTGTTCTTACTGCATCAATGCACATTTTTTTCTGAATATTGTGATACAATTTTTCAGGTAAAAATAAACTGAAATGTATCTATTTTGCAGAGCTTATCACATATATTTAGGTATTAATGAAATTAATACCCATACAATATGTTATATTAAGAGAATATATTTATTAAGAATATGTATGTCGGGGGACTCAATTTACAGTAACTTGTGTCAAGGCAAACTTCCTTCCTTCTTTTCTCCCTCCCTCCCTCCCTCTTTCTTTCTTTCTTTCTTTCTTTCTTTCTTTCTTTCTTTCTTTCTTTCTTTCTTTCTTTCTTTTCTTTCTTTCTTTCTTTCTGGTTATTCAAAGTGGTAGAGAATCTATTTTCCTGCAATCACTATTCCACAACTATTAATAGTAAATAATACTTTGCCACTGATTCAGAAACTGAAGAGTAAAGCTACAACACAGTGGCATTCATTGTTGCCAAGAATATGACCTAATAAAAGAAGTGGTATCGTTTAAAATAAATCATAATATCCTTGAGACTGATGCACCTCAAGCCAAATAATGCTCACTCTTTTTCCATCTCACACTGTTCCTTGACAAATGGTGCCAGATCTTGTTTTTAAGGGAGCAATCCACAGATTGAAAAACATCAATTCTTAAAATTATAGAGTTGATCTTCCAAGTCAACTGCCTGACGCAGATGGAATACCTGCTTCCTTCCTACTTATTTGCATTTCAAAGAAGAACATTACATAACATCCTTTTCATCTTCTCAATTGCCTGTAATAGCCAGTGAGAACAGAAGTTTTTAAGAAGCAAAATTCTCTGTCCCCATCTGGATTAAGACCAATTGAAATCTAGTCTAGCATTCGGATGTCATGCCTAGATGTTTTCTTTGATTTCAGGGATTTTCTTACCATATTCAGCTGAATATCACTGCTAGTTTTTAGTGGTTAAAGGAAGGTTAAAATAGCCAAGTGGCAATTCTAAAATACACAAGCTAGAGTTATTAACAATTTCAGGGAACTTCTTTTAAGGGAAGAGATATCATCCCTGCATTTTCTGGCCAGCTTCCAAACTGCTTCATTATGTTTCTCTTTAGCATTCCCCTGCAGCTTCAATTAACAAAGATATTAATTATTTCCTTTCAGAATACAACCAGCCCAGAGCAATTAATAATAATTCTAATATTTACATCTTTTACAGTATTTGACAAGAAAAAGCATGCCGAGTTTTAGTGTGTGTTATTATGTCAAAGAACCTTGGCATATGTTATCAAAATTGTTGGTTCTTGAACTTTAAAAATTACAATAAAAATGCCACTGAACATTCATTGACACTTATTTGTGTGAAGATTCCAGCATCTCATTGTTAGATCGGGCGGAGATCGGTTCGAAGGAGACGCGAGACCATCTTAGTGAGTTCAGCTCTTTATTTAGAATAAGAACAGTCTGAAAGAGTCAAGCCGCGGCAGCCCTTCATATAGGGCTTGCTGCGGCTCGGCGGCCAATGGCAGCGCTTTGAATCTCCCGCGATCGGCACAGCCAATCGCGGTAGATTCTTAGCGCTCCAATCACGGCCGGGGTTTCGACCAATCCGGTTGCGGTCCGTCTGGACCAATCAGTTTTGAGGGTTTGGAGTATGCTAATATAGTACATCATAAGCACAATATATCTGCACAAATATAACTGTACAAAAACTTTAGTTAAAAAGAACCATTATGAACTTCTTTTAAAAAATATTGGGCTCATGTTTGTCATCAAGAGATGGCTCGTTACCTACAAAAATAAAACATTGTCTAGGTTTAGGAATCAAATATCAATCATGCATTTCTCTATTTTCAAGTGAAAATTTTAGGACAGATAAATGGAATTTCTTCTGCACGCTTTGTATATTTGATTGCAAAATTGATCTCCAAAAATATAGAGATAGCCATAATATTATATTCTCTTTAGATAGATAGATAGATAGATAGATAGATAGATAGATAGGTGGGTAGATAGATAGATAGATAGATAGATAGATAGATAGATAGATAGATAGATAGATAGATAGATAGATAGATAGATAGATAGATAGATAGATGGGCAGGCAGGCAGGCAGGCAGGCAGGCAGGCAGGCAGGCAGATACTGTAGATAGATAGATAGATAGATAGATAGATAGATAGATAGATAGATAGATAGATAGATAGATAGATAGATAGATAGATAGAGCTATATACACACATAGATACAGATGATATAGATATAAATGTGTATATATGTATACATGTATCTGTTTTCTTAAGCTTAAGTTCGTTAGGCAACACTATACAGAAGCCTGATGATGGCAGATGAGATTCTGCCGAAACGGTGCTACAACTTTAAAAGCACAACTATAATGACGTGAGAAAATACCCAAACAAAGCTGAATACCATACATACATGTATCTGTATATACAGTATATATCATACCCTGAATACACTTGAAAATAATGTCTATGGCTAATTCATTATTACAATCTGATTCTCTGATTCTACTGGACAATTAGTTGATTGCAAAGATGAAGTTATAGCCAAATCCTGTTTCCAATAACAAATTAATATTTGTAAAGATACTTAGATCCTAGTTTGTCAAATTGTTTAGTGCATGATAATGTATATGCAGGAAGACTAATCTCTTGATGGGATCCTTTCTCATGCCATCTTGTTTTTCTTCTCCTGCTTAGAAAATGGCCAAACCAACAATATGTCCTGAAAACATGGGGGAGAATTTTCACCTGTGATAGTAATTATCTTGCCTGAAATTCAATTCTAATAAATATACATGGTAGATTTCTGCCTGATTTATGTTGCCTTAATACCTATTCAGTTTTCTGATTGATGCATGCTGGTTTGAACACATAATACAGTGAAGATTTACTTCTAACAAGTTTGATACCTTCCTGCAGTTTATTAATAGTACAGAATCAGAAAAGAGCAGTCATACGTTTCCTTGGTATTTTTACATGATTGACATATCATTGTTAAGAATTTGTATAATTCTCATTTACTATTGTTTGATTGGCAAAGAGCTTTTCAAAATCCTCAGAAAGGTGAAGTGCTTACGGTGAAATCCAATGCTGTATCAACTTGATTGGAAATAATTGCAAAACTATAACCATTTTATTATTACATGAACATTTGTCTCATAAGAGGGCACTATACTTTTATCAAGAAGATATCTAGGAATTGAGGGTGGAAGATACATATGCCTTTTCAGAAACAACCTATACACTTCCCTCCCTACCTAAAACCACAAGGTCTTTTCAGAAAAGACTTTTCAGCTTCTGTTGTATGGTTGAGTGCTTAATTTCCAGATCACTTTGTAATAAATGGTTAATTTTAGTACTGTTGCAATTGCTGAATAGATACATCTAAATCTAAATCCCAATATAATATGAATTCATCAAAATTATTCAAATGTGATAGTACATATATCTGGAGAAAATGAATATATTCACTTAGAAATGGGGGAAAATGGTATCTCAAAAGATATTTCAGTATTCTGTATGGAAAAGAGCATAATGTGCCCTTTCTTATGGCCATCTTCCAATAGGAAGGAAGGAATGAAAGAAGGAAAGAAAATGTTCATTTAGTTATTAGGTGTAGATATATAGATGTTATTATGTTCATAGAAAGAATTGTTATTTGAAGTATGCTAGTTGGAAGATGATAGGAATGCTGGAATATAGTAGCTGCAGTAATATGGTAAGAACAGAAGAATAAAGTAAAGTTTCTAGCCAAAGTATGCTAGCTAATATGGAGAACAATACAGTAGGTAGCAATTTAGAAAATGTCAATGCCTATTTTAATATCTCAAAAAAGACACTCTAAAGAGTGTGGAAACTATTGTACACTAGTCTTAATTTCACATGCTAATAAATAATGCTTAGGATCACCCAATGCATCCAAGGCAGATTAGAATCATATATGGAAAAAGAAATGTCAGGTGCTCAAGATGGCTTTAGAAAAGATGTAGGAGCATGAGGCATTATTGCTGATGCATGCTGGAAATTGAAAAAGCCAAAGAATAAAAAAAACCCACTGATTATAGAAAGGCCTTTGTGTTGATCATTGTGTTGACAAGAAACAATAGATGAAAACTAATCAAGAAGAGAAGCAACCTAGAACTAAGGAGAAATTTCCTAATGCTGAGATCAATCAACCAGTGGAATGGCCTGTTTTCTGAAGATGTGGGTGCCCCATCACTGGAGGCTTTCAAGAAGAGAATGGAGAGCCATTTGTCTGAAATGTTATAGGCTCTCCTACTTGAGCAAGGTAGATGACCTCCAAGATCCCTTACAACTCTGTTATTCTGTTATTCTTGTCAAGCTATGAAATATTCTTAGAAAAATTGGAATCTCAGAACATCTCATCTTGAGAAACATATATACAGATCTGGAAACCATAGTATGGACAGAACATAGGGAAACAAACTGGCTTCAAGTTGGAAATGGAGTGAGGCAAAGTGGTACATTCTCCAATTATTCATTCAACCTATATGCAGAATATACATTAAGGGAAGTTGGATTGGAAGAAAATAAGTAAGGTTTTAAAACTGGAGGAAGAAACGTCAATAACCTGCACTAGGCTAATGGCATTTTCTGTTAGCCAAAAATCTGCAAGCCCTAGTAATAAAAGTCAACAAGTAAAGTTTAAAAAATGGACTCAAATAAAATATAAAGATTAGACTAATGAGAACTGTAGAACAACTAGCCTTAGAATTTATAGTGAAGACATGAAAATGGTGGATAGCTTCTCCCGTTTAGCATCAGCCATCATCAGTAAAGGGGAAAGCAGTCAAGAAATAACAGCTTTTGTAGAGTAGCCATGAAGGTCTCGGAAAATATATTCAAATACGATGATGTATCTATATTCCCAAAGATCAGAATTGTATGAGCCATATTCTAAGGGATCAAATTGTGGACTTTGAAGAAGTGTCAGGGCAGGACAGGAAGATTCTTTATGCTTGTGAGCTTTAGTGTACTGAGAATACCTTGGACAGCCACGATTTAAAACAATAATGGTTCACCAACCAAATCAACGCAGGGTTCTCACTCAAGGCACAAATGACCAGGTTCAAATTAACTTACTTTTGACACATTATGCAAAGTCCTAGCTCTCTAGAGAAGTCTCTAATACTAGGAAAGGTGGAAGGAAATCAACAGCAAGGTAGATAACCTAAATTACAATGACAATGAGTGTAATGTTGGAAGGGCTGAAGGACCAGGTTAGGGACAGATCATCATGGAGAAAATCTATTTGTGCAGTCACTAAGAATCAACAATGACTTGATTGTATGTAATCAATAAATTAATCAGAATAGAAGCATAAAACATATTGAGTACTGTATATGTTCGCATCTAATACAAAAAGGAGGGAAACCAGGAAGCCTTTGGGATCATAAAGCATGTGTAGAAGAGGCAATGTCTAATATTAGAAAATAAAATAAACTACATTTAAGAAAGGTTTTGAAACTCAGCAGTGAGAAACAGCAAATCTTTCAGATTTTATATATTCCAATAGCTATCATGTTACTTAGACTATAAGACTTCACAAACAATAATTTTTCAGATCACTATCCTAGAACACACATAATCACTTTAATGAACTTCTGCCAGATCTAAGAAACTACTTCTTTATGACATTTTTGCCGCAAGATATAAGCTTGCCTGTCTCCAGTGAACTGCTTAGTTGAGGAACCACCATCATCTTCCCCCCCAAAAAATCCTTTCATAATGAGAAAAAAATGAATTAGTTTTGAAGGCCTAAAGCTATTATAATAATAATCAAATCATATTCCTGTGTTTTGAAGGCAAGCATCTATATTTCTGTTACATAAAGTCTTTGGAATTCAACAAAAAGACAGGTAATAAATGAGAAAATATTATAAGGGAATAACTACAATTCTTTTTTAAAGGTCACTGACAGATGAAAAAGTACTATGTCCCATTAATATTCGTTGTCATAGTTTGTCTCAGTTCATTCCTTGTTGAAAATGTAATCTGGGACTATTCACTCTATCTTTCAAGGCATATGGATTAACATCAGAGGCAAACTTTGAATAATGCCTTTTTATTTTATTTTAAATGGTCAGGGAAATAGAGAACACTAGAGATATTTTTTCCACAAGCTGAGAAATAATATTTGTTAGTAGATATAGAGCTAGATTATATGGTTGTAGATTTAGAAATATTCTAAGTGGGAAGTGTTGTGAATCAATAAAAGTAACTAAGCCCAAATGCAAAGCAGGTTTTGAAAGCCTGCACACTTGATTGGTCCTTAAACAACGAACAAGGATTGGTCCATAACAAACACCTGATTGGCCACATTTAGGACACTTCTTATTGGTTATTAGTTGAGCTTGATGCACTTATTATTGGTTAATAGGGTAGCAGCCAACCCTATAAAAGGGTTACTGCTGCCCATAGCCTTGCTCTGTTCTGTACTATCTACTGTTATTAAAGAGTTGAAGTCACTGGTCAGATGTCTGGTCTCCATTATTCTCCAAACTAACACTGGCGACGAGGATGGGATGCGGAGACCGAAGAACTGACTGATCTACAGAGCAACCAACAGAGCACGTGGTCGAACACGCACTATCAACGGCAACATGACCAGCGGTGCCGTGCCACCCGCCCATTCGACCCAGAAACCGAAGACTGGGAGTCGTACATGGATAGGTTCCAGATGTTTCTGGAGACCAACAATTTGAAAGACGCAACAACCAGCAAAAAAGAGCTATATTTCTAACCCACTGCGGGCCTACCGTGTTTAAAATGGCAAAATCACTTGCCAAGCCAGCCAGTAAAAGAGATGGACTGGGACGTCCTCGAGCCCTTGCTACGGGCCACTACGCGCCCACCGTGCCAACCTTAGTCAGAAGACACGAATATTACCAGAGGGACCAGCGGAAAGGCGAAAGCTTTGCCAACTACATCGCAGACCTCCGCAACCTTGGAGGCCTCTGCGGATTCTCTGATTTAGAAGAAGCCCTCCGAGACCACCTGGTTCTGGGCCTAGAAGACGGCACGATCCAGAGCAAAATCATGGCTAAGGGGACATCAGCCTCACCGATGCCCTTAAAGAGCCACTGCAGCGGAGGCGACCAAAAAGTCGGCAGCCCGAATGCGCCGCACCAGCGCACCACTACGTCAACTCGCCAAAGATACCTCGCCTCGCTCAGAGACACCCAGTATCGACTCACCACGAAGACCTAGAATCCCCATCAGAAAGCGATGAGGAAGAGGTCAACCGACTCCGAGCGGAACGAGACCAGTTCACACAACCCTCATCTCGACCTTGTGCAGGATGTGGGGCGAATCACCCACGATCCAGCTGCAAATTCCTCGACGCACTCTGCGGCGTTTGCGGAAAAGAGGTCACATCGCAAAGGTTTGCAGAAGCAAACAAAACTCCAACTCCAAACCCCGACAGGCGAATGCCAGTCTTCAGAATTCTTGGCACACCCGAAACAAACTGAATCACCAATGGGAAGCCACTCCTACAGAAACAAACCGTCCACCACTTCCACCAGGCGGGGAAGAAACCAGGCGGAAGAGACCCACCAGACAATTACCATAGGCCACGCTACATCCCTTGATGCCGGGAAAATCAGAGTAAAGGTCGCGATCGAAAACAAACCTTGTGTAATGGAGGTGGACTCAGGATCATCCCTCTCGATGGTGTCCTGGAAGACGCTCCAACAGCTCATTCCACGATTCGCCGCCAAGACCTCAACCCTCAAAGGGTTATCCTCAAAGATTACCAGGGTAACTGAATTCCCGTTGTCGGGTCCCGCCCGATTCCAGGTCTCTTTCAAGGACCGCACCGTCGCACTGCCACTGACTGTCGTGGACCGTGACCGGCCTAGTCTTTTAGGCCTGCAATGGTTCAGACCGCTTGGAATCACTGTAGCCGAGTCCACCGTGCCGAGAGCAACAATTGGGAGGAAGCCTCGTGCAAGAATTCCAAGACGCTGTTTTCGCGAACGGACTAGGCAAGTACAAGGGGACCCCGATCTCATTTAACTTGAACCCTGAGGTAGCACCCATCCACCTTAAGCCGCGTCGGGTGCCGTTTGCCCTAAAACCTAAAATCGACGAACAACTCGATAAACTAATAGCACAGGGCGTGCTGGAACCCACCGACCACGCCCGGTGGGAAACCCCAATAGTGACGCCTATCAAGCCTGATGGGTCACTGAGAATTTGCGGAGACTACCGAGCCACCCTAAACCACGCACTTCAGCAAAGTGCATATCCAGTGCCGGTAGTGCAACACCTGCTCCATTCCCTGGGCGGCGGAAAGTTTTCGCTAAATTAGACCTAGCGCAGGCGTATCAACAATTGCCTGTAGATCCGGCCACCACGGAGGCGCAAACTATCGTCACGCATAGGGCGCATTTAAATGCAACCGGCTCCAGTTCGGGTGAGCATCGCTCCAGGAATCTTTCAGAGCTTAATGGAAAGGTTGTTACAGGGAATAAGAGGGGTCGTACCATATTTTGACGATGTACTCATCGCCGCCCCTAACAGAGACATTCTAGAAAAATGGCTCCGAGTGGTTTTACAAAGGTTCCAAAACGCAGGCCTCAAAGTTAAAAAAATAAATGCCAGTTATGTACCGAAAGGGTGGAGTTTTTGGGATACCTAATGGACAGTCAAGGAATCCATCCCACTGAGGACAAATTAAAGGCAATTAAGAAGGCCCCCACTCCAAGGAACAAGGCAGATCTACAGGCGTTCCTTGGACTTATCAATTTTTATAACGTCTTTTTACCCAATAAAGCAACGGTAGCTGAACCATTACATAGACTCTTAGACAAAAAGCAACGTGGGTTTGGGGACAACGTGAACAATACGCTTTCCAACAAGTAAAGAAATTGCTAACTTCTGATTCTGTACTTATGCAGTACAACGAGACTCTGCCGTTAACTATTACTTGTGACGCCTCACCTTTTGGGGTTGGAGCAATCCTGGCCCGTATTACCGAACGGAGCAGAAGCTCCCGTCGCGTTTTTTCATGAACTTTAGCTAAAGCTGAAAGAAATTATAGTCAGCTGGATAAAGAAGCTTTAGTTATTGTGGCTGCAGTTAAAAGATTTCATGAATATGTGTATGGGCGTGTGTTTACAATAATTACTGATCATAAACCACTACTGGGGATTATTGCGGGTAATAAACCAACCCCGTATATATTGTCCCCCAGAATGACCCGCTGGTCTGAATTCTTGGTGGCGTACAACTACACCTTGCAACACCGCCGGGAAATCAATTCTCACGCTGATGCATTGAGCAGAACACCGCTTCCAGAATCGGTTGAACATCCAGCCCCAACCATCACAACGTTGCAAATTGAGACTCTACACGCGCCGCCATTGACGGCGAGAGACATGCCCTCGAGACAAAACGAGATCCGGTCCTGCAACACATCCTACGCTGGGTTGAGCGTGGTTGGCCAACAGAACAACTATCACCTGAATGGGCGCCTTTCAAAGCCCACCAAACCGGTGTTTTCTCAAAAGGGCTGCATCTTGTGGGGCGATAGAGTCGTAATTCCGGGCAAACTGCAACGAACTGTTTTAGCGGTATTGCACGACGGACATCCGGGCATCGTGCGGATGAAAGCACTCGCACGGAGCTACGCCTGGTGGCCGGAATCGACAAAAAATCGAGGCCTGGGTCACTACTTGTCAACGTTGCCAAGGCGTCAGCAACGCCCCACCTAAAGCAAGCCCAACCGAATGGGAAACTCCGAGGGGACCATGGTCCCGTATTCATATTGACTTTGCGGGCCCGACAAAGGGCACACTTTCCTTATTACAGTCGACGCCTATTCAAATTGGCTCGAGATCCATCGAATGAACACAACTACAACGGACTCCAGTTATCAACAAATTAAACAGGTTATTTACCACACATGGTTTTCCGGACATTCTCGTCTCGGATAACGGCCCACAGTTCACAGCATTACCATTTGAACAATATCTTGCTGACCGGGGCATCCGCCATGCGCTAACCTCGCCCGCGTACCCTGCGGCGAACGGACGTGCAGAGCGCATGGTACAGTTTGTAAAAAGACCCTCCACAAAATGGAATTCGGAAACATCGATGAGAAAATCAATCGAATTTTATTGTTGCAGCACATCACGCCCACAGCGTTACCAACAAAACGCCCGCCAAACTTCTTATGGGGCGGAAACTACGATCACACCTCGACCGGCTCCACCCGCATACGCACCGAAAAGCCTTTCGGCTCCAGAAGCAAATGCCGGGAATTTAAGGTAGGTGATTTAATCTTTGCCAAAAACTTCTCCTGCGACCCTTTATGGATACCGCAACCGTTACCCACCTCACGGGGCCTAGATCTTACCGCCTGCTAACAGACGATGGGAGGGTGTGGAAACGCCACAGACCAACTCCGTTCGAGATTACCACCCAGCGCCCATGGCTCCCGGGTTCACCAACTGAGGGGGAGGAAATATCGAGGAAATTGACTTCGATATGACAGATAGCAGGCCAACGGAAACCCTACGGCCCAGCGAAGTACTGGGAATTGAAGCGGGAGGGAGTTGACTTTTCCATGGGACTTGAACACGGGGAAACCGAACTGCGAAACCCCGAAGAAACACTGATTGACGGAGACAACCACAACGAAAGCAGCACGGAATCACCGTGCAGCGAAACAGAACTTAATAGAGATCATCCAAACGCTCCACCGGAACCGGACTTTAGGACAAACCGGTGGAGCCACGGAAATCATCCAGATAGACCAAACGGCCTGCCTACCTTGAAGATTTTGTTACAGCTCCTCAAACGGAACCCAAGGGGAGGGGTGTTGTGAATCAATAAAAGTAACTAAGCCCAAATGCAAAGCAGGTTTTGAAAGCCTGCACACTTGATTGGTCCTTAAACAATGAACAAGGATTGGTCCATAACAAACACCTGATTGGCCACATTTAGGACACTTCTTATTGGTTATTAGTTTAGCTTGATGCACTTATTATTGGTTAATAGGGTAGCAGCCAACCCTATAAAAGGGTTACTGCTGCCCATAGCCTTGCTCTGTTCTGTACTATCTACTGTTATTAAAGAGTTGAAGTCACTGGTCAGATGTCTGGTCTCCATTATTCTCCAAACTTAACAGGAAGACTACTGATTTGTGCAGGCTTTGTTACATTATATTAATCTGCCAAAGCCAGCTAGCTCTGGGCATTAGTGCCTTTGTGGAAATATACCTGAAACTGTAGGTAGTCTTCATTCAGCAGAATTAACAGAATAACAGAGTTGTAAAGGGCTTTGGAGGTCTTCTAGCCCAACCCCTGCCGAAACAGGTGACCCCATAACAGATAGATGGCTATCTAATCTCTTATTTAAAATCTTTAATGATGCAAACCCACAATGTCTTATGGCAAGTCATCAGAAGTTATGGATGCCCCATCAATGCAGGTAAGCTTTCTCTTGATAGGCAACAATAAATATTATTAAAGCAAAACCAAACACAGAATCAAATAAAAACAAAAAAGCCGCAAAGTTTATAGCCTGAAAAAGAATAAAACAAAATTCAATAAAATTATAATGTTGCAAAAAAACAAAAACAAAACCAAGACTCCACACAGGCAAAATGCCTTCATTTCAGTAACAATCATAGTTAAAGTCTTGGCTAAATAACTGCCATAGGTTAACACTTTTAATAACAATTCCTTGCCAGAGGCTATTTGATGGAAGAACGAGTAAGCGAAAATGGCTCAATTTACTTTTATTCTGCTACAAGTTTCATTGGGATTAGTTGAGCTGTGAAGATCATTTGCTGAGGCATTTCATTCAGCATAGTTGCTTTGGGGCCCTCCTGAGATCATGTCCAGAGCACTTCTCTGCTGGGAGAACTGGCAAAGTTAAACAGAGCAATATGCCACATGAAATTAATTGCATAGGTGCAGAAAGTAGCCATGGTCTTAAATGTATTTATATATCTTTCTTTTCCTCCTAAATTAATCCATAATGGCATGCAGAACAAAGTTTTTAATTTAAAAAAGGACCAGACACACAACAGTGGTATTAGAATGTGGACTATAAAAATGTAAAGTCTTGCTGCCAGCACTAATAAATGGTAGTTCACATAAAGGATATATTTTTGTGAAATGAAAATGTTTACTTTGCAAATGCTGGGTGAACAATTAATTCTTGAACAGCTATCTAAAAGTCAATGGCATGGGAACCACCCATATTTCTCCAGAGAATGAGTTCCATAATCAAATAGAACATGTAAAAGTTTAAAGAGAACATTGGATTAGTATCAGAGATCCAAAAATTGACCCATAGATTACTATTTACATATTAAGTATATTCTGAATTTTTCTTTCTTTCTTTCTTTCTTTCTTTCTTTCTTTCTTTCTTTCTTTCTTTCTTTCTTTCTTTCTTTCTTTCTTTCTTTCTCTCTTCTCTCTCTCTATCTCTCTCTCTCCCTCTCCTCTCCCTCTCCCTCTCCCTCTCCCTCTCTCTCTCCCTCCCTCCCTCCCTCCCTCCCCTCTCTCTCTCTCTCTCTCTCTCTCTCTCTGAATGGAATCAGGCTAGAAATCACAAGACCATGAGTTCTAGTCCTGCTTAGGCACAAAGCCTAAGGTGACCTTGGGTCAGTCACTTTCTCCCAGTGCTAGCAAAGGCAAGCCACTTCCAAAATCTGCCCCTATCTCTCCCCACCCCCCAAAAGAAAACCTGCATAAAATTCTCAAGAGCCAAAAACTGACTTGAAGGTGCAAAAACTAGTGATGGAGGTGGTGGGGAGGAAGGTTTACTAAGATTTTGATATCAGCAGCTCAACCAACTGGCTGGTTACAATTTTCTAACTGGAACTTTTAGCAAGTTAGAGAAGAAATATATGATGAGATAAATGTAACAAAATTCCTTTTCATCTTTTGTCAGATTCTTTTGCAGATCATCAACTGTTCAGGCTGATAAGTTAATCCTACAGACCTTTCAACAAATTTAGTAATGGCAATGAAACAATAGAGAGATCAGGCATAAATACTCCCTGAAGGGTATTGTTTATGGATCAGGACTAGGTACCTTTTTACCTTTGGTACCATGTTTGGTAATGAACAGCAAAACAATGAGTCTTCTTCATGTACTGTACTATCAGAGTAGAGAGCTATTGGGCTTCATGCTAGATCTCCATCCTTGGTCAGTAGCAATTAAAGCAAATAGGATGTTCCACTCAGTGAAAGAAGTTGAATCTAAACATCTGCAGTCTTTTTCTTTCCTTCCTATATTTAGGTTTTTCTTGCTACAAAAAAAGAACAACCCTAACTGATCATTGCTGCAACATCTCCCATTAAATGCATAGCACACTGGCTCAGCAGGTACTTCTTACACTATAAAATAGCTTCATTTTAAACTCAGAATTACAAGAATAATTAATTAAATATGCTGCTAGCCTTCAGGTAGCCTGTGAAGATTATAACCTGACAAGACCTGAAACGGATTGCTTCAGAGCCATCCTTGCTGTCTTCTTTCTTTTATTCTTCCTTTCCTAGGAGGACAAGAAAACAAGGAGATTTTAATCAGAATGAAGGTACTCAAATGCAATAGAGAAGAAAACTTATTTGTCTTTAATCATTATGAGAAAAAAAAAAAACACCCAAGCTATTTTCAGCTTATGTTAAGCAGCTTCTGCTAAAAACACACACACACACACCAATTCTTCTATACTGATATTTATCCTCCTTTGGCTTTGAGGGTAGATATTATACAGACACTACAAAGCAAATAACTGAATATATAAAATGGATCCTATTAGGTTGCAGATATGGATTAAGGTATAAAATAATTGCAAACATCTCCCTTCTTACTATTTGGAGTGTCAATAAAAATACTTTAAAATAAATATTCGACATGCAAGAAGTTGGTCAAGTAGCAACCAGCATAAAAGGAAGGGAAGGATTAAGCAAAGAATGGATCCTAGGTGCAACTAAAGATGGATATGGACTTCCATCTCAATTAGAAGAGGAAGTTGGAAAGACTGGAATTTGTTGACCAACATATCCATTTTCTTTGTGTTATAATAGCTGGGTAGAATTTTAATATAGCAGCTAGAGATCCATGCAGAATACTGATTGTCTGCCATATCCTGAATATAGCAATGCTTCATGTGTTTTTTTAAAATTAATGAAAAATATTGTGTTGAACTGCTAATGTCACATAATGAATGCATGTTATGTGTTACACACATAAAAAACCTTTTGGAAGGCGGATTTAATGTTTTAGATATAAAAGGCAGGCAGGGAGGGAGGGAGGGAAGTGTTGGAATTAGCTTTTAATGCTCCAGCTAAAAAGCTTGCAAATTTTTTTCAAAGTTTGTCTGTCATTCCTCTATGTAATTTTCTTGTTTCTGCATAAAGATATCTGTCAATTAATATAAGACATATAGTAATATTCATATAATTAAACCCTATGAGTCTGCTCAGAAGTAAGCTCCATTATGTTCAATGGAACTACTTCAAAGGTACATGAAATAGTATCTGTATTCATTAGTAGCTTCAACTAGTTATGTTCCTATTATTAAATCTAAATAGCTCATCATACTCTATATATAGGAATTCAATCATAACATTAAAAAAGGATGATCTTAAGTCATTCATTTTATTTATTTATAACAGCTTTATATTTATATTTTCCATCCTTTAGGTGTAAGAAGTAAGACAAAAGCAAAGAATGGAATAGCAATGAGTGACACTTTGGAAATGATGTACTACCAACAACAAAAAAGCTAAGATATACAAAGTCCCACCTACATATGTCTGTAAAATATATACTACTACTTTATAATATTCTTTCTATTTCTACCAAAACTCTATTATATCTTACAGAACAGACTCCACATCAAATACCAACCACATAAAATTGACAGTAAACACCTGGGAGCAGTAGAATCAGCAATGAAGATAGCTTGGAGGTGGCAAGTAATGCTAGACACAGTGAAGGTGAAAATAGAAATAATTCTAGTTGTTGTGTAATATTTCAACTCAACCCAGCAGACTGAGTGAGAAAGAATGTTTTCATAAAACTGTGATATAAATAGCCTTTTTTCACAGAAATAAACCAATTACTAGATAATCCTAAACTTTTCTGTATCAGCTGTGTTTGTTTTTTAGCCTTCTTTTTTAATGACTCTTGATCCCATTCTATTTATCCTTTTTTCAGGCATTCAGATGAACATGTGTTGAACTTCACAATGAATAACAGAATGGGCTGCACAAACAACTCCACTCTCCAACCAGCACCCAGTTGGGGATCTGATCTGAAGGAGAACAGTGCCTGCATTTATTTCAATCTGAGTCTACGGGTAGTCTACAACTTATCACTGTTCATTTAGCAACTGTTTGAATTTACAATAGCATTTTAAAAAGTGACTTACAACCAACCCTTGCATTTGACTATTGCAGCATCCCCAAAATCACATAATCAAAATTTGGACACTTAGTAAATGCCATATATTAGCATCCTGCCATTTGTACCCATCACTATACTAATCTGGCTCCTACTTCCTTTGTTCCCTTCTTCTATCTCATTTCCCCCACCATTAAACCCATGCACTTCTTCCTAATAAGCCCTCTTCAACTACCCAGCCAATTACAAACAACAGTGATATGATATGAAAGTCACACAACCAACAACTCAGCATCCAAACCTACTTCAACCAATCCACCATCACCCAAGACTAGGTACGCACGCTCCCAACTACCTCAATTCAAACTACAACTGGCCTTAAATGCAAGCTACTCAATGCAAGAAGTCTTGTAAATAAAATACCCAAATTTCTCCTCGTACTAAATACAGCTAAATTTAACATCATATTTGTCTGTGAAACATGGTTCAATGCATGTCTCCCTGACTCCATTACCTCAGTAAGAGACTATCATGTTTACCGATCTGATCGTGAAATCCATAGAGGAGGGGGTGCACTATGCAATCTAAAACCATCTCTATCTATTGGACTGGACAGAATATGTGCCTACTTCTCAAAAAAGCTATCCACTGCCATAGCAGAAATTCTAAGCATAATCTTTGAAAAATCTTTCAGGACCAGCTCCTTGCCAAACCTATGGTCACAAGCCACGGTCATCCCATCTTCAAAAAGGGAGACCCCAGCCTAGCTGAAAATTACAGACCAATCTCCTTTTGCTGCGTCACCTGTAAAGTAATGGAATCAATTATTAACCAATCCATTATCCTCCACTTAGAGACAAACAACCTACTCTCTAATAAACAATTTGGTTTCAGAAAAAAAAACTATTCTGCAACTCTTACACTGCAAAAACATATGGACTACACAACTCGATCAGGGCAAAGCAATAGATGCAATCTACATAGACTTCTGTAAAGCCTTTGATTCAGTGGTACATGAAAAACTGCTACTAAAACTAAAATCTTATGGTATCTCTGGATACTACATAACTGGATAGAAGCATTCCTGTCGAACACTCAACAAATGGTCAAAATTGGGAGTGTCCTATCAAATGCTGTACCTGTCAACAGTGCTGTCCCCCAAGGCAGTGTTCTAGGACCAACTTTCTTCGTACTCTACATAAATGACCTCTGTGATCATATTAAGAGCAACTGCATTCTCTTCGCTGATGATGTAAAGCTATTCAACACCACAGACAATACTACTACCCTCCAATAAGACCTTGACTATGTATCAGAATGGTCAAACAAATGGCAACTTCAAGTCTCAACAAATAAATGCTCTGTTTTACATATTGGCAAAAAAAATCAGAAAATAAAATACAAGCTAAATAGTCAAGACCTTGTTGATGATCCAAACTCTGTCAAGGAGCTTGGAGTATTCATCTCTAATGATCTAAATGCTAGAGCCCACTGTAACTACATAGCCAAAAAGGCATTAAGAGTTGTTAATCTAATCCTACATAGCTTCTTCTCTGGTAATATTACACTACTAACTAGAGCATACAAAACATTTGCTAGACCTATACTTGAATACAGCTTATCAGTCTGGAACCCATATCATGTATCTGATATAAACACAATTGAAAAAGTCCAGAAATTTTTCACAAGAAGAGATCTCCACTCCTCTACTTATTGCAGAATACCTTATGCCACCAGACTTGAAACTCAAGACCTAGAAAACCTAGAACTACTCCGCCTTCGGTCTGATCTAAATATAGTATATAAAATCATACATTGCAATGTCCTACCTGCAAATGAATACTTCAGCTTCAATCATAACAATACAAGAGCACATAAAAGATACAAACTCAAGGTTAACTGCACCAAACTTGACTCCAGAAAATACGACTTCAGCAATAGAGTGGTCAATGTTTGGAATACACTACCTGACTCTGTGGTTTCTTTCCCAAACCCCAAAAACTTTAACCTTGGACTGTCTACTATTGACCTCACCCCCTTCCTAAGAGGCCTGTAGGGGGCGTGCATAAGAGCACCAATTGTGCTTACCGTCCCTGTCCTTTTGTTTCTTTTTATTTTTCCTATAAGTATCTATCTCATGTATTCAAAACTATGTTTATTCTTATACCTGTATCTTGTAAGCAATTGACAAATAAAATAATAAAATAAAATAAAATAAAATAAAATAAAAAATAAAATAAAATAAAATAAAATAAAATAAAATAAAATAAAATAAAATAAAATAAAATAAAATAAAATAAAATAAAATAAAATAAAATAATAAAATAAAATAAAATAAAATAAAATAAAATAAAATAAAATAAAATAAAATAAAATAAAATAAAATAAAATAAAAATAAAATAAAATAATAATAAAATAAAATAAAATAAAATAATAAAATAAAATAAAATAAAATAAAATAAAATAAAATAAAATAAAATAAAATAAAATAAAATAAAATAAAAAGATTAGCCCTCAGCTGTTCCTGCCAGATCCAAACTTCTTTCTGCTCCTTTCAGCCCTTCCCCATAGCCTTTCATTTCAATCTCCCCAAGAGCTAATTTTCTCCATTTGTGCTTCTTTCATCAAGCTCATACTCCCCAAGGATAGGGTAAGACTCTTCCTTCAGTTTCTCTCTGGTTCTTTATTGTAATGGCATGCAGTAGCATAACAGTAAAGTGGCCTTAGGAGACAGTTGAGAAAGCCATGGACTGTACAACTGGTATAAAAGATATCTCAGCCTACAGAAGGAAGAAGGACATGGGAAATGTATGTTTCAGAAAAGATCCTCTCTAATTTTCTAGAGAATTAAAGGTAGTGAGAAATACTTTCAGTCTTGCAATATACTGTTAATGAAACCTTACAGTAAAGATGGAGCCAGTATTTTTAGTTTATTTTTATTTATTTATTTAGTTTGTCAAGCATGTATGAGAAAGCAAGTATTAGTGTGAACATAACATATAAACATATAATTATAAACTGGTAAAAGTATATACATAATAAATGAGTACGAATAAATGGGAACAGTAAGACAGGGATGGTAGGCATGCTGGTGCGCTTATGCATGCCTCCTTACAGACCTCTTAGGAATTGAGTGAGGTCCACAGTAGACAGTTTAAAGTTAAAGTTTTGGGGGTTTGAAGATGTAACAACAGAGTCAGGTAGTGAGTTCCAGGCATTGACCACTCTGTTGCTGAAGTCATATTTTCTGCAATTCAGCATGGAGCGGTTTACTTTCAGTTTAGATCTATTGTTTGCCCATGTGTTATTGTGGTTAAAGCTAAAGTAGTCATTGACAGGTAGGACAATCAATCAACCTTTATTGTCAGAGTAAAACATATGTACAATGAGATTATCTGAGCCTCCCTCTGTGCACACACACCCAACACAACTCACAGTGAAGACAGATGTCCCTAACTCAATCCCAAACTTATTACACCATGTGACCTTGTTGCACAATGTGCCGGCCCCACAAGTCTATCATACTTTATTGACATGAAGTTATCTTCCATTCAGGAGTCTGACAGCCCACATGTAGAAACTTTTCTTCAGCCTGTTGGTGTGGCTTCCTATGCTTCTATATCTCCTACCCGATGGTAGGATGGTTGAAGAAGTGCTGATCAGGGTGTGAGTCGCCCCTGATAATTTTCCTCACTCTGCTAAGGCAGCAAGCCCTAGTAATATCATCTAGTGGTATCAGGGAACAGCCCACAATGTTTTGTGTGTCAACTCATAAAATAATTCTTCGGTCTTTCATATTTGCCAACAGAAAGGGAGGGGGGACATTGTGCTGTGCTCACCACCCTCTGTAATGTCTTTCTATCCGTGGCTGCCAAGCCAGCGCACCACACCGTAATGCAATATGAGAGGGCATTTTCTATAGTGGACCAGTAAAAGGAGGTCATCAGTCATTGTTCCACTTTATTCTTTCACAAGACCCTGAGGAAATGGAGTCTTTGTTGGGCCCTTCTGGCCACCTGGGTTGTGTTGATTTTCCAGGTGAGATCTTCGCTGAGGTAGACTCCCAGGAATTTAAAGGAGAAAACTCTCTCCCAACAGTCCCCCTTGATGTAAAGTGGGGCAGGTTCCTCTCTCTTCTTCCAGAAGTCTAACACCATCTCCTTTGTCTTGCTGGTGTTCAGGCGCAGGTTATTTTCTAGGCACCATGAGGATAATTTTTGAACCTCCTCCCCGTATGCTGTTTTGTCTCTACCTGTAATTAGACCCAATACAGTGGTATCATCTGTGAATTTAATTATCACAGTTGATGAGGCAAATGATACACAATTATGTGTGTACAGTGAGTACAGGTAGGGACTGAGCACACAGCCCTGTGGGGAGCCAGTGCTAAGCTTCAGGGAGGTGGATGTTGTAGCAGACAATTTTGTATACTAAGTTGTGCTTCTTGTCTAAACATCTGCCCAGGATTAACATCTACCCAGAAAGTGGCATTCTCTCCCCTAAACCAACCCTTGTTTCAATAATAATTCAGTAATAATTGACAGCAGAGATTATGAAGGGCAGTCATTTGGGAACAGAAGCAGCTCTTCTTCATCACTTGCTGGAAATGAAAACCCTCATCAATCACAGTTTTTCACAGTAATCCTTGCGTTGATCAGGAAACAGCAGCTGCTCAATAGGATACCAGTTCACTAACTAATTTTGAATGGGATGTAAGATTGCACTTTAGATCCAAACATTGGTTTCTTTTTTTCAACATGACATGAAATATTTAATACTCTTTTTTTCTTCAGATAAAATATTACAAATCAAAATGTGCCAGTGTGTCAACATTTTAACCCTGCAGCAGATGTTTACCCCTGAAATAGAAAAAGTGCTCCCACCTCATCATTACATTTGAAGAAAGTGATGTAATTATGAAAGGGAGCACACATGATTAAATGTTATGCTTGTCAAAACTTTTTAAGGTTAACCTTTTAAAGTAAGATAGAGAGTGTATGATGTACAATTTGTATCTGATGTACCATTTTTCTCCAATTATCTATATTCTCCTTTTTATTTGTTTATATGCATGCCCTTCATTCATTTAAATCTGCAATATCTGGGAAGGGAGGGACTGGCAAGAACTGATCAGGCTTTCCCTGTTCTTAAACAGTTAGATAGACTGTGAACCAGCACTGGTTTGTAAAACAGTTGCTATGTTTCATTATTTTTAGCCTTCCCTCATTACAAAGTAACAGAGCTGAAAGGAATTCTGTCCCCCACCCACCCACTCATAGACAAACTTATTTTGATGTACATGTAATAAATCAAGTTGATTCATTGATCCCATTTTAATACATACTTTCTCACGGGCACTTTTATCCTTGCTGCATAAAAAACCTAAAATAGAAGTATTCTGAATGTGAGAAATCTATAAGATATCACCTATTAAATTAGGAGGGACATCAGTCAGTGGCTCTTTTTGCCACCTCTGCAAAGAAGGTGAAGAAAAAGTGAAGGTAGTTAGCTGCTCCAAGAATGTTATACAGACTGACTAGAAACAATGGTATGACAAAATAGCAACACTGGTGCATATCAGAATTGTATTTCTGCAAGAAATACAGTTTGCCTGCAAGCAAGAACTGATAGGACCATCAAGTAGACTAAGTCATAGACAATGAAACAAACTAAAGTGTTATGGGAAATCTGCCACATAACACACTTGACTTAACAATTGTTGAGAAGAAAAAAAATCTGATTGATGGAACATTGCAGTATCTGGAAACAGCAGAATAAAAGAGAAAGAAGTAGAGAAAACCACATAACAAAAAGACCTGGCAAATAGAAGTAGAACAACTGTAGCAAAAGAAAACAAACATAGTTCCAATGGTAATAAGCATCTTGGGTTCAATTCTAAAACATCTGGAGCACCATTTAAATGCCATAGATATTGACAAAATCACCTGCAGTCAATTGCAAAAGGAGCTTTACTTGGAAAAGCTTACATCCTGCAACAGTATCTTTAACCTTATTAAGCAGGTCATTGAGAAGGACAAAAAATGTGACATACAGTCTAAATGTCTGGCTGACTGTATAACTAAACATAATAATTCATTAAAATTGTTTGCTGCCTTATTCTCAATCTCTCTGGAAGGCATACAAGTTTAATAAATTATACTTTCACTTCACTGGGCTCTTTTAACCGTGCCCTTAACTCTAGAAGAGGAAGATGGAGGCTTAGCAAGGCTCTGTGTTAGGAATGATAGTCACCTAACAGTTGGGTTGTCAATATATAAACCAGGATAGTCATTTAATACTGTTGTATCTTTAACACAATGTTGTAATTGTGATTGGCTGAGGTTCCTCCAATGGCCATAAGGTGGAGCCAGAAACCTGGTTTGTTCTTTTTTGCATTTCCTTTGATTTCCTTTTGCCTTTTGCCTGATCGTCATTCTGCTTGAATTGCTGTGAGTCTTGCAACTATTCGCAAACTCCTTTTACTGAACTTTGTTTATGATACTGGTAAAGAAAAGGACTTCATTTTTGGATTATTCCTGGACTGATTATTTTGAGTACTAACTGCTTTAACCGCATATGATTTGGACTGTTTGTTGGACTTTGTTTACTCGTTTACAGAAAGTAAAACTTACATTTTACTATTCAGTGTATCTGTGTGCTGGTTGTGTGTTATTCATCACCACTCTCACTATGTTTCCCTGAGTGCACTCATTCTCCTAATGGGGAATACCTCAACAGTCTGTGTGAAGCTTTCTCTGCAGTGGACTCAGCCTGGAAGCAGTGCAGCCAATGCTGAAGTAGAAGATTTCTTTCTCCTGCAACATGAGTTTATTCAACTTAGTGATTGCTTTGCTTTCCCGAAAACAAAAGGATCAGGCTTCTTGATCATAAAACAGCTTCAAGGAGCTTCTCCATTCAAAACTTCATCAGTTGCAAAGCACCCTTTGAAAGCTTTGCACAGCCTCAGTAATAATCAGAAGTCATTGATTGTCTACTTTGAGCCAAGAAATTGTAACACTTTCATAACTCACACCCAATCAAAATTATTTCCATGGAAATCAGCCATGAAGAACCTTGCCAATAGTTAAAACAATATTCCAACAATATTTTATGTGCAAGACAGTTTTCTCTTACTGATCTTTTTAAATTAAAAATGTGGTGAACTATTAAGATTTATACTCAAAGGACAGGAGGAGAAGGTTTTTTGGAGTGCATGGTGGCATGGATCCACTTTGTTAGCAACCTTCAAATCAAAAGCACCCAGAATCATTTTGCAGAAAGCATCCATCTAACCCTGGGAAAAGATGTAATTTCTTTAAAGGGCTGTCAATACCAAGAAACACCTTTTCTCCTTCCATTTTTAATGAGCATAGTCTAATTAACCATACCTAAAAGCATAAATCCAATACTTCATCGCTTCTCCTGAAAACACAACTGAACTGAACCTGAGCAGGAAAATCCCTGTCATGTCAATAAAGCATAAAAGTGCAGAAAGTAGAGATGAGCTGAATTATAAGAGTTCCTTTATGAATTATGGTGTAATTTTTGCTTTCAAATAATGATAATTTAAGAGATGGATCATGTAATTATTCAAATATATGAGAAGCAATTTCCATCCAAGTAAAAGAGGAAAAAAATGTATTGCCATTATAGCCTTACAAATCTTTACTTATGAAAAGAAGACAAACAAATTTATTACTTAAGTCAAGGCTTTATAAAATATTGAGTGGGATTATGTGGTCTCTGGAACCAATATTATTTTAATCTGTCATTAGAAATTCAATCCCTATTTATATGAGAAGATCCATCAAATCATATGAAGACTGACATGTAAAAAAAACCTAAAATGTGAAAGCTTGTCTTTATTTCTCAGCTGTTTATTTTATTGCACTACAGTCATGACCAAAGAATAAGGCACATATGGACTGAGCTACAATAACTTTGCTATGCTAATGCAAGGCTAACATAGGCAGTTGTAACAAGGCAAAATCCTCAAATATTTGAGATGATATAATGCATGTCTATGGAGACTAAGAAGAATGGTACTAAGGGATCCTATTTGAAAGGAAGTAAATGTGTCAATCTGGATTTCTCACAACGTGGGAAAGTTCTATTCATTTTATTAAAGGCAGAAATGTGATTGTTGCTTACACAGGAACTATATGGTATTTAACTTCCTATAAGCACCATGGTGAACTAATATCTTGCTGCCTTTCACTGGCTATCAATATAACTTTTGCAAGAGGAATTGCTTCTGGATGTTGGATCAAAAGATAATCTGTCCAGAACAAAGGAAAGATTGCTGTTATCATTCATATGACTTCTGACAGCTACTTCTCATGAGCAGGCCATGGAAACTGAATTTTTCACAACTGGCTTATGAGTGAACTAGCAGACAGTCAGGAATGTACATTAAGTCCATAGTCCCATAGCAGCCTTTACAAATATTAAGCTCAACTGAACTTCATATTTTAATTACACACACACACACACACACACACACACATACACACAGAGACACATATATTACACTATGCAATAGATACTGCATATTGGACAGATGAAGGTCCTTTGGACTGGCAAGGTTTTATTCATTGGGTCGGTTTCTGCCTCCTTAAAACACAATGGTATAAAGTTGATTTTAAAAGTTTTTAGAAAATGGAATAGAAATTCTTAGTGAAAATTTTTGAATATCTTTCAGCCAAGGTTTTGGACAGAAAAGATCAAATGCACGATAAAATTGACAGAGCATATTCTAATAAAGTTGTAAAACAGCAAGCTGCAGTGGATGTCTGTGAAATTTATTTAGAATAGAATAGAATAGAATAGAATAGAATAGAATAGAATAGAATAGAATAGAATAGAATAGAATAGAATAGAATAGAATAGAATAGAATTCTTTATTGGCCAAGTGTGATTAGACACACAAGGAATTTGTCTTGGTGCAAATACTCTAAGTGTACATAAACGATACATTCATCAAGAGTCATAAGGTACAACAATTAATAATAGTCATAGGGTACAATAAGCAATTAAATCATACTAGGAAACAGTCAATATAGATCGTAAGGATACAAGCGACAAAGTTACAGTCATACAGTCACAAATGGGAGGGGATGGGTGATAAGGAGTGATGAGAAGATTAATAGTAATAGTAGTGCAGATTTGTAAATAGTTGGCCAGTGTTGAGGGAATTATTTGTTTAGCAGAGTGATGGCATTTGGGGAAAAAACTGTCCTTGTGTCTAGTTGTTCTGTTGTGCAGTGCTCTAGAGCGTCGTTTTGAGGGTAGGAGTTGAAAAAGTTTATGTCCGGGATGTGAGGGGTCTGTAAATATTTTCACAGCCCTCTTTTTGACTCATGCAGTATTCAGGTCCTCGATCGAAGACACATTGGTAGTAATTGTTTTTTCTGCAGTCCTAATTACTCTCTGAAGTCTGTGTCTGTCTTGTTGGGTTGCAGAACCAAACCAGACAGTTGTAGAGGTGCAGATGACAGACTCAATAGTTCCTCTGTAGAATTGTAACAGCAGCTGCTTGGGCAGTTTGAACTTTCTGAGTTGGCGCAGAAAGAACACTCTGTTGTGCTTTTTTGATGATATTTTTAATGTTAGGTGTCCATTTTATGTCTTGTGACATGATAGAACCTAGAAATTTGAAGGTCTCTACTGTTGATACAGTGTTGTCTAGTATTGTAAGAGGTGGTAGTATGGCAGAGTTTCTTGGCTGTTGTTGATGTGTTTGAGATGGGGGTTGTGGAGATAGGTGGCTGTAGTTTATTTTTATTTATTTTTATTTATTTCATTTGCCAATTGTTTACAAGATAATAAGTATAAGTGTATACATAGTTGTGAATACATGAAATGGGTACATATAAGAAAAATAAAAGAATAAGAGAAACAATAGGACAGGGATGGTAGGCACGTTGGTGCGCTTATGCACGCCCCCTACAGACCTCTTAGAAAAGGGGTGAGGCCAATAGTAGACAGTCTAAGGTTAAAGTTTTTGGGGTTTGGGGAAGAAACTACAGAGTCGGGTAGAGTATTCCAGACATTGACCACTCTATTGCTGAAGTCGTATTTCCTGCAATCAAGTTTGGTGCGGTTAACTTTGAGTTTGTATCTATTGTGTGCTCTTGTGTTGTTATGGTTGAAGCTGAAGTATTCATTGACAGGTAGGACATTGCAATGTATGATTTTATATACCATGCTTAAATCAGACCGAAGAGGGCGTAATTCAAGGTTTTCTAGTTCTAGAATTTCAAGTCTGGTGGCATAAGGTATTCTACAACGAGTAGAGGAGTGGAGAACTCTTCTTGTGAAATATTTCTGGACTTTCTCAATTGTGCTAATATCAGATACGTAATGTGGGTTCCAGACTGATGAACTGTATTTGAGTATTGGTCTAGCAAATGTTTTGTATGCTCTGGTTAGTAGTGTGATATTACCAGAGAAAAAGCTACGTAGGATTAGGTTAACAACTCTTAATGCCTTTTTGGCTATGTAGTTGCAGTGGGCTCTAGAACTTAGATCATTAGAGGTGACTATTCCAAGGTCCTTTACAGAGCTTGGGTCATCAACAAGATCTTGACTATTCAGCTTGTATTTTATTTTCTGATTTTTTTTGCCAATATGTAAGACAGAGCATTTATTTGTTGAGATTTGAAGTTGCCATTTGTTTGACCATTCTGATACATAGTCAAGATCTTTTTGTAGGGTAGCAGTATTGTCTGTGGTATTGAACAGCTTTACATCATCAGCGAAAAGAACGCAATTGCTCTTAATATGATCACAGAGGTCATTTATGTAGAGTATGAAGAGAGTTGGTCCTAGAACACTGCCTTGGGGGACACCACTATTGACAGGTACAGAATTTGAAAGGACGCTCCCAATTTTGACCATTTGTTGTCTGTTTGCCAGGAATGCTTCTATCCAGTTATTCAGTTGTCCAGAGATACCATAGGATTTTATTTTTAGGAGTAGTTTGTCGTGTACCACTGAATCAAAGGCTTTACAGAAGTCTATGTAGATTGTGTCTATTGCTTTGCCCTGGTCGAGTTGTGTCGTCCATATGTTTTTGCAGTGTAAGAGTTGCAGATTACAGGATAGTTTTTTTTCTGAAACCAAATTGTTTATTGGAGAATAGGTTGTTTGTCTCTAAGTGGAGGATGATGGATTGGTTAATAATTGATTCCATGACTTTACAGGTGACGCAGCATAAGGAGATTGGTCTGTAATTTTCAACTAGGCTTGGGTCTCCCTTTTTGAAGATGGGGATGACTGTGGCTTGTGACCATAGGTTAGGCAAGGAGCTGGTCCTGAAAGATTTTTCAAAGATTATGCTTAGAGGTTTGGCTATGGCAGTGGATAGCTTTTTTAAAAAGTAGGCACATATTCCATCCGGTCCAATAGATAGAGATGGTTTAAGATTGCGTAGTGCTTTTTCAACATTGTCTTCTGTAAAATCGATATGTATTAGATCATTGTTGTTATCTGTGGTACGGCTAGGAAATACTGGGCATGATCCATTGCTGTTTAGAAATACTGAGCCGAAGAATGTGTTAAAGATGTTGGCTTTAATGGTGTCGTCATTGCAGTCTTTACCATCAGGTCCTATCAAGGGTGGGATAGACCTTGAGTCTTTTAGTTTGTTGTTTACAAAATTGTAAAACGCACAGGTGGAATTGGTGCTTAGAAGGTTTTCCTCTTGTTTAATGTGATAATTGATGCATTCGGTCTTTATCTGGTGGCATAAATTTTTGTATCGGCTTCCTTTCCTTTCAAACCTGCAGGTCATCTGCAGGTTGTTGATTTCCTTCTGCCTGGGAAGGAGGTTTGCTGTAGCCAGTGATATTCTTAAGTGTTTTTCACATGTTTGATGGTTCATTTGTTGAGAACTGATTCCTTAACTTTTCAGAGTAGCTTCTTTTTTCTGCTCTGATCTCTCTTGCTAATATGTTTCTGGCCTGATTTTATAGCATTGTGTCACCTTTTCTGTATGCTTCCTCTTTGGAACGACGTAGCTGCTTAAGTTTACCTGTGAACCAAGGTTTATTGTTATTATATATTTGCAGGTTCCTTGTTGGTACATATAGGTTTTCGCAGAAGCTGACATATGAAGTTACAGTATATGTGAGCTCATCTAGGTCTGCAGAGGTATCTTCAAAAACATTGCAATCTGTGCAATCAAGGCAAGTCTGAAGCTTCAACTTTGTCTCATCAGACTAAGTCCTCACTGATTTAATTGTTGGTAACATGGTTTTAAGTCTTTGACTGTAGGCAGGTACAAAGTGAATCATGCAGTGATCAGAGTGTCCCACAGCTGCTCATGGTAAAGACCTATAAGCATCTTTTACTGTTGTGTAGCAGTGGTCTAAAGTGTTTTTGCAACTGGTGGGACAATTGACATGCTAGAAATATTTTGGGAGCTCTTTCCTTAAATTTGCTTGATTGAAATCTCCTAAAACGATGGGAAGGGAACCTGGGTGTTTGGCTTCAAACTCCATAATTTGATCAGCTAGAGTTCGTAATGCCTTGTTTACACAAGCTTGTGGAGGAACATACACAGCTATTAGAAGAAATAAGGAGAATAAAATGGCTTGCAGTTGATATGTAATGATTCTAAGTTTTCATCAGAGAATTTATATATTATAGTTATATCCTGAGACCAGCTGTTGTTGATATATAAACATAATCCTCCACCGTTCATTTTACTTAATGTCCCTTCAATTCTGTCTGATCTAAATATTTGAAGTCCTGGGATGTATACGTTGTTGTCATCATGAATTTCTGCATTAAGCCAGGTTTCAGTAAAACAGAGAATTTCTGAGTTGTAGAAATCAGAATTGCATCTATTGTAAAAGGAATATTTCATCCATCTTGTTAGCAAGTGAGTGTAAATTAGTCAGAAAGATTGAAGGGAGAGTGGTTCCCCCCCATTCCTTAGTCTATTTAAAATTCCTGCTCTTTTACCTCATCTCCTTTTTCAGTGCTGCATCTTCTTTCCTTTGTTTGTTGTAATCCATAGCACCAGGGAATTAGTTAGAATCTCCTCCACATTTGCAAAGATGTGTGTGTGTGTGAGAGAGAGGGGGGGGGGGATCAGAAAGCTGCTCCTTAAATAAACATTGCCCAATTCTTAGCAGATGGTCTCGTGAGTATGAAATCTGTAGTGAATTGCAGAGAAAAATAAAGAAACCATTAGAGAGCATTTCACTGAGACAGCCATTGTTGGCGCCATCTTGGATCTATTTGAAGGAGGATTTAAGAATCTAACGTTTAAGAATCTAATGGTTGACTCATTACTGAAAACAAATGAACAGGTATTAAACAAAGAAATTCATTTGGATTTTTTCTTCTTCTAGATAAACAAAAGAGCTCTGATAAGATTTAAAAAGACTTTATTAGAAACAGTCAAAGATAAGGATAAATGTTACTTGTTGATGCAAAATAAAATTTGTTAAAATATTTTTCTTTGAATCATAGATATGCAACAAAGTACTTATGGGTCTTTTTTTAAGGGATTAAATAATTTAAAAAAAAAACCAGGGAAGATTTATAAGATCAGCTTATTTGACAAGAGTTAAAAGAAGAAAATAGTTACAATTGGTTGCTATTACTGGATTTTTCTTAACAAATATAAATTGACATAGCATTTGGACTTTGTTTTCCTTATGTAAAAGATGGGAAGAAGAGGGATTATATTTTATTTGGAGAGTATGATGAGTTATTAAAGTTGTTTTTTTTAGCTGCTGGGATGAAGTGGGAAATTACTTCTTTCTTTCTTTTTCCTGTTTTTCTTTTCTTCCTGTTTCACACCTCTTTTCCTATACTTTAAGATTTCTTCTGAGGAAGGTAATACAGGGTAAGTTAATTCCTTTGTAGAGACAGCACTTCATTTGATGATGCTTCTGCTACAATAAGCTACAGTAAGGCAGCTTTGGAGTTACACCTTTTAAATTGTTCCTCCTGATACAATTGCTCTAAACAAACAGATGTCAAGGAAAGAAACCCTAGTCTCACTCAGATATTTGACAAAAGACTAAGTTCTTAAAGATGTAGACATGTATAGAGAAGATATGATTTATAGAATATATTGATGTGGGAGAGAAGGAGGGAGGGAGAGAGAGGGGGGGAAGGAGAGAGAAAAGAGATAGAAGGATTCATAAAATATATTGATATGGTGGCAAGGTTTACTTGAATGTTTTAGCCTATTACTACAGTAAGTCACCAAGTAGCCTTGATATCCTCTTATTCTTCTTATTCTTATTGGTTTGGATCAGTTTTCTGTTTTGTAAAAAAACATAATTATAAACATTTGCGTAACCACAGTGAGACTTAATTAGGTTATGACTTTTGAAGACTCTGAAACTTTAATGCACAGTGTCACAAAGATATTATTATTTTGCCTCCAACAAGAGTATCTATCCATAAATGGTCTTAGAAAATCTATGGAACTAAAAATATCAAGGAATAAAGCCTTCCAGAACTTTCAAAAGAAGGAGTCACTATAGCATACTAAAACATTAAAGATTGTTTGGCAACACACTTGAAGAACTTACCAGAGGATCTGTACTGCTTTCTCATTACAAATGGTCTCACGTAGGCTATTCATTAAGCTTTCTTTTGAAAAGATAGAAGAATTTTCAGAAAGCCTCGATATAAATAAAACAAAGGGAACATTTCTATACAAAGAACACACAAAAGTTTTTCATCTCAATGCCATTCATACTTTGATCCTTTGCTTAGGCAACCTGTGGTTTACTTCACAATTTTCATGTATATAATTATTTCACTTTTTTACACATCAATTTCTTATGAAACTGCTCACTTAAAATGATATATATTGATAATTGTAAGGGAAGAAGAAATGAAATGTACTGGTAACATGAATGATATGTATATGTATTTTTAAATACCTCTGCTGTGAGAGCAGGAAGGTTTTATATTTCACAGTACTAAGATAATTTTAATTTTTAAGATGCCATATGGGCATGTGATTTTTTTTTAAATAACAAACATTTTGGAATACATCCAAGGTACCACTCATCTAATTGGGAGGCTACTGCTCCAAAATAAGGTGAGAACAAATTCTATCTATAGGCCTTGGGAAAGAATCCCAAGACACAGTCCAATTATGGCCATAATCTTTTAATGTTACTCCATCCATTAAGGTTTCCACACATCTGGTATTGTATTAAATTATACTGTATTATCTATCCAAATATCCAAAGGGAAACCAACATCAACATCCCTTCATGGGAAGGGGTTGCCTTCAGATTAGGTCTAGCTGACAAATGTCCAGCTGGTGTGATTTTTATTAATGATTTCAGATACTATTTCTATATATTCAGATACATGTTGCTTGGGAAGGTAATGTCAAGAGGAAATTGGCAAGGTGAGATGTGTGTTCTTTGGGGGCAGAGAAGGATATTTGGGGAATAATTTACGAGTGCATATAACTAAAAAAGCCCAAGAAAAGGGAAGTACTTTTAAGGCAGGTAAAAGAGGTGCAGTGATTGAAACCTTGGGAGATTCTTTTTGTTCATTTGTTTTTATAATTTATAGGCTACCCAACTCCCAACCATACTGGCTGGTTTACAGTTAAAAGAATAAAATAACAAACACATAAAACAACATCATGAACATTCCCAAAGAAAGTCCATCCACCAGAGACTTAACCCCCAGTCTTCCCTAGAGCCTGTGATAATAGCTAGGTCTTTAATAACTTCCTGAACATCATTGGGGTTAGAGTTTTCCAAGGTCTCTGAGGGAATATCATTCCAGAGGGCAGGCATTATGAAAGAGAAGGCAACACTTCCTGGGTCTCAGAAGATGATACTACTTAATTGATGTGTTTATTTTATGTATTTATTTTTATTTCTTTTATTTGTCAAGCATGTATGAGAAAACAAGTATAAGTATGAACATAACATATAAACTTATAAGTATGAACAGGTATAAGTATATACATAATAAATGAGTACAAATAAATGGATAAATGGGAACAGTAGGATAGGGACTGTAAGCACACTGGTGCTCTTATGCATGCCTCCTTACAGACCTCTTAGGAATGGAGTGAGGTCCATGGTAGACAGTTTAAGGTTAAAGTTTTTGGGGTTTGAGGATGTTAAAACAGAATCAGGTAGTGAGTTCCAGGCATTGATCACTATGTTGCTGAAGTCGTATTTTCTGCAATTGTTTGGAGCGGTTTACATTGAGTTTGTATCTATTGTTTGCCCATGTAGTATTGAGGTTGAAGCTGAAGTAGTCATTGATAGGTAGAATGTTGTAACAGACAATTTTGTGTACTAAGCTTAGATCAGACCATAGGCAGCTTAGTTCTAGGTTGTCCAAGTCTGAAATTTCAAGCCTGATAATGTTATGTGGGCCATAACATGCCCACTCCCCAATCATACCATTATTTTGATGCCCAACTAATTTCACTGAATTGTTGATTCATAAATTACCCATGTTTAGATCTTTATAGATTGCAATATGTTGGTCTGAAATTAATTATTTGGTTTAATATGGAGTGATTCCAGTCATGACTGCTTCAAAAAGAAGTTACTAAACATATTTTAAAAACATATCCCTCAGCAATTTTATACGAAAGATAGCAGTAATATGTAGAATTGTTCTCTTTAGATATCTGAAGATAGCAATCTTTAAATTCCTGAAAGATTATTATATATTTTCTATTGTTCTAAAGAACAGGATCACAGCCAATGGGAAATATTACAAAGAAGCAGGTTCAGTCTAAGTCAGGTATGTCCAACCCAGCCCATGGGCCACATGCGGCTCTAGACAGCTAGTAATGCAGCCCCACAAGGTAATAATAACTATTTTAAAAAAATAAAAACAAAGGAAGTTTGTTATTTACATACATTAACTATATTATATATTTTATATGCAGCCCAAGACTATTCGTCTTCACTCAATGCGGCTAGGCAAGACTATAGGTTGGTCAACCATAGTCTTGAATTTCCTGACTATTTGCACTCTCTGCCCATGAAACAGGATGCCCACAGGATTCCTTCAATGGAGTCTTCACTAGAAGATAAAGGATAATCTGTCAGGGATACTGTATTGGAATCTGAACTGATGACCTCAAATGCACTGTTCAAATTTATGATTCCATGATAACAGCTATGAGCATTATAGAAATCTTGTTATTTGGAAGCTGTTCATTACAGGGCAGATTGTAATCTAATTAAGCCTGCACAATTTCCACAGCATTTCATTTTTAGAATGTTGCAAATGACACCATTTATAGCAGCTGGCAGCAACTTTACATTTCCCAGATGTTCTGATCCAGTAGCTGGAGAATGCTAGACTGAGGAACCCTGCTTTCTGGATTTCTCTTTACCTTCCCCTGTTTTCCTCTCTAGACAGAATATGAGAGGTTGTTTACTATTCTGTACCATTTAAATTAGTTCTAATAAAAGTTGCCTTCTTGATATTTTGGAACTTTTACAATAGACAAACCATAGTTACCTTGGCATTTTCTTTAGCTGTTCACCTGGCATTATTTTTCGAAAACAAGTTTTGAACAATTCAATGAGCAGGAAACATAAATAAAAAATAATGAGCAAAAGGATAACAGCCATAAGTAGCACCACAAACAACCTGACCTTTTAAAAAATACATTAGAGTCAATGTATGACAGCCATCTTCCTATGCCTCCAAGCAGGAAAAGGAACAGTGCTCTGGTTGGGTTATTAAACTGACAGCAGAATATCTGGGATGTTGCTATGAAACTTTTATGTCAACTTCAATGTAGAAAGCCAATGGGGAAATTTTGATTCCAAGGACACTTTTTAATGGAAATAAGGAGGATGTGGCGTTGATGAATGAATGAAATATCTGAGAAAGCCGTGGAGCAGACCCGCTTCTAGGACAATTAATATACTATTCTTCTGAGAATGGAGAAAGTCTTTGGAGGAGTATATGCAATTCATCTTCTAAGAAATACTTCCCCCCCCCCCCCTCAAGACAAGCTAGGTAGGTGGGAGTAGGGGAGGAATCATATCTGTGGTTACTTTTATTCATTTTGGAGCCAAGAGACATTCTGTGTATTACAGGGTAGTGATCATCAATTCTGCTGTGGCCCAACTCTCTGAAAATCTAATTGAGAAGGAAAATATTCATAGACCATGTTGCTCAGAGTTCCTTCTCTCTAGAGGGAGGAGAAATATATGTAACTGAATATAAAGCACTCATATCTATAAAAATATATTATTATATTCCATAGTTACTGCATCTGCAGAGAAATATTTTGACAATTGTTAACAAGAATCTCAAAAAGAGAACTTAAGGAGTGAGCTCATATATCCTGATTAAGCCAATAGGTGGTTATCCAACATTTGATTGCCAGCCTTAAGAGATTTGTTCCAATGAGTATATTTAATAATATAGGCAAATTTGTTTCTCAGGTAAAAACAATGACAGTGATACCCAGAGTCATCTAAGATTTTCCTGCAGCATGAAACATAGAAACAGATTGCTCTACTTCTCAGAATCTCATGAATACAATCAATTTCTCTGGGCATTCTCAGCCATTATATGACTTATTTATCTAGTAGATAATAACAAAGGACAAGTTAAAGCAAAACAATATCTTGGATGTAAGAAAGGCATTTCTATTAAGTTTAACAATGGAGAACATTGCAAACAATTCATTTTTCAAAAGGCAATTGGACTTTCTTGGTTTTTTTTTTCTTTAAAACATTTTGCTTCTCCTCCAGGAAGCTAATTCAACTCTGACTGAATGGTGGGGAATAGAAGGATTGTATAATAAAAGGAATAGAAGAATATAAATCCTTCTGTTCCCCACCATTCAGTCAGAACTGAAGAAATTTCTTGGATGAGAAGCAAAGTGTTTTCAAGGAAAAAAGTCCAGTTTCCTTTTGAAAAGCACCTTTTTGGCATGACCTGGATGATTGAGAAAACTCCATAGACATATCATAAACAATGATTTTATGTAGGGGTGGGATTCAAAATTTTTAACAACCGGTTCTGTGGGCATGGCTTAGGTGGTGGGCATGGCTTAGGTGGTGGGCGTGGCTTGGTGGTCATTTGACTGGGTGAACATGGCTTGGTGGTCATGTTATTGGCTAGGTGTGGCCAACTTAATATCACTCACATCAAGGCACGCATTTCTTCTCCTGGCCTCTCATGACTGTGGGGATGCTGCAACAGTCATAACTGTGAAAAATGGTCAAGTCATTTTTTTCAGTGCCATTGTAACTTTAAATGGTTACTCCACACAAGCAAAGTACAGCAAAGGAAGGGAAAAAAACTCCAGAGATGTTCCTGAGACAGGAAGTCTAGTCCTGCCAAGAATGTAATAAGGGTTAACGGAGGGGCAGTTTCTGTAAGCAACACCAGAATGTTTCCTTCCTGCCTTCCTTACAGGATTAGGCCAGTAATTTCTTCTAACAACCGGTTCTCCGAACTGCTTAGAATGTTAACAACCGGTTCTAGTGAATAGGTGTGAACAGGTAGAATCCAACCCCTGATTTTATGTTTTCTACATGTCTACTCTATAAACTTCATGAATAAATCAACCCAGAATTCTTACTCAAAGTTCAAATGACCAGGCTCACATTACCCTATTGCAAACACATTATGTGACGACCCAACTCTCTGCAGAAGGTGCCATTGCTAGGAAAGGTGGGAGGAAAGAGAGAAAGAGGATGACCAGCAACAAGATAAATGGACTCAATTATGGTGGTGATGGGTGTACCAATGAAAGATCTGAAGAATCAGATTAGTAAAAAAAAAAAAAAAAACTGTCTAAGTGGTCACTAAGAGTCTCCACTGACTTGATGGAACAATCAATCCATCAATATCCAGGCAAATGCATATAGAGTTGCAAACATAGTCCAACTCTGTTTTTGGTGAAGAGATTAAAGTGTCGTCTTCACAGCACAATAGCTACCATTGTCACACTTTCCATCCATCCTGGAATTGGGAAGGACTCTTATTACCCTAAAACTTGCTACTGTTATGGTGAGCTTAGATTCAGACTTCATTTCAAAGAACTAAATCTTTCTTTCGCTTGTCTTAGCACACAGATGAGGATGAGACACAGGCCATGTTGTGTGTGCATATCTTTGACAAAGTGTAAATGTTTGACATTTGAATGGGTCCAGAGATCTATAGAGGTGGGCTTAAATAATGGATCTTTGTATCATGTATCAAAGTGCAGTGGTTAGAGTGCAGTACTGCAAGCTACTCCTACTTCAATTTGGCAGATCGAATCCCACCAGGCTCAAGGTTGACTCAGCCTTCCATCCTTTGGAGGTGGGTAAAATGAGGACCCAAATATGCTGACTCTGTAAACTGCTTTGAGAGGGCTGTAAAGCACTATAAAGCAGTATATAAGTCTAAGTGCTATTGCTATATCAGGGAATAATAGGCATTGTATATGCTTATGGTTTTTGAGTCCAATTCTGCCTTGATTCTCCTTTGCCTAATGAACAATTAGCACATATAACTTTGGCAAATCAAAACTGCCTTATAAACCATGACTGGATCAAGAGTCTGTTGAACATAAGAGCAGGCCATGCCAAGGGCTGCTGCTCTGTGCCGAAGAAACTGAAACAGTTTCAGCAGCTAGTTCTATAATTGAGCCCTAATTTGCTCCCTTTTATTCTCCTACATAAGTAGATGCCAAGAGAGAACCCTGCTGCTTATGCACTCATGCTCATCCTATCTTCTTTTCTTCTGTTCTCTCTCAGCTCCCGGGTTCCCTTTACAGCTGGATGTCTGTGAAGTTTGATGGGGTGTAACCAGTACATAAGACATTTAGAATTTGACTAGGATTGCTGTTTCAGTAGCAGATAACAGTATTAGTGAGAGTAATCAGATCCACTCAAACTTTGAAAACAAACCATCTTCAATTCATAGTTTTACTGAAGAAGTGACATGTTTCTGTCATCACAAGCTTCTAACACAAGAGTAATTATCAATTATTTAAACTATATTATTGCAGTCTACAGTTGTAAAGTGGGAGGGGAGATATGGGTTGGTTGGCTTATGCCTTTGAGTAAGTGCTGATTCCTGGTGACTTCAACATACTCTTCTGGCACTTTTTTGAAAGTGGTTTGCCATAGTCTTTGTCTTAGAACAGAGAGAAAGATCAGAGTCAGGACCAGAGGTGGTACTAGAAATCAACATCTCCTGGTTTCTACTCTGATGTCTTCATCACTCCATCAAACTGGATTTTTGTTTTTAGGGGCACATATAGTTATATCAATATAACAGTATTATATCAATATCACAGCAATCTATGATCCAACTACTGGTGATGAAGAGAATGAAATTGACCAATTCTATGAAGCCCTACAGCACCTTATAGCTTTAACAGCAGAAATTATGTCCTTATCATCATGGGGGATTGGAATGCTAAAGTAGGAAGCCAAAAGATAACTGGAATAACAGGCATGTTTGGCCTCGGAATACAAAATGAAGCAGGGCACAGGCTGATAGAATTTTGTCAAAAGAATATGATGGTCATAGCAAACACTATTTTCCAACAACCCAAGAGATGGCTCTACGCATGGAAATCACCAGATGGTCAACACAGAAATCAGATTGATTTAATGAGAAGGAAGGACTCACTGGAGAAGAGCCTAATTCTGGGAAAGATTGAGGGCAATAGAAAAAGAAGTGGATGACAGAGAATGAGGTGACTGGATGGAGTCACTGAAGCAGCAGGCATGAGCTTAAATGGACTCCAGAAGATGGTAGAGGACAGGAAAGCTTGGAGAAATGTTGTCCATGGCATCACAATGGGTCAGACACAACTTCACAACCAACAACAACAATAAATAATTACATCAACCACTATTCAGTGAACTACTACTATTCAATGAACCCAAAGCATAAATCTGTCCACAGTTTCTGTTGTTGGATTATTTATTCTATTGGTGAATTTCCATGTGATACCATCATTCTCATGTTTTGAGATTTGCAAGATTCAAGGATTGATAACTACATAATATTGGATCTAGAATCTGCCTCAAATTAGTGGCAGAACCTCTCTTTTCCCTCTTTAGTTTTATGTCTTTTAAAATAAATTTCAAAAATTTGAGGGATCTTCTGGAGCAAATTAGTAATTGAGAGGGTAAGGAAGTTAAGAAAAATGAATCTGTGATCCAGAATATCCTTGGTAGAACTCTGTTCAGGTAAAGCTCCAACCATCAAGGGCAAAATCTGAAAGCAAATAATTGTATTTAATTAATGTTTGATATGGTTGGTATTAATAAGTTCATAATTTGTGCATTCACACATAAACAGGAGTACTGCTTTGCAGGTTGACTAGAAGGACAGACTAAAGGTATTGCTACTCTACTGTCCTCCCAGCTCTGTGGCAGTATCTCCCCATTCACCAAACTTAAGTGATTCCTTTTTTGGTTTTTGTTTGTTTGTTTGTTTGTTTTGTTGAGAAGATCAAGAAAATGATTAACTTTAAAGAAGCAGAATAGACAGTATTGACACTTTTGAAAATAATGCAATAATCAATAAAGATTTTGCAGATGGATGAAGAAAAACATTAATAGCAACTGATATTAGATGTCAAAAAGTGAGGCCACTTGTTAGGGGAAAAAGAAGTCATATGCATAAGCATACATAATAAATCATAATCTAAGCATTGGTCCTGCAGATCATAAGCTGTGTATTCAAATATGGACTAGAGTACGAAACCACTGTATTTTTAGCAGTCCACTGTCTAATTAACAGTAGTGATTCATAGTGCACATTTCTTAGTGACTATGAATTCACTCATAAAACTTGATGATGGTCATTAAGGTAGGAAGTTTCTGCTTCTGTTACTGAAATGTCCTCGGGTCTCCCCAAAATCTGTAGTCCTTCACCTGCCCCATAGGCTCACTTCTCTCTGTGTGTGGAAGTGGGCCAGCCTTTACAGTGAAAAATAGCACAGAATTTAGGCAAGGCAAGGTTTATCTATAGAGGACAAATTAAATTGTTCAGCTATGTCATTGACCTTCATTGCTTCTCTTATTCTGCTCCTGGCCCTAAGATTTAATAAAGATAGAATGTCATATTGCTTACACATGGCCAACTCGATTGGAGGACATAGCCTCAGAACAAACCATTTAGTTTCTTGGTTTTTTTCAGGTTCATTTACTTCATGTTTTCCATTAGGGCTCATGCTGCACAGCTAAATTCTTCCTCATGCTTTTCCAATGTCATATTCTCACAATGCTGTGGAGAAATGAAACTATTGCTTGGCTGCTTGGACTCTTCGTATCTAGAAGCAGTCTGAAGATTTTATTATGTTATCCTCCAAGTTATCATGTTCACTGAGCCTTAGCAATATTTTCCCAGCATCCATAGTTTGGCCCCAAATATTAGTAAAAAAAAAAAAAAAAAAACAATACAAAAAAAGATTCTGCAGCTATAATGCCCATAGAAAGCTACAGATGCCTCTCTTTAGTTACAAAATGCATTATATTTGCTTGCTAAAATTACATCAGTGTAAAGGCAAATAATTTAAACTTTAATCAAACTAGACTGTTCAATATTGTCTGGTGACTTGGAATTCTACAAAGGTATAGTATTTCTTTGTATGAAACAGTCTTGCAAAATACCTCATCTCAATATGCAAATGCAGTATTTTTTTTTCTAAAGCATATAAAAACATGATGGCAGCTGTGTTTTCTTGGAAGCCTCTGGCCTGTTATTAGGACTTTCTTGATTTGATCACATTGTGATGGCAGAGGGATATGTGATATCATATGATACCATAGTCAAAATGAAGTTTTATTGAAAAATGAAGTTTTATCACAGGAGTTGTAATTCTGTTTACCAAATAAAGTGGACCAATGCTGATTCATATTGCATCATTTTCTCATTTCCATTAGTTAGCAGAGCTGCAAAGCTCAATATTGTACTGTTTTTCAAGTTTCTTGACAATGCATGCTCCAATATATTAAAATAAATTATTATTTTTTCAAATGACAATAGAATTCAGATGTTTATTTCAATTTATTTTGTTTTCAACTAATCAGCTACTTACAATTTGAAATATTATAATAATTGTAAATTCTTTACTGATAATTTATTTTTCATCCACCTTGCCTTTCCCCATTTTTTTTCTTTTCTATTAATTTTCAACTCTGCTCTTAAATATTTTAAAGAAATTCACTAATTAAAATAAGAAAGGTAATCTTCTCCCACTCCAAGTCAAGCTTGATTCCTGGTGAGTACATGGAGACAATTTTTCTTGGCAGCAAAATGTAATTGCTTTGCCACTGCTGTCTTCTGAGATTTTTTTTCTTTTTTAGTTCTCTGATTAGCCTTTAGATCTGTGATTTCCTGGGGGACTTCTAACTAACTATTAACCTTGGCTTGGGTTTTCTGAGTTCAATCCAAGTTGGCTAGCTGCTGCCATCTGCTGAGACAGTCAACAATATTAATTCATGCATTAATTAATTCATTCATTCATTTGCAATATATTATGTCTGTCATGTCATGCATTTCCAAAGAATGTACAACATCAAAATACATTGTGTACATTTTAAAAGGCAATAACAAACAGAATGCAATATAAAAGTTAAAACAATCCTTAACATATGTATTTAAAAAGCATTACCCAGACTTCTTGAACATATAGATTTTTTTTTTCCTTTCATGTTTTATACACCTGGTTGTACAGTAGCCTAATCTTTTGCAATAAATGAGGACAGTCTGGCCAAAAAGAACTATCTGAGTTGTGTCTGGTTAAGTTCCATAAATATATTCCCAACACTACGTAATTACCATTTTGATACAGCATAACATTTAAAAAATGACACAAGCTGATACTTAAACATTTCAAAACATACCAAATCATGTCCAGTTCTCGAATTCTGATTTCTGCAATCTATTTTAATTCTGATTATTTTTCTTGCTACTAATTGTACCAATAATAATGGCTCAACAGTACTCAGTAATAACAACTTCATCCTGGAAGATTTAGTCCTATAAGCTTTGCTTTAATTCTATGGTATAAAAAAATCAGTCACAGCTATGATAAAGATTTTGAATTGTATAGCAATTTAAATAATAGGTATGCGTTTATGTTAATTGATATATTTGACTATAATTTACAGATATCCTCCCAAGTAGCATAATTCCCAGCTAAGGCATTAATTTGAGCAAAGCTGATTTACATATTTTCCATTCATTTATTATCATTGTTTTAAAAACTAACTCTACATCTCACTTAACAGGTGTTGATAGCTTTCTATTCTGACCTATATTAGTTGCTTTTAAATGGCAAGAATTCAACCCTAGAAAAGTGTTTATTCAGAGGAATGATATGAAGGTAGTTTTATGATCTGAAAGAATATCTTGCCCAGAAATAAAGGACTTTTATGAAAGAAAGCAAAATGCTCCTAGGGCTGTACAAATCCTTCAGCAAAGATGCCTTGGAATGCATGTCAGCATTCATCATTTCCTTAGTTGGTACAACCACTTTGCTTTGTTTTTCCTCCCCCCAAAAGTCTAACTCATGCTTTTTTTCATTAAGTAAAATACATGTGGGTTGTGGCTTTAAGGATGTTAAGGATTAAATTGAAAATTAAGTAACTTTTTGGATTTTATTTATTCTTAAAAAAAAAGTGTAGAGCACGGTCATATCTCCACAAAAATAAATTATAGTGTACAATTTGACAAAGGGTAGATCTGCATTTTCTGTTTGGTCCATCACCAATACAGGCCCCTCATCACTCCCTAAGTGGAGAAATAGCAGTCCAGCTATGATTGGTTGTAGTGCCTAACACGGCCTCCCCTCCAGCATCTAGACACTATTCTGTGCAATCATGTCTTGGGCTCCCTGGTTTTTCTGTTCTCCCTGTTTCTTTTTCATTATCTTGCCATTAAATATGATGGTGGTGCATTAACTTAACTGTTATGAACTTCAAAAACTCTAACTCCATTCATCCCTAACATTTTTTTATGGGTATCCTTTTGGATTTTGCCCAGGCTGGATTAACTATATTCATTTTGCTTTCCCAATCCCTGCCTGTAGTATTACAAAGCTTCCCTTCCCTTCCCTTCGCTTTATTTCTTTAATGGAACTATTAAGTTGCAGTGCAAGTTTCTTAGTGCTCTGTTTCTATGAAGCTGAACTAGACATTCTTGTTAGAAATTTTCACTGAACTTGCGAAATTAGTTAGGAACTGATGAATACCCCATTCCTCTTTTACAACAATGCAAGAAGAAAAAGAAAAAACTGTGTGTTAGTGTCAAAGGTCATAATAGGAGAAGGGATGAGAAGTGTGAAGGGCAAGAGGCAGAGAAATAAACAACTAGGTATAGTGATGTCCATAATCTGGGCTAAAAAATATCTCCAATCTAAATCTATCTGAGCTCAAAGATCTCATCCTGGGGTATGACTGTAGATTTGAGGAACTAGCTGTCATATTACAAATGTTCTCCTTAAATATTCTTTTGATAAGGACTTTTGGCATTTGTGCTGGGATAATCTTCTCAACATGATTTCTTGATTACAATATGCCTGATATTCTGAGAAAGAGAAGCAATAAACATATAAAATATTTTATTTCAGTCTCATGAAAAATTTACATCCTGAAAAATAATGAAAATTTGACAGGATGGAGGAGAAAACCTTTATCCTTTATGTAAATCATGGAAGCGATGACTGTATCAAAGTGTTAGTAGTAGTGTTCAATATTTAATAGTCATATACTTACAATCAAATAAAAAACTCCTTTATTATAAATGTATTTCTTTATTTATACATGCATATATACATACATAGTGCAGAGTGGGATGTGTTGGCTTATGAGATGGCCTGTGAATTAGAGATCTGAGTTTAGCTAACATAGTGTGGCATTTCACAAATACAGAACAAAATATCAATATCAAAAGTTCTAGTGACAGAGGATGGTAATCAAATTAAAAATGAATGAAATTGAAAATGAACAGATGCAACTAAGGTTATTAACCTATTCATTCCTTCTCTTACTACAAAGCAATATGTGAAAACTTCAATCAACAAAAATCATGATGACTAATAGACTTATTATCTTGAGGCTTTTAAGTCATACAAAAAGTATGATGACTAACAGACTTAATATCTTCTGGCTTGTTTTTGAAAAAATATATGAGAAATAAATAAATTTACTTTGGAGAAAATAAATTGATTCATTACATCCTTTTATATTGTAGTAGTATAGTTCTTTACATTGTTCCATCCAACTATTTGATGTATATAAAATATCAATTGCTACTGCTTTGAAAATTGCTGCCTGTCTTGGGTCTCTATGAATCTTCAATATTATGGCAGAAGGAAATCCTGTACTGAATCACAGTGACTTCTTATCTTTGCCATGCTTTCTCTCAATATTCAAGTCAGCGATGGCAATAATGAGGATTATGTTTGCAACAATATTTGAACTCAACGTCATTTAGTATAATGGGGGTGGGGGAAATGAGGCTTCAGAAGCTCCTACTGGGGTGGAGATTTTGGAGAGACAAGCTGTTGACAATGATTCATGGTTCCAAATTCAGAACCATCTGCTCTTTTGGAAAGCCATTCTAACCAAGGTGATAAGGTGAAGTGCAGCAGCTGCATCATTATTGAGTTCTAAAGCTGAGCTAAATGTGACCACTATAATGAGCAACTGCATTCATGGGCCAAGAAGATTATGGAAAACAGAATCCTCTCTGTATCCTAGGACCAATAAGAGCTCCACTGAAAATGGCCTAGATCTTGATATAAAGTGTCTGTTCACCTGAAATGATTATTAGGTTTTCTATTACTTCCAAATGCATATTATTCCATATGTCACGTGGGAAAGTCAGCACAATAAACTTTCATTCATTATCTCTTATACTATTTCACTTAGAATTGAAGCAAACCCTTGCTGGGCCTAACTAGAACTTCCTCAGTGATTGATACCACTCTTCATATATTTATTCCCAATCCTCTAGAACCAAGCTCCAATAGGAAGTTTATTAGTTTATTGTTTGCATTTCCACACAAAATTCAAGAGAATGTAGAATCAAAAGGTAAGCTTTCCAGATGATGCTGTCATACTTCTTTCTTTATATATTCCTCGGCTTCTCAATCAGCTTTAGGTTTCTGACCTTAGCTGTTGGGACAAGCTAAATGTAACATAAAAACAGTCCGCAGCTGATATCAACTCCATTGCTTTCCATCCTCATATTAGTTTCATATGTTCTGCTCTCCCTTTCTAATGTAACCAAGGAATTAGCTCTCTTAATAAGTTCCTCAGACATCCTCTTGGACAAGCCAAAGAAAAAACAAAAAGAAAAAAAAAACAGAAAAGTGCTATGTTCCAACCATCCCATGGAGGGCATATAAGATACATGAGATTATGTGTTTATTTAAGAAATCTAGAAGAACCCATTGGCAACAAAAATTATGCTATCTGACATGCAGTTTTTAGCAGTGACTTAGTCAGACATTTTGGGAAACTCAAGAACATTCCAGAGTGTAACTCTGCAGTAGCTGAACATGGATTTTCTATTTTTAGGTGTACTTGATCATTCCTTCATAAACCTATATATCATTCACAACTATTTAAGATACTGTCAAAGGAAATACTCTGTAAAAATCAGACATCTCTCTAATGTTTGTGTTTGTTATAAAATTTTAGTTTTCCACTTTGAAAGAGCAAGGCTCACTGTCTTTCCTGATAAGTTATCCCTAGTCCTATACTCGTATTTCCATTCCAAAGGATATCTACAGTAGGGTATTCAAAACATTCCTTCCTCAGAAATTGAAACAGATTTCTAGTAGAGATCAAGCTAGTCTTCTCTTCCCTGCTTTTTAATGTTGAAGACCAAGCTATTTTGGTGGGGATTCTCTTAAGTTTTGGACAATCTTTGTTTTAGATTTATTCTACAATTGTGACTGTGATTATGATTGGTTTTAATCAGACTACATATGTTTTAATTTGTTTGATATTCTATGTAAGATTCTGAGATTTGATTGATTACAGCATAGTAAATCTTTGATAAATAAATAAGCAATAAACAAATAAATGCCAAATTGAGAATGCAAGCTACATAGACCAATAAGTTTTGTATAATTAAAAATAGTTTTCTGTTTCAAATTATTCATATGTACTATCTATATCACAAACAAATAGTTCTGGTAACAATAGTAATGGTGACTGGAATTTCCATTGGTCACAAAGTTGTTATCATGTAACAGAATAAAGAGTTGGAAGGGACCTTGGGGGGGGGGGTTCAAGGGATATAATTATAACATCTTTGTGCCAGCATAAAAATTCTGAGATGATTAATCTGGAAATTGGCATGAACTTGGTTCAGATCAAGGCTGACAGTTGAGGAATATGTTCAGTTGACGACTTAATGGTTTCACCTTTCCCTGATGCCAGTGTCCTCCTTTGGAAAATATATTTGTTTTCTGCTGGAGATAGACTACAGAGAGTGAGTTGTCATATTTACACCTAAAATATTTAGATGAATCTTGCTGGTGGATAAATGTTTTCACGATTGAGAGAACAAAACTATGTTCAGTTCTTGAGTGGTTCAACCTAATTGCTCCACAGCAGATGATAGTAAAAATACCCAACCCCTGAGTTCATTTGCTGTTAGTTCTGAAAACCTCTTCTTCATAACATTTATCAATTTTTACATTTTTTCCACATTATAGAGATACATTTAGATACAGGTAGTCCTTGACTAATGACATAGAGGAGCAACCAGGATCATTAGGGGACTGGAGGCTAAAACATACAACAAATGGTTGCAGGAACTGGGCTTGGCTAGTCTACTAAAGAGAAGGACCAGGGGAGACATTTTATTTATTTATTTATTTATTTATTCATTCATTCATTCATTCATTCATTCTGTCGAACAATTATTAGATAACAGGTATAAGTATACACATGGTTATAAATACATGAAATGGATACAAATAAGAAAAAAAGAAACAATAGGACAGGGACGGTAGGCATGTTTTGGTGCGCTTATGCACACCCCTACAGACCTCTTAAGAAAGAGGTGAGGTCAATAGTAGACAGTCTAATGTTGAAGATTTGGGGATTTGGGGAAGAAACCACAGAGGCAGGTAGAGTATTACAGACATTGACTATTCTGTTGCTGAAGTCGTATTTCCTGCAATCAAGTTTGGTGCGGTTTATCTTTAGTTTGTATCTATTTTGTGCTCTTGTATTGTTTTGGTTGAAGCTGAAGTATTCATTGATAGGTAGGACATTGCAATATATAATTTTATATACAATACTTAGATCGAACCAAAGGCAGCGTAGTTCTAGGTTGTCATAGGTCTAGAATTTCAAGTCTGGTGGCATAAGGTATTCTGCTAGGAGTAGAGGAGTGGAGGATTCTTCTCATAAAATATTTCTGGACTTTCTCAATTGTATTAATATCAGATATGTAATGCGGGTTCCAGACTGATGAGCTGTATTGGTCTAGCAAATGTTTTATATGCTCTAGTTAGTAGAGTGATATTACAAGAAAAAGCTATGCAGGATTAGGTTAACAATGCTTAATGCCTTTTTGGCTATGTAATTACAGTGGGCTCTAGCACTTAGATCATTTGAGATGAGTACTCCAAGCTCCTTGACAGAGTTTGGATCATCAACAAGGTCTTGACTATTCAGCCTGTATTTTATTTTCTGATTTTTTTTTTGCCAATATGTAAGACAGAGCATTTATTTGTTGAGATTTGAAGTTGCCATTTGTTTGACCATTCTGACACATAGTCGAGGTCTTTTTGAAGGGTAGCAGCATTGTCAGTGGTGTTGAATAGCTTTACATCATCAGCGAAAATAACACAGTTGTTCTTAATGTAATCACAGAGGTCATTAATATAGAGTATGAAGAGAGTTGGTCCTAGAACACTGCCTTGAGGGACACCACTGTTGACAGGTACAGGATTTGATAGGACGCTCCCAATTTTGACCATTTGTTGCCTGTTTGACAGGAATGCGTCTATCCAGTTATGCAGGTGTCAAGAAATACTGTAAGATTTTAGTTTTAGGAGTAGTTTGTTGTGTACCAATGAATCAAAGGCTGTACAGAAGTCTATGTAAATTGCATCAATTGCTTTGCCCTGATCAAGTTATGTAGTCCATATGTTTTTACAGTGCAAGAGTTACAGGTTACAGGATAGTTTCTTTCTGAAACCAAACATGATAGTGGTCTTCCAATATTTGAGGGGCTGCCACAGGGAGGAAGGGGTCAAGCTATTTTCTAAAGTGTCTGTAGGCCAGACAAGGAATAATGGATGGAAACTGAACAAGGAGAGATTTAACCTGGAAATAAGGAGAAACTTTCTGACAGTGAGAACAATCAACCAATGGAACAGCTTGCCCTCGGAACTTTTGGGAGTGCCATCACTTGAGACTTTCAAGAAGAGATTGGACTGCAATTTGTCAGAAATGGTGTAGGGTCTCTCGCTTGGACTAGATGACCTAAAAGGTCCCTCCCAACTCTGATTATCGGTTAAATCTGTTAAATCTGTTAATGACCACAATTGTGCCCAAATTTTCAGTTGCTAAGCAAGGCAATTGTTAAGTAAATTGTAACCTATTTATAACCTTTCTTGTCATAGTTGTTAAGTTAGTATCATGGCTGTTAAGTAAATCTGGTTTCCCCACTGATCTTGTTTGTCAGAAAGTTGCAAAAGGTGATCACATCATCCCAGGACACTGCAACCATCATAAATAGTTAATAAAATGCAATTTTATATAGAACTTCTTAGAAGCACAAAGAGAGTGACTTCCAGGGTTAATGTAAGTAAGACTGCAACCTACGAAGGATTATGGCAGAAGTATACCAAATTGTGGCATGTTGTAGAAAAATTGGGAATATAGAATATATAATCTCACAGCATTCTCCTGCCAACCTAGCAGTTTAAAAGTATGCAAATGTGAATAGATGAATAGGTACCACTTTGGTGGAAAGGTAACAGTGCTACATGATATCATATTGGCCACATGACCATGGAAATGTCTTCAGACAGCACTGGCTCAATGGCCTTGAAATGGAGATGAGCACTGCCCCCTAAAGTCGTCTACAGCTAGCAGAGTAAAAATCCTCAGGAACTCCTTTTTTACTGATAGCAATAAAATTCTGAACCAGTAAGCTAAGTGTTTGGAGATGCTAGACTAGTCAAAAGAAGCATTTCTTTGACAAAACGTCAATGTCAAAAAATAAAACTAAAAATTAATTTTTACTTCCTGTTTGAAAACATACTTGCATTGGTCAGATGCAGCCCTTTAGAAAACAGTAAGCTTCAAGTCCAGATGCAGCACAAAAATAGCATTGGTCAGCACTGGATCAGAAAGGGATATGAAGTCCTTATCGTGCTCCTTGATCTCTCAGTGGTTTTCACTACCATTCTTTTGAACTAGGCCCTGGGTTGGGAATGAGGAATTCTCTATGTTGGATCATCTCTTTCCTGATAAGATGGTTACTTGTGGGGATGAGATCATTTCTTCTACACCTCAGTTATGGTATGCCACTAGGCTTCCCACTCATGTAACATCTGCATGAAACCACTGATTGGGTACCATTTATATGCTGAAGATACCCAAGTGTACATCTTGCTCCTTAGCTGAACAAGTAATGCTATTAAAATGATGTCCAGGTTCCTGGAGATTGTTTGGATCTGAAGGAGAAAAGGGTTAAGCTATAACCCTAGAAAGATAGAGAAGCTTTGGGATTGAACTCATATCAATTCTAGAGAAAGACTGTGTTTCATTCTGAATGGAGTCACATTTCTTTGAACAGAACTGGTTGCAACCTGGGTGCCTTCTGGGATTCACACTTCCTACTCAAGGAGCAGATAGCAGAAGGCCTTTTCATGCCTTTATCTGGGTGAGCAATTACTCGGAATGGAAGGCATTACTTACTGCTATTCATGTTTTTGTCCTGTTTTAATAGGACACTGGAATGCATCAGAGTGCATAGGGCTGGCCTTGAAGAGCATTCAGAAACTATGGCTTATTCAGAATCGTTAAGAGTATTCCCTAAAGTGCCCCTCATTTGACAGCTGGTTATCAGTTGGCTTCAAAGCCCTTCATGATTCAGATTCTAGATTTCTACAGGATAACCTTGTCTCAGGAATATTTTATCATCTGATAGTGTGCAATCTCTATAGGGGTCATGGATGTATGGTTCTTCAATCTCTAACCCTTTAGAACAGTATCCTCTAAGAAGGTTCAAATGTCCCTTCCCTTCACAGCTTTCAAAAGTCTGTAATAATGTTCTTGATCCATAAAGCCTTAGGAGCTGTGACTATTCCCTACATGATGAGTTGGTTCTTTGTTTTTCAATACTGAGATTCTAGGATTATGTATAGATGTATTATGAATTCTGGATTTTAGTTTTGATATTATGTTATTGATATTGATTTTGTCTATCCTCTTAACACAGATTAATGATTTGGGTCACAGTACACCACCCAGAATTGGTTTGATTGAAACAGTTTATCTGATAATAAATGATATATTTATCGTGATTTGTATAGTGATTAAGAGTTATTCTTCATATGTGAAGGAGCTTATATACTAGTTCATTTTTTCTGTTCAGCTTGCATTGTTAATTAAATAGTATGTCTGTCTTTCAGTAGCTAATTTCAGATCAAAACTACTGGAAATGTAATAGGAATAGAGCTTTCCTAAAGAACACAGGTTTACCATAGCTATGTTTTATTTTTATTTTATTTATTTATTTTGATTTGTCAATCGCTTATAAGATAATAGGTATAAGTATATACATAGTTATGAATACATGAAATGGGTACATATAAGAAAAATAAAAGAAACAATAGGACAGGACAGTAGGCATGTTGGTGCACTTATGCATGCCCCCTACAGACCTCTTAGGAAAGGAGTGAGGTCAATAGTAGACAGTCTAAGGTTAAAGTTTTTGGGGTTTGGGGAAGAAACCACAGAGTCAGGTTGAGTATTCCAGACATTGACCACTCTGTTGCTGAAGTCGTATTTCCTGCAATCAAGTTTGGTGCGATTAACCTTGAATTTGTATCTATTGTGTGCTCTTGTGTTGTTATGGTTGAAGCTGAAGTATTCATTGACAGGTAAGTCATTGCAATGTATGATTTTATATACCATACTTAGATCAGACCAAAGACAGCATAATTCAAGGTTTTCTAGGTCTAGAGTTTCAAGTCTGGTGGCATAAGGTATTCTACAACGAGTAGAGGAGTGGAGAACTCTTCTTGTGAAATATTTCTGGACTTTCTCAACTGTGCTAATATCAGATACGTAATGTGAGTTCCAGACTGATGAGCTGTATTCGAATATTGGTCTAGCAAATGTTTTGTATGCTCTAATTAGTAGTGTGATATTACCAGAGAAAAAGCTACGTAGGATTAGGTTAACAACTCTTAATGCCTTTTTGGCTATGTAGTTACAGTGGGCTCTAGCACTTAGGTCATTAGAGATGAGTATTCCAAGGTCCTTTACAGAGCTTGGATCATCAAGAAGGTCTTGACTATTCAGCTTGTATTTTATTTTCTGATTATTATTTTTTGCCAATATGTAGGACAGAACATTTATTTGTTGAGATTTGAAGTTGCCATTTGTTTGACCATTCTGATACATAGTCAAGGACTTATTGAAGGGTAGCAGTATTGTCTGTGGTATTGAACAGCTTTACATTATCAGCAAAGAGAACGCAGTTGCTCTTAATATGATCACAGAGGTCATTTATGTAGAGTATGAAAAGAGTTGGTCCTAGAACACTGCATTGGGGGTCACCACTATTGACAGGTACAGAATTTGATAGGACACTCCCAATTTTGACCATTTGTTGTTTTTTTGACAGGAATGCTTCTATCCAGTTATGCAGTTGTCCAGAGATACCATAAGATTTTAGTTTTAGGAGTAGTTTGTCATGTACCACTGAATCAAAGGCTTTACAGAAGTCTATGTAGATTGTGTCTATTGTTTTGCCTTGATCGAGTTGTGTAGTCCATATGTTTTTGCAGTTTAAGAGTTGCAGATTACAGGATAGTTTTTTCCTAAAACCAAATTGTTTATTAGAGAGTAGGTTGTTTGTTTCTAAGTTGGGGATGATGTATTGTTTAATAATTGATTCCATGACTTTACAGGTGATGCAACCTAAAAAGATTGGTCTGTAATTTTCAACTAGGCGGGGGTCTCCCTTTTTGAAGATGGGGATGACCGTGGCTTGTGACCATAGGTTAGGCAAGAAGCTGGTCCTGAAAGATTTTTCAAAGATTATGCTTAGAGCTTCTGCTATGGCAGTGGATAGCTTTTTTAAGAAGTAGGCACATATTCTGTCTGGTCCAATAGATAGAGATAGTTTTAGATTGCATAGTGCTTTTTCAACATCATCTTCTGTAAAATCGATATGTATTATACTGGGCATGATCCATTGCTGTTTACAAATATTTGAGCCAAAGAATGTGTTAAAGATGTTGGCTTTAATGGTGTCATCGTTGCAGTCTTTACCATTAGGTCCTATCAGGGGTGGGATGGACCTTGAATCTTTTAGTTTGTTGTTTACAAAATTATAAAAAGCACGGGTGGAATTGGTGGCCTGCTTAACATAGAATTAATTACCTTAATGAATTTCCCTAAGCATTTTTGATCCTTCCCTTTTAATTTTCTTGCCACATCATAACAATAGCTAAAAGTATTGTCCCTGCTAATATTGTGTTTACAGAACTTCTGTTTTGTAATATAGAAGGGAAGGGAAGGGAAGGGAAGGGAAAGGAAGGGAAGGGAAGGAAAGGAAAGGAAAGGAAAGGAAAGGAAAGGAAAGGAAAGGAAAGGAAAGGAAAGGAAAGGAAAGGAAAGGTATCAGAAATACCCACCTGTATTTGTGCCACTGAACATTAAGTTTCCTTCACAGATACATGAAGCTGTTACCTAGCAACATAAACCCAGCTCCTAATAATAACTTGAGTGGAATTATAGCCACTGTTAATAATAAGCTCCCTTCCTTGCCGCATCCAAATGTAATTTCACTCTTTGCCACCTTCAAGTTCATCAGCTCTTATTTCAAACAGGGCAAGATATGGATTTCCCATGAACATCAACTTAGCCAGTCATTAGAAAGGTGATAGACAGAGTCCAAGTGAAGGGTCATTTGGTCGCTTCTCTTTCATTTTTTTGAGCTGCTGTCATTTAAAGCAGAAGATCTGAGCTACTGCTGCAGTTTAAGCTACTGCTGCCTGTTGCTTCTCATTCAAATCAAGAGGAAGTCAGACTTGACCTCAGCCCACCAGTTAATTAGAGTTACAGAAGAAAGCTGTATTCAAATCACTGGCATCATGGGGAAATAAGCCCCTTGGGATTTGCAGTAAATGTCTTCAGGAAGAAATTAAAGTTTGAGTGGAAAAGAGAAAGAGAGACAGAGAGAGGCAAGATGGTCCCGCTGTGAAATTAATAGCTTAAAATAAGGCCTGAACTGCTAAAGCAAAGAAATAACTTTTTTTTCCTCTTTGCATTGGAAGGAGGAAGAGAAAAAGTTAACAAGAAGGATCGGGGACAGAATAATATACTTCATGTTAAATTAGAAGAGAGGGTGTCTACTGAATATTGTATATCAAAATCAATTGAAGCAGCCTGGAGAAGCAGCTCTCTTGATGTCCACCACATGATAACTTAAGGAAAGCACAATGATTTTAAAACTTATATGAATGTCACATTCAATTGCAGTTGTAAAGAATTATATACTTCCAGAACATTCCAAAGTTATAGACTAGAACATGGTTGTCAAACTCGATTGCATCACGTGATGTATCGACACTTATTATGTTTTTTGCCTTTGTGGACCCAGGGTGGGTGTGACCTAAGCATGACACATCCAGCCAATGGGCCGCCAGTTTGACACCCCTGGACTAGAACATAGAATAACAGAATTGGAAGGGACCTTGGAGGTTTTGTAGTCCAAGCCTCCATTTCAGACAAGCGGATGTCCTTCTCTTTTTGAAAGTCTCCAGTGATTGTTCCATTGTTTGATTGCTCTCACCATTAGGAATTTCTCCTTAGTTGTTTTCCAAATCTGGTTGCCTTCATATCATGTAGGTAATTTGCTTCTATTCTCTGTGTTTTCTGAATTTGATCCATCCTTTATACTTTACACTATGTGTTTATGATAATGTGATTGTTTCAAACAGAAACAATTCATGAATTATAATTCTGCATTTAATATATGGGCTTGCACTGCTAAATAAGGATAGAATTCTTAAATTGAATAGCAATTTTTACAATTCTTCAGTTATGGTTATTGTAGCTAATTATTGCACATTGACTTGATTTTAATGTTTCAATATTCTAAACTAATGCAAGATTTTTTAAATGTACAGTGGTGATCTAATATTACTTAACATTTCATTCAGACTTGTAATGCTTGTAAATCTCTAGTCTACTTTATGTTTTTCCTACTTTCTGCTTTTCTTCTTTTTTTTTTTTACTTTTTATAGTTAATATTTTTTTATTTTTTAAGACAGACATATATGGGCAAAAACATAAAAACATAAATCCATCTACCAATTATATACATACAGTGTGTCAGTTGGTTACAAATCTTTTTGTGCTATTCTTTCATCGTCCTTACTCATAAGTTATATAGATTCTCAAATTGTCAATCTAGTATATACTTATATGTTTATCGGTTATTAATCATTCATTTGACTAAACTATTATCATCATTTTATATGAGATATTCTAAATTTTGTTATAAATTTATGTTATACATTTATCCAATGGTTATATATTTTATATTATATTCTATATCAATCTATTAATCTTCTATTACAAAACTTAGTCTATTTCATTGCCATGTCTTTTTATCTAGCCATTGGTAAAATAAATCCCATATCATATAAAATTGTTTATCTTCTTGTTCTTTAATTTCAAATGTCAATTTACTCATTTCAGCACAGTCCATAATTTTCTTAATAACTTCCTCCTGCATAGGTATTTTATCATTTTTCCAATTCTTAGCAAATACAATTCTAGCCGCTGTTAAAACATTTACAATCAAATATTTCAATTTTTTATTGTATAAGTCCAGTATGACTCCCAATAAAAAGATCTCTGGTTTAAAGTCTATATGTTGTTTTATCATTTTTTCCAACCATGTGTGGATTTTAGTCCAATATCTTTTTGCATCTGAATATGTCCACCACATACGGTAATATGAACCAGGTATCTGATGACATTTCCAATATTTATCCGATTTGTTCTTAAACATTCTGACAATTTTCATCAGGGGTAGGTGCCACCTGTAAAACATAAAAATTTTCTTTATAAGCAGACTTTCTGCTTTTCTTCTTAATTGTAGTTTTAACTATTATCAAAAAAAAAAAAAGTAAACTGATCCATTTCAATGCTTGTGCCTTGATCCTATTATCCCAACACCAAAACCAGTAGCTTTGCTTTATGCCCCATTGCTGTCAGTCTTAGTCAAGTATCTTTTCTGAAAATTGTTTTCATAAAATGGTTTGAGATTTTCAGTTACAGACAAATAACCTAGTTTATTTTCAATAGCTAAATATATAAATCACTTACAATCTTCAGTTTGTTTTTCCTAATAGGACAGTTTTTGCCCTCTAACTCTTATTTCTTTTATTTCCACAAAGTGTAAGACATTGTTTTGACTTTTGTTCACTAACTAGGATCACATTTCTCATTATATTTTCCTTCTTTTGGTTGCTAAAAGTTTTCAACAGTAGTATCCATAGGGTGCAGTAGGTAATTTAAAAGTGTGACATTGTGAGGTTGAGGCATGTACAATGAGGATGGGCCATGAATCTATCATCTTGCCTTCTTTGTTCCTCTCCTCCCTAGCACTTCTGGTTTTCAATCTCCTAATTCTGAGATGATGAATCAACTACCTCTAATAGTGCCTGGTGGTTATTCTGCCTCAATAAATGGATATGCTTTTCTGCAGATAGTCCTCTGCTTACAGCCATTCATTTAGTGACCGTTCAAAGTTACAGCAGCACTGAAAAAAGTTATTTATGACTATTTTTCACATTTACCACTCTTGCAACATCCCCATGGTCATGTGATTAAAATTCAGATGCTTGGCAACTGGCATATATTTATGATGGTTGCAGTGTCCCAGGGAAATGTGATCCTCTTTTGTGATCTTCTGACAAGAAAAGTCAATGGAGAAGCCAGATTCACTTAATAAATCTACCGGTTCTGCCCAGTTCTAAAGAACCGGTAGCTCTGAAGAGCAGCAGACACTGAATCAGTTCTGTGTTTGCTATTGTTTGGCCCACCCACCCACCCGGGCTCTTACCTGTCCTTTATTTCCTGCTTTTCCAACCTCAGCTGCTTTGCGTGGCACAAGCAGGAAAAAAGTGGCTTTTCAAACGCTGCGCACCTGCGCACAGTGCTTTTCAGCTATCCATGAGGCATAGCTTAGGGGTTTTTTATACATGCGTGCAGCAAAAACATAGTCATTGAACTGGTAGTTACACCAGTTGAATCCCACCCTGGTTATAGGGTTGTAAAATGGGGGCAAAGGTCACCCAACAACTGTCTTGTGACCTTTGCCCCATTTTACAACTTTACTTGCCACAGTTGTTAAGTGAATCCTTGTTGTGGTTAATTAAAAACATAGCAGTTAAGTAAATCTGGCTTCCCCATTGACTTGGCTTGTCAGAAGGGGGATCACGTTTCCTTGGGACACTGCAAACATCATAAATACATGCCAGTTACCAAGCGTCTACTTGCATACACAAATATTCTATGTGATGTGCAGGCTTTTAGATAATGCTGCCTCAAGAAATTACAGGATCTGGGCTTGAATATGAAGAGCAGCAGACTGATGATGGCAGATTGGAGTTATTATCCTTTGATTATACTAACTATATCTTACTGTTTCCATCTGTTCTCATGCCTAACTCATTTGAACCTGTTTCATGACTTTCAGTGATTGTGAATGATTTCTTTTTCCTTGGAATTAGCAACAATTTATTGAATCCATGTATTTGCTACCAAATTTAAGGGGCATGCATAAGTGCACCATCGTGCCTCCCATCCCTGTCCTATTGTCCCCATTTAATCATATCTATTTTCTGTATTCTTACTCATGTTTATACTTATACCTATTATTTTGTAAGCAATTGACAAACAAACAAACAAACAAACAAACAAACAAACAAACAAACAAATAAATAAATAAATAAATAAATAAATAAATAAATAAATAAATAAAATTAAAATAAAATAAAATAAAATAAACTTATTTTCTTGGAAAATATTCAGCCTGAGGATGTTAGCCCATGATCCAGAGGAGAAATCTGTGAATCTTGTTGCATCTTTTCAGGGAACTAATAGCTCATGGACTTTATATATAAGTGCAAAAATTCTGTTCATAACTGGATATTTGTTTCCATGCCCACATTGCTGCAGAACACTTATACCCAGTTTTTGTACATCACATTGCTGGATCTGTGAGTCTCAGGAACAAGAAGATATTGGTTCTATGATTTTGAAGCAATACTCCATGTATTCTTCAGCTGTTAGTATTACACTCCCAACCTTATGGCAGTTGACACAATGTCAACTCTGAGGCTTTGTTAATATTTGTCTGACACCCATTCAAAACTCAGTTTGTGTATGTCCCAACTTGTCAAATGATACTGTTTTGAGCAGATCATTTAAAGAGTGTTGGTTCCCTACTGTTTGTGGTACAAATCTGAACAGATATTGTAACCATGCCTAACAGTATCCTGAACTCAGCTACAGATCAGATGGGTGTGGGTATAAATTCTAAAATAATATTCACCATTTTTATTTTTATTTTGCATCTGGCTTCCCTGTTCATTTGCTCCATGAAATATACGGGCTGTTTGCCTTTGTTCTATTTTAGATTAGTAGCCTTTATGGTTGCTAGGGCTTTAATCCAAGATGTAATCATGAACAGCAACTTCCTATGTGCTGCATGGGAAAAAAAGTAATACCTCTTGTGAACAACTTAGGGAACAGTAGAAATCCTAAAAAACATTTATTTTTTTACAGAAAAATCAATCAAATAGCATAATAAGACCATCTGGGTCAGGGAAGATCCGCTAAAACTCATTATCAGCATTGAGCAGTTAAAATACGTGACTAGTTCTAAGTCACAGAATAAATCTATAATCAGTAAGAAATTCCTCTATCTCTTTTCTTCATTTTCCAATTGCTTCAAGTCTATGTGTATGTGAATTCTGCCAGTTTTCTTTCAGTTTGCTACATTGATGCATACCAGTCTATTCATTTGAGATTGTTTAATAACCATATTTAGCTTTATTTTGAGAATACATGGACTGTCCAGTACTGGATAAGGTGAGCTTCATATAGTATATCCAAGCCAGTGAAAGGGATCAAATGAGGAGGCTGAAGCAAGTAGACCTAATCCAGGGAGATGGATCAAATGAAGAGGTGGGAACAGAGAGTGAGAAAAAATGACTGCAAAAGCCTTTTGCTAATCTAGATGTTTCCTTGGGCATTTCTCTAGGAGATGGGGTAGAGTTGGTTTGTTTAAATACAAACTATAATTTTGAAATGTTCTGTGTTTTAGGAGGACCTCCTCATCAGGTGGGCAAGAATAAGAGAAAAAGGATGGATTGTGAATATCTCAGAAGCCCATTAAATTCATTAGCTTAGCTTTGTTTAGAATAATTCCTGTACCTATATGATACTGGTTGTAGATTTGTATGGGTGTTTCTTTATTGCAAATGCTAAAACTCTTTTGTTTCTTCACAATCAGGGGTTTGTTTGTTAAAATTGAATTTGTGGAGGATGGAAATTGCTTGTTAACCTTTCACATTGCCCACTAAAAGAAGATACAACACCATCAGTTTAAGGGGAACTGCAAAAGGAACTGGAGAGATACTTTTGTATCTTAGAAGAGCGAAATTCTTAAACCAAGGAGAGACTGTGTTAAAACTTTTTGGAACACCCTCTCCCTGGGCACAGCCCTGATTATTTATCATAAACAAATTAAACCCATTTTGTCTGAATGGGTTTTTTTTGGCCTTAAACCCTAAGAGCTTTCTGTGAGTGCTTTCATGTTATTTATGAGATTTTTTTTTCTATCAAATGCTTTATCTTATTGCTCTTTACCCAGTGTCATCAAGATTACTGTTGGATATAAATACAGGATACAAAATGACATTACCCTTTGCAAACCAGCCAAACTCAGCTAAATATTGCAAGGTAGCTGGGCAAAACAGGCTATAGCAGCCAAAAGCCAAAACAGTTATAGATTATTTTAATCTAAAATTATTCCTTCACATTATTCCTTAGGAATAACAACATATCTTGCTATCATGAAACCTAAAAATAATGACAGCCGGTATACTTTTTAACTGTAATATTGGATGTTAATATTTGTTATTTAAAAATGTATTTTCATTCCTTGTCCATGAACCCAAATTGTAGCCCTCCTGCAATTAAGACTATCAAACATTTTTGTTTAGATATGAATGCATTTTCTTAATTAAAATAAAAGGAATGAGTGCTATCTGTAGTCACTAATTTGTAATATTAGCCATATATGTAAAAGATGCGTTATTTTGTTTCGGCATCTAAATGTTACCCTCTTACCTCCAAACAGTTCCAGAGTTTTTTTTAACATGTGATTCTTTTTTTTAGGAAATATATTTTAATTGGTCTAATTTCTTGAAAAAAAATAAAACAATGGGTACCATGAAGTACAATGAGAAATCCCCCAGAGATGAGATACTCAAATTTGCCATTGGCATCAAACAATGAAGAAAATAAAACAAATTGAGGTCTAAAATGTATTCCAACTGGCAATTCTTTAGCAATAGCACTTAGACATATACACCATTTCACAGTGCTTTACAACCCTCTCTAAGCAATTTACAGAGTCAGCATATTGCCCCCACCAATTTGGGTTCTCATTTTACCGACCTCGGAAGGACAGAAGGCTGAGTCAACCTTGAGCCTGGTGAGATTTGAGCCTGGTGAGATTTGAACTGCCAAATTGCAGGCAGGCAGCAGGCAGCAGGCAGCAGAAGTAGTCTGCAGTACTGCATTGTAACCACTGTGCCACCAGAGCTCATGTTAGTAACCTAACCTAACCCTGATAGTATTTAAAACTTCTTTTAATGAAAAGAAGGACTAAAATGCATATTTAGTTATTCATATATTAACTGCTGCTAGAATTGTATTTGCACAAAGCTGGAAGAGTGAAGAGATACCTATAGATTAGAATGTGATTAGGAATATATTAAACGTACAGAAATGAACAGACTAATAATAGCAATAGCACTTAGACTTAAATACCACTTTATAGTGCTTTACAGCCCTCTCTAAGTGGTTTACAGAGTCAGCATATTGCTCCCAACAATTTGGGTTCTCATTTTACCCACCTCAGAAGGATGGAATGCTGAGACAACCTTGAGCCTGGTGGGATTTGAACTGCCAAATTGTAGGCAGCTGGCTGCAGCAGAAGAAGCTTGCAGTACTGCATTCTAACCACTGCGCCACAGAGGCTCCTAATTTCTCCTAATGCTTGCAATTAAGGAGAAAGAGCAAACTAAATATTATATGACATGGGATTTATTTTGTCAATGGTTAAATAACAAAAATGGAAGTTAGAAACAGGGAAATAAAATAAAGAAGATAAGTTAAAAGAGATAAGCAAATATCATGATTAATATGTTGAATATTATTATTTTAATATTTTAGAATTAATATGTGGAATATTACTATTTTAATATTGTAGAATCAATACCAATGTAATGAATGATGTTGTAAATTTTAATTACTGTTCAGCAAAGATACTTGTACCCAGACAACACATTGTTCAACTTAAGATGGAATTATTATATTTAAAAAAATTAAAAAATGAAAGGAAGAACTATGGATGACATGATAGCAGTGTTCCAATATCTAAGGAGCTGACACAAGAAGAGGGGGTCAACCTACTGTATTTTCCAAAGCACTGAAGGCAGGACAAGAAGCAATGGATGGAAACTAATCAAGGAGAGAACCAACACAGAACTAAGGAAAAACTTCCTGACAGTTAGAACAATTAATTAGTGGAATAACTTCAGAAGCTATGTATGTTGCAACACTGGAAGTTTTTAAGAAGAGATTGGATAACGATTTGTCTGAAATGATATAGAGTTTTCTGGCTAAGCAAAGGGTTGCACTGGAAGACTTCCAGGGTCTTTCCAAATATGTTATTCTGTTATTCTGAATAATAAACTGAGAGGAAGTTCTCAAAATTGTGAGATAAGACTGGGAAAAAAACCAAAAAAAAAAGAGGGTGAGTGGGAGAAAACCCACAGTCTAATTATCAGAAAGCCACTAAAGTTATCTAGGTCATGAATAAGGTTCTTTTTCATGTCAATGAAAATTCTGTTATCCAGTAAGATTTTTTTTCATGCCATAAAAATAATTATGACTGATATGAGTTACAAATTATGTCCTCCCATATACATTTAATAAGTAACCTTGTTCTGAAGTACAGTTACCTCAGAAGCTAATTATAATACTGTATATCATATATGCAACTGCATGATGCAGTGATTAAAGGCACTGGACTAAAACTGGGTGACTAGGTATTCTACCATGAAAACCAGCTTGGTGACTTTGGACTCACTCTCCCTCCACCCTAGAAATAATGCAATAGCAACTTCTGAAAAATTGTCAAGAAAATGCAGCACTTGTCTATGTAGTTGGCAGGAATCAAGACTAACTGAAGGCATTTTTAAACTGCAAATAGAGTTTCTTTAATAGCTGTTTTTCAATCAATTATGCTATTTGAGATTGGAAATAAAGTCCAGTATGTGTAACTGGTGTGCCTAGCACACTCTCTTCATTCTTTTATTGTTCTGAGGGTGTATTTACATGTACATGTTCATAAACTAATTTCTTCTTATCGTAGCTGACTACTTTATCTGAAGAGAAGTGCAATGAGATTCTGATAGGTGGCTAGAAAGAGGCTCACAATTAGATGTCAACTTTTTTTTTAACAATTAGATTGTCAATATTGTTTCACAATTAGATGTCAACTTCCATAATTACTTGCCCAGCTGACTATAGTCTTCCTGTGTTATCATGCTTCAATTACATCCTATAGGAAGGTGCCAAGTGGAATCTCTTTCCTCATTTTTACCCCAGATTGGGATATCTGGGCAGCTAGAAGACATTAGAAGTAATGGGGGGAAATGCAACAGAAAATAGCCTCACTAGCATATAGTTTTCTTAGCCCCGTCTATTGATAAAGTACTGTATACTCAGGAACCCTATTAATTCATATGAAATTATGAAGCATCTCAATAATAAATGAATTAATGCTTCTTTTCTCAGAGTAGAAACGGTTTGAGAAATTGCAATGCAACTTCTGGGACAAGATTACCTATGTGTAAACTATGGTCTGCATTCTTCAGAATTCACATTTTAAATCCTTTATTTTTATATGGGTAATTTTCTAAATAAGTTTTGTGGGATCTGGAGAATTTATGTTTCAATGAGCTTTCCAAACATTTTCCATCTTCTTTTTATTTTTACCCAACTAATACTAGAAGAATACTGTTCTTCCATTTGAAATTATGGAGAAAGATATTTCTGGGAATAATATGTATAATAGACATTCATGTGTGTTTCTCTCTCTCTCTCTCTCTCTCTGTGTGTGTGTGTGTGTGTGTGTGTATACACATATGTATGTATGTATAACACGCACACACACACACACATTTAATAGTATGAATAAAATACAGAGCTTAAAATGTTTTCTTGTATTTTTTTAAAACCAAATGCTTGGTCTAATAAGTGATTTATTATTGGGTTGACTTTTATCACTCTAGGAAATGATTTTTTTATTTTTATTTTATTTTATTTTTATTTTTCAATTGCTTACAAGATAATAGGTATAAGTAAAAACATAGTCATGAATACATGGATACATATAAGAAAAATAAAACATATAAAAGAAACAATAGGACAGGGATGGTAGGCACGTTGGTGCGCTTATGCACAGCTCCTACAGACCTCTTAGGAAAGGGGTGAGGTCAATAGTAGACAGTCTAAGGTTAAAGTTTTTGGGGTTTGGGGAAAAAACCACAGTCAGGTAGAGTATTCAGGACATTGACCATTCTGTTGCTGAAGTTGTATTTCCTGCAATCAAGTTTGGTGCGGTTTACCTTGAGTTTGTATCTATTTTGTGCTCTTGTATTGTTTTGGTTGAAGCTGAAGTATTCATTGATAGGTAGGACATTGCAATGTATGATTTTATATACCATACTTAGATAGGACCGAAGGCGGTGTAGTTCTAGGTTTTCTAGGTCTAGAATTTCGAGTCTGGTGGCATAAGGTATTCTGCAACGAGTAGAGGAGTGGAGAACTCTTCTTGTGAAATATTTATGGACTTTCTCAACTGTGTTAATATCAGATACGTAATGTGGGTTCCAGACTGATGAGCTGTATTTGAGTATTGGTCTAGCAAATGTTTTGTATGCTCTAGTTATTAGTGTAATATTACCAGAGAAAAAGCTATGTAAGGTTAGGTTAACAACTCTTAACGCCTTTTTGGCGATGTAGTTACAGTGGGCTCTAGCACTTAGGTCATTAGAGATGAGTATTCGAAGATCCTTGACAGAGTTTGGATCATCAACAAGGTCTTGACTATTCAGCCTGTATTTTATTTTCTGATATATATTTTTTGCCAATATGTAGGACAGAGCATTTATTTGTTGAGATTTGAAGTTGCCATTTATTTGACCATTCTGATACATAGTCAAGGTCTTATTGAAGGGTAGCAGTATTGTCTGTGGTGTTGAATAGCTTTACATCATCAGTGAAGAGAATGCAGTTGCTCTTGATATGATCCCATTGGTCATTTATGTAGAGTATGAAAAGAGTTGGTCCTAGAACACTGCCTTGGGGGACACCACTGTTGACAGGTACCGAACTTGATAGGACGCTCCCAATTTTGACCATTTGTTGTCTGTTTGACAGGAATGCTTCTATCCAGTTATGCAGTTGTCCAGAGATACCATAAGATTTTAGTTTTAGGAGTAGTTTGTCATGTACCACTGAATCAAAGGCCTTACAGAAGTCTATGTAGATTGCATCTATTGCTTTGCCCTGATCAAGTTGTGTAGTCCATATGTTTTTGCAGTGTAAGAGTTGCAGATTACATGATAGTTTTTTCCTAAAACCAAATTGTTTATTAGAGAGTAGGTTGTTTGTTTCTAAGTTGGGGATGATGTATTGTTTAATAATTGATTCCATGACTTTACAGGTGATGCAACCTAAAGAGATTGATCTGTAATTTTCTACTAGGCTGGGGCCTCTCTTTTTGAAGATGGAGATGACCGTGGCTTGTGACCATAGTTTTGGCAAGGAGCTGGTCCTGAAAGATTTTTCAAAGATTATGCTTAGAGGTTTGGCTATGGCAGTGGGTAGCTTTTTAAAGAAGTAGGCACATATTCTGTCTGGTTCAATAGATAGATATATTTTTAGATTGCATAGTGCTTTTTAAACATTGTCTTCTGTAAAATTGATATGTATTAGATCATTGTAGTCGTCTGTGGTTCGACTAGGAAATACTGGGCATAATCCATTGCTGTTTACAAATACTGAGCCAAAGAATGTGTTAAAGAGGTTGGCTTTAATAGTGTCCCTACGGCACTGAAATGTTGTGTGTGCAGCTGATTATATTAATCTGTTAATCTTTTTCAAGGTTCTTTTATCTAAGGAAGGATATACTAGAAGTGTTAGAGATGACTGCATGTATTTACATCACTTACAGGAAATAGTTAATATAGTTTGCAATTATAATTAAGCAACTGAAGGCATTGTTGATCTTTTCCGTTGAACATAATTTAACACCTAGTTAATGTTTCCATTCAGTTTGGAATCATGCTTACAGAAAAAAAAATTACGTGATGCATTGTTGCATCTGATATACTGTAACTGATACCCCTGGTTAATTTCTTTGAAGGCATTTTGGTTTGTTTCTTCTTTCTAACAATTGTTCTTCTCACAAATGAAGGTGAATATACATGTCCCAGAATAATGTTGCGGGATCCAATCTGGGTCAATCAACAGGACCAGAGGTTTTGTCTTCCAAGCTTCTGGACTCATACTGGAGCCCATCATCAGGAAATTTCTCTCTAGCAGAGTGTGTGCTTTAGGCTATTCTGTGTGGTGCCTAATTATGTATGGCTTTTTAATTGCTGACTTGGATCTTTATGGCTGGCTATTAAGTTATTGGCTCTTGTTTCCTTGGGCTGCCAATTGGGTTGTTCTTCTCAATCCAATTTCTTCTTGGTTCAATTCCTTCTCCCCAATCCACACATATTTCCAGGATTTATCTACTGTGGACCTCACTCCATTCCTAAGAGGGGACATGCATAAGCACATCAGCGTGCCTACCATCCCTGTCGTACTGTTCCCATTTATTCATACTCATTTATTCTGTATATACTTATACCTGTTTATACTTATATATTTATATGTTAGGTTCATACTTATACTTGTTTTCGCATACATGCTTGACAAACTAATCTAAACAAAATAAAATAAGTAAATAAATAAATAAAATAAATAAAATTTAATACTGCTTGTTTTTGGAGAACCACATCTGAACTGCTGAATGCTTGGATTTCAGGAAATGCTTTTAAAAGCTTTTACTAGAATCAGAAGTTCATCTGTATCTTGCATATATGCGTAACCAAGTCATAAGAGATGGAATATGCTTATGTCTGGAAACTTTGTCTTATGTGTTGACAACATGTAATATTATTTATAATCTGAACCTCAGAGTTAGATATTAATTGTGTATAAATGCAGATAACTGTGTCGAAATAAATACCGCATTTAAAAATAAAATTACATTATCTGTAATAAGGCAAGCAAAGTAATTGGTAGTTCTTTAGAATCTCTTTCTGCTTTCCATCAGAATAATCACTGCTTATATGTGAAAGAACCAATGCTTTGGGGACTAAATGATAGTGCACACAATACAATGAAATTCCAATTAACATTAAATTCTCGTTAAAATATTTATGTAGATATGGCCAAAACATTTTGCTGAGAAATAAATCTGGCAGGCCAGTAGCATTTTGCAGATTTATCAGTCAGCTTTTCTTCCTTGTTTTCAGATTTAATTCTTACAAAGTGTTAATAGCAGTTCAGTTTTGTTTTTGTTTTTTTTTTGTTTTTTTGGTTTTTTTGGACAGTCTCTGCAAATGATTTTGTTTCAGTAGGTGGCAAGGATTTGCATCCCTGTTTCACTTCTAGTTCTCATTACTGGCTTTTTACTTCTTTATAATCTCCATCTCTATAAAATTCCAAATTGTGCAAGAGGACTTTTAAAAAAAAAATCTGCATAAAGTAGCCATTTTTTTTTCTATTTTTAGTATTTATAATATGTGTTGAGAGTGATACAACTCTACATACAGAGAGTAGTGCTCAATTTTACCTTTTTAGCTAAACAAAAACTATTAGTAATACAACACTGTGGGTGTCTATTCAAAAGTATCTCCCACTCAGTTGAATGAGTTTTATCTGAAGAAAGTAAGAACATAACCTACTGCTATGTCATTCCCACTTCTTGTTGGAAAACATTGTTGAATGTGTTTTCTGATATATAGCTCTTGTTTATTGATATATATAGAAATAGATAGTAAAGAATGGGGGGGGCACTCTTATCTCCAATGCCACTCCTCTGTAAGTGGCAAGATTATTTGTCCTGTTATTTTCATTTAACCGGTGATCTTTGAATAATATATGTATATTGGCAGTAGCTTTGCTTGAATAACTGTTAATTTGAAGGAGTTGTAATCAGTACAAAATTCAGTAAGTGCTTTTTATAATAGGGCTGAGCAAAATGAATCAATTTGGTATTCATGCAGATGTCACATGTAATTTCAGAGCTGTTATACTGTAATTTTGGAGCACTTAATAGAGATTATGGTGGTGGCAATTTTGTCACTCTAGAGAAGGGACTTTTACATCTAGCATCTCTCACTTTGCATTCTTATTCAGAAATTAATGTCACCCTCCTGTCCTCACATCTGCAAAAATGTTCTTCTGTTTGGGACCCCTGTACATGGAGTAGGCAAACACATAAGGAGAAGAGAAGAAAATATATCTAGTTGAGAACTGAACTGTGAGCTCCTTGGTGCTATCTGGGTTTGGTTATTTACTTGCAGACATTTCATCACCCAACTAGGTAACATCATCAGTGCTAATGAGTACTAGCACTAATGATGTTACCTGGTTGGGGAATGAAACATTTGCAAACAAATAACTAAGCTCGGAGAGCACCCAGGAGCTCACATAAAAAGAAATCATCCCAAACTGGCAAAAGACACATGAAAGACATCATTGCGTTTTTTTTTTTCCTTTTGTGTGCTTTTATTTCTACCCTTTGCTCTGTGTACGATGCTGTGTCAGGGTTGGAAATATATAAACCAGGATAGACATTTTAAAAACTGTATCTTTAAGAAAATGCAAAACTGTAATTGAGTGTGGTTTCTCAAAAGGCCATAAGATGGAGCCTGAAACCTGGGTTGTTTAGTCTTAGTCTTAGTCTCAGAAGAGAGTGTGAGTGAGTCTTTGTTTCCTTCTGCTGGAGAGTATTGCAGTTCCTCCTATTGATTGTTATTCATGGATTTGATGTAAGCCTGATACTGAACTATTTTTGATACTGTACTTTGTTATTGGATTATCCCTGGACTGAAAACTGACTGATTTACCTGTGAATGACTTTGGACTGCTTATTTTTAACTTTGCTTAAACCTTCCTGGAAGTAAAAACCTACATTTACTGTACAGTGTATCTGTGTGCTGTGTGTGTATTATTCAAACACTACTCTCAATACGTCTCCCTGTATGTGCTCATTCTCCTAACGGGGAATTACCTCAACACTAGTTATGGGCCCAGACCATACCAGGTTCAGATAACTGAGAGTTAGTGTGAGGTATTTTTATTCTGAGGTGAGCATATAATTAAGAACTCTAAAGAAATAGATTAATTGATATTTATATATAGATATGAATTTAATTACTTTAATGAAATGGCTGCTTTAAATTAATTAATTAAGCATATAAGACTGTTGATTTTGTGAGTAAATATATCTGTATTTGATTAATATTGAATTCTCTTAAGTATTGTAATAGTTGAATAAGTTCAATAAGAAAAAATAGAAATAAGAACTGATTGTGATTTTCCATAATAGAATTTTGTTAATTAATAATATAATAATATATGTATTAATATTACTATTGAACCGAAAAGGAGAGGAAAATAGTGCTCTACTAGGGATAGTTGATGGTAGATTGGAAAGAGCTGCTACAGATAATTAAAATGGCGACAACATCAATTACAAATGTAAAATCAGGAAAGAAAACTACAACAACGATGTCTTCACCTATGGGTCAGAGATCTATAGATGCAATGCTATTGACAGAAAAAACTAGTTCAGCTCAAAGCCTGCAGACAGTGCAGGCAACGCTCACTATGATGCAGGAAATGATGGCAAAAACCCATGAATTGATAGCGAGGAACCATGAAGATAAGAAAACAGAGATGAGAACTGAAATAGGACAAGTGAAAAATGAAATACAAAATTTGAATAGTAAGATTGGAAAGATGCAGGAAAAAGTGATAAAAAATGAACAGAAATTAAATTTAGTAGAGGCAAGAACGGAGATGGTGGAGAAGAAATTAGAGGACTCAGAACAAAATTGGAAAGTGCTCTGCTGCAAACTCCTGGATTCGATGGTACACATGGAATTAGAGAAGGCATCATTTCATCTTAGGTTCCAAAATGTCGTGGAAGACAAAAAGGAAGATTTACATGCAATTATGACAAATTTGATAGCGGCGGCTTTACAGAAACCCAAACTGGAAATTGAAAATGATGTAGACAAGGTCTACAGAGTATATACACACTATGCGAGGAGAAATAGACTAACCCGAGAAGTTCATATTCGATTTACGAGGAAGATAACACGAGACCTGCTCTATAGTAAGACCAGAGATGAACCACTTGTAAACAAAGATCATGAAGTGGTTACACTGAAACAAATACCTAGGAGAGTCAGAGAGCAGAGAAGGGGCTGCCAATTTTTATCAACTCAGCTTATTAGAAATGGTATTCCATTTAGGTGGCTCACCTCAGTGGGGCTTTTAGTTTCGTGGCAGGACAAAATATACAAAATTGATACAATTGAAAAAGCACAGGAATTTCGTGAACGACACCTAGGACCCGAGGAAGAACAAGAAAGTGGAGATGACCTAAATACAAGAAGCCAAGAGGAACAACTCTCTGGAGAAAAAGAATCTGATTCACACTCTGAACCCGCAAAATCTTAGAGAAGAAGGGGAAGACTAAAAAAGAGAGAGCCTAGAACAAGAAATGAAACGAGAAATGCCTCACACAGTCAGTGACACTGATAGAGAAATCACTTTATTTTCAGTCAATATCAATGGTTTAAATCTATCATCAGAAAGAAAACAGATATTTGAGAAACTTAAAAAACAAAACGCTGACATAACCTGTATCCAAGAAGTGCAAATTCCTTAAAGAATATAAATTTGGGTAAATTGTACTCAGCACTTGCAAACAAAAAAAAGGGGGTATTGTAGTATACGTAAAGGATTGGTTGCAACATAAACAAATATACAAAGATCAAGAAGGGACAATGCTCTTTATAGAAATAAATGTAAATCAGAAAAAGATGTTATTAGTCACAATATATGCCCTGAATACAAACCAAAAAGACTTTTATAATAGGCTTCACCATAAGATAATAGAATTTCAGTATGCTAATGTATGCATTGTAGGAGACTATGATGCAGTCCCAGACAAAGATAAAGATTATAGAACTTTCCCCCCAAAAAAAAAAAAAAAAGGAGAAATACTCCTTCGTCTTTTAATAATATGGTAAGAGAACTTAACTTGAAAGATGTGTGGAGAGAATTAAATCCAAATAAAAAACAATATACCTTTTTTTCGAACCCCCACCACTCTTGGTACAGAATAGATCAGATATGGATGGACCCTGGGTTAATGGAGAATATTGAAAGGATCAAGATTTTGCCAAATCTATAGGCTGACCATAATCCCATTCAAATTAAATGAAAAGATGGACATTTAACAATACCATATTAAGAGAAAAAGAATATATTGAAATGATAAAGAAAGAATTGAACATATTTTTTGAAATAAACAAAAGAGAACATACCTCTCTGCAGAATCTTTGGGGTATGGCCAAAGCCTATGTGAGAGGTCTAACTATTGCTTATGGTATTAAAAAGGATAAAGAAAAAAGACAGCAACAAAACATATGGAGGGAGAAACTGAAAGATTTGGAAATAAGTAGACAAAAGGATCCAAACAATTCAAACATTAAGAAAGAAATTGATCTGGTAAAACATAAAATAAATTTAAATCTACAGGAAGATTTGGCCCAAAAAATTAAATTAGCAAAACAAAATTATTTTGAAAACGCAAATAAGCCGGGGAGGTGGTTAGCCCATAAAATTACAAAAGAACAAGAAAAGAGAATGATTGTAGCTCTCCAAGATCAGGAAGGGAAATTATGCACGCAGACGCAAGAAAAGAAAGAAATTGCTAAGGAGTTTTTTATGAAATTGTATAAACAGGAAGAAATACCAGAAGAATCTATTGATCAATATTTGAATAAAAAGAACTTGCCCAAAATTACTGATGAAGAGAAACAAAATTTGAATAATAAAATATCTATAGAAGAAATTAGGAAGGTAATTGGAACACAAAAAGCAAATAAGACCCCTGGCCCAGATGGAATTCCTTCGGAATTCTATAAGGAATTCCAAGAAACAATAGAGGAGATATTGGTGGACTTGTACAATGAAGCCCTGGAGAATGCTAACATGCCTAAATCATGGTTGGAAGTATATATTACCCTTATTTATAAAGAACAATCAGACCCACACAAAATTCAAAACTATAGACCAATATCACTTTTAAATGTAGATTACAAAATAATGGCTACAATATTGGCGGAAAGATTAAAGAGAGTATTAAGTAGAATTATCCACACTGATCAGAATGGCTTCCTCCCCCATAGGCAAATAAAAACAAATACAAGAATCATTATGGATATATTAGAATATTATGAAGTATACTCAACCAAGACAATGGCATTGATATTTTTAGACGCCCAGAAGGCTTTTGACAACCTGAATTGGAACTTCCTTATTAAACAACTGATAGGTATGAAATTTGGTGAAAATGTTATAGGATTTATTAAGACAATTTATAACATGCAAACCGCAAAAATATTAATAAATGGGGAAAATATAGATACCATAAAGATAAATAAGGGAGTAAGACGAGGCTGCCTCCTAGCTCCTCCACTGTATATATTGGCAGTAGAGACTCTCTTAGTACAAATTAGGCAAAATCAAGCGATTAGAGGACTAAAAATTAAAAAAGAGGAATATAAACTCCAGGCATTCACCAATGATATGGCATTTATAATAGAAGAACCCTTAGAAACAAGCCCTATACTACTAAGAGAAATAGAAGAATATGGAAAGGTGGCAGGGTTAAAAATTAACAAAGAAAAAACAAGTGTTAACAAAAATCTGTACAAAGGAGCAGAAGGAAGAACTAGCAAATAAATTAGGCATGCAGGTGGTAAATAAAGTAAAATACTTAGGGATCTGGTTGACTGCTAGATGTTCGTCGATTAAAAAAGATAACTATGATAAATTAATAACGGAAATAGTTAAGGATTTAGAAAATTGGGCCAAATTGCAGTTATTGCTATTGGGACGTATTTCAATAGTAAAAATGAATATTTTGCCAAAACCGTTGTTCCTGTTTCAGACAGTGCCAGTCAAGTTGTAAAAGAATTTTTTTGTAGAATTAAACAAATGTATATCTAAATTTATATGGCAGAGGAAAAAACCCAGATTGAAATATAAATTATTACAGGATGCCAAGAAAAAAGGAGGATTTGGCCTTCCAGATTTTGAATTATATTATGATGCTGCTATAGTAAACTGGCTTAAGGATTGGGTTAAATTAGAAAATAGAAGGTTATTAGTATTAGATGGTTTTGATCTCCAACTTGGCTGGCGCACCTTCATGTGGGATAGAATATCTAAACAACATTCATATTTCCAAAGGCACCATGTAAGAAATGTGTTGTTCAATATCTGGGGAAAGATTAAAAAAAATGCTACCCAAAGGTTCCACTGTGGCTATCTACATTGGAAGCAGTCACATATCCAAATCTATTGGATTATAAAAATATTGTCAGGTATAAAGATTTACTATATGATACTGGAGAGCTTAAAAATGGGAACCAAATACAGATTCAAGGAAAGGAGATAGCATGGTGGCCCTTTGCACAAATACAAACCCACTATAAAAAAGATAGAGAACAATTTGGCTTTAATATGACCCCACAAGAATTAGATAAAATATGGCTAGGAGAGGAAAAGAAAACAATTAGTAAAACATAAATATCTTTTGGATTACAAATTAAAAGAAGAAACAGTCACAGAATCTATGATAATTTGGACTAAAAACGTGGGTCATAGTATTGAATTAGAAAAGTGGGAACACATCTGGCAAACAAATTACAAATTAACCATGTCACTCTGGTATAAAGAAAACTTATACAAAATGGTTCATCGCTGGCACTTACCTCCTGCGAGACTGGCTAAGATGTTCCCCAACCTACCACCCAACTGTTGGAAATGTAACTACGCACAAGGAACATATTTTCACATGTGGTGGACTTGCCCATGTGCTCAGAAGTTTTGGGGGAATATTAGAAATTGGATTTTAAATATAACAAAACAAAATTTAAAACTTGAATCTGAAACCTTTCTGCTAAGTATGATAGATTTAAACATGGAGAAAAAATATCAATATTTAATTTTGCACATTATAACTGTGGCCAGAATAACCTACGCACAAAACTGGAAACTGTCTTTCATTCCTTCAGAGGATATGGTAATTAAAAAAATACATGAATGTGCTGAGATGGATAGCCTAACCAAATTGTTAAAAAATAAACAAGATAGTGACTATTATGAAATATGGAACATTTGGCATGATTGGTTAAAGAAAAGGTAATATTTGATATTTGGATAAGTTATGGAAATGATAGAAGACGTGCATTTAATTATAAACTATATAGAGAAATTAAAACATTAAAAGAATGAAGGAGTTATTGTAACAAGGCAGATCACATCAATGATAAAGATAAAGAAAAAAAATTTAACCATTGCTCAATATACGCTGTAAAATGTATGTGTGTGTGTGTGTGTGTGTGTGTGTGTGTGTGTATGTTTTCTGAGGTTCTCGTGGGTATTTGTATTTGGATCTTTGGTTATTCGGGTTTTCTCCCGCGTAAGATTGGAAGTATCTAGGCAACGTTTCGATGAAGTCTCATTCATCATCTTCAGGCTTGTGTCTTCGGCTCTGTGCTTCTCAGAGTGATGTGAGCTTGCAGCTGCTTCTTCCTTTTAACTGCTAGTGTGGGTGTGACTTGATTGGGTGGGGGCTTGGCCATGTTCTGATTGGCTGGAGGCGTGTTCTGTTCAGGTGGGGGCTTGGTTGTGCTCAGGTTAGTCTTAGTTGCTGGAGGATTTGAGCTGGTGAGCTGTGATCCTGCTGTTTGGCTTTGAGTTCGTGGTCGTGCCGCATCTTCATGGTGGGTGTCAATTCGCTTCATGTATGGCTCGGAGGGCTTCAAACTCATTCTCCTAACGGGGAATTACCTCAACAAAGTTGACAGACTCTAAGGAGATATTGGAGGGATCTGAAGTACCACAGAGAGGTAAAAAGAAAAGTCCAATTCAGTTAACCTCTAAGTCCTTCTTAGAAATCAACGCTTAACTGAAACATAACAATCAATCTCATTGAGGAAAAGTTTTCAAGGCATATCACTGCAGATAAAGCTTCACCTTTCTGTCAAAAAGCTTAAACTTCTTGATTCTAGGGTCAGAACAAGTTAAGAGACTCTATTTTAAAGCACTGTCCATGTTTCTTTCTCCAGTGAATCTACTTGGGTTTTACTTTACTTTATTTACTTCCAAGAATGGGAAGTGTACTGCACTATGGAGATAGACATGAATAAGCAATTTCCTAAGGTCTTGGAGGAGGAGGGGAAGAAGAGGAAAGGAAGTGGGAGGAGGGAGCATTTATAATATCCAGTGCTTCATTTTTCATTTCAGGAAAATAGTCCTGATAGGTCCTCAAGGGTTTCAGAGATTTCAGTAATTCTCCAAGCAGGTTTTGTCCTAATCTTATGTTTGCTTAACTCAATACTTTCTTTAGCTTTTGCTTTACAAATGAAACTATCTTATAAAGATCCCTGGGCAACATTACCTGTTAAGATAAGTATAAAGCTTTTCATTTATTAGTTATTATTCACCAATGTCCAGACTTCAATGTCACTGAGGTTTTACTGCCATCTTCCATTAATTATCTGAAAATCTGGATCTCATGCTAGTTATGAAAGTAAAATGGCTTCTATTTATATAGTCTCATTTTTCCAGAAAACCTCTAAGTTGGAACTATTGGGATCAAGGAAGGTATCGCATATAGGTATAAATGAAATTCAGACAAGAGACAAAAATGTATTTAAATTGGGATATCTGGCATGAATATAGAACAATCTCTGCATTACCAAAGCACAGCCAGCTAATGTAGTTTGAAATTCAGCCATCCATTCATTTCTGCAAAGCAATAATATCTAATGGGAGAGGAATGGACTTGATGAATGACAGAGAAATAAAATTACATGGCTAAAAGGAAAGGAACAAATCATGATGGAATAGTATTTTCCCTCATTAATGAACCTTCTGCTAGATATTTGTTTCATAAAACCCAAAACAAGAGCTAAACTAGTTGTTGCAGTAAAAAAAAGAAAGACTAATTTATTGCTAAGATTGGAAAGGAGGGTTAATTACAGCATTTGTAAAACTAATGCTTTTCAGTGCCAGTTCTGCAGTTCTACCATAATTATTCTATTGCTTTATTTTGGATACATGAGAATTGTGCTACATGTTAGGGCTTTTAAATATCTGATTGCATTGTATTTCTTTTGTCTGAAAAATGATTTACATATATGATTCAGTTTCTTTCAATCTACATTTAAAACATTCATTTCCCCCTCCCTCCACCCAAGAATGAAACAATAAGAGATTTTGAAACCCTGAGATTCTGTTATCTCTTTAAGAATAATCTATCCCTCTGGGAAGCCACTTAAAATGTATCAACAAACATCAACTGAAATGAAGTTTGCCCAAAGGAAAGTACAGGTAAGCCTGTGAAAGATTTGTAGCATCTGGATGGGGGAATGAGGGCATTTCTCAGCTTTCATTTAAATCAAATAACACAAAAAATGAAACCTTAGAATGAGAAGTACAAAGCAAAAATTTACAGGTAGTATTCTGATTAGTAGGGGTAATTTAAAAAGCAATCTTTTCAGTGAGCTTGTTCAATTGTTTCTCGATATTTGGGTTAAATGTTCTTAATACCAGTAGTAGAAAGGGGAGACAATATTTCTTATATATTTTTCTTCTTTTTCTGCAGACATTTGTATCACCTCTGTCACCAAGAACTGATAAAGCTAACCTGTCCTACTGAACCTAAAGCTATGTGCAAATGAAAAGTTCTTTCTGCCCATGAAAGAAGACAAAGGGATCTAAAACATTCCTACTGTTCTTTTATACAGAGAAAAATCATGATTTTTTTAGAGAGGGAGGTGGGACACAACTAGCTCATTTTCAAGCGCTCTGAAAGATTTTTTCCTTGGATGAGCAAAAACATATTGCCATTTCTCAATGCATCCAAATCAAAATTATTTGAATGATGCAATGCAGCTGCTTCATATAATTTTTACTGTCTGGCAATGGAGTCACTGAGAGTAAGTGGGTGGCCATAGAAATCTTCTAAATAAATAAATCTACAAGATTTTATTCAGTAAGAGATTTTTCATAGTCTTGCCTAAAGATCCCAGATACTCTTTCCAGTTACCATGCTGACTGGGGAATTCTGGGAGATGAAGTCCAAACTTCTTAAAATTGCCAAACATTATTCTATATGGAACTTTCTGCAGTTTCTGAGTTAAAATATATGTTTGATGAGTCATATTCAATCTGTTGGTAAAGTCTGGTGCATGCAATGTCAGTTACAAACTTGCTACAGTCAGAGGTAATTTGATATAAAATATAAAATTATTAAATAAAAAAATATTCTGAAAATAATTTAGCTTGCAATGAAGAAAACAAAAATGAACTGGAAAGCCACAGAACTGTCTTTCCACAAAGTCTGAAGGTAATATTTTGAAATAACTGGAATAATTGTATGATACTTAAATCAACTCTGTTCACTTAGTCATAAGCATAAGCAGTTCTCATTCTGCAATATCGCACATATATTTTAATGTGGATGAAAATGTAGTTAGCAGTAAGCTATTCGCAGATTGAAATGAACTTCTAAAAATATGCTTACAAATAAAAAGGAATATTACAGAAATAACTATATTGCATCAGTGATTCTGAATGATGTTCTTTCTCAATATTTCAACTCAGCGTGGAAAATCTCCCCCCGAAATAATAACATTTTAGGCTTGATATAAACAACTTTGACACTTTGAATTTCCTTTTTTCAAATCCAAATCATTTAAATTAATACATCTTCCCCAATTTCAAGAGTTTAATTAATATTTTCCTACTTCAGTTTATTATTCCTTAAGGCAAAATTACACTTATTAATTTTTGTTACCCATCCTTAACTTTATTTCTTTAAATAATTCTATCATTTGATAGTCTTCAAAACCATGTTCATTTGCTTTTGTTAAAATGAAATATGAGTTAGCAACTTGCTTTTTATGATTTGTTGGCAAGCGGTCAACAATTACTGAGTTTTGAAACAGAACTAAAAGAGATGAAGGTGGAAAGAGGAGAAAAATAGAGAAAGAAAGATTCCCATATAAGCATCACTATAAAATTTCAACTGATTTATTGGACTTTGTAAAAAATATATGATCTCATATTTTTGATTTGGCACTAAAGGCATAATTTGAACAAGGAATGTTGGAACCAAGTTTGCTTGCCGGTAACCAACATCTATAGGCAAACTTCTTTGTCACAATAATTTAACAACAATTTTCAGCACTGTCCTCTATGAATAGTATTTTTGATTATTCAGAAAAATATAATTTTGATTAGTATGATGAAGATATTTGTTAACTTTAGATATATTTCTTTTCAAAAAAAATTAGAGCATAGGTGGTATTCAGCTGGTTCAGACCGGTTCTGACATACCGGTAGTGGAAATTTTGAGTAGTTCAGAGAATCAGCAAATACCACCTCTGGCTGGCCCTGCCCACCTTCCCCTGCCCGTTCCTGTCCTATATTCCCTTGTTTTTTAGCTCAGCTGATTCACATGGCAGAGCAGATTGCATTGCCTCAGCTGAACTAAAAAACAGCTCACCTCACTAGCGCTGACACAGAGGACTGATTTTTTGAGTGCTGTGTGTACGCGCAAAGTGTTCTCTCATAGAACCAGTATGAGAAAATGTGGAATCCCACCACTGGATTAGAGTTTTCTTTAGGTACATTATTTAAAACCAGATTATGGATCTTTTTCTTGAAGCTGAACAAAACACTTCATGTATCTTCACTGACATTTGTTTAGACAGGGATTATTTCTCTGAACTAAGTTGAGTGACACTTCTGTCAGTTGTCTTAGACCAATCTTTCATTTTATACATTAATGTGAACTTGACAGGTGTATCAATATTCTGTGCTATGTGTAATATGGCTCTCATTTCAAGTTGGAATAATATAGACTTTGGAAAGAAGATTCAAATTGGCAATATTTTTTTCTCATAGATCTTTTCTGTGTTGCTCAAAAAAGTTAGATGAAATGTTGAAAACAGGATGGTGTACACCACACAGGCATTCACACACAGAGAGACCAAATAATAATAATAATAATGGAGGTAAGGTTCTGTCCTTTGATATTTACATTATGAATGCCAAAATTGATCCAATTTCTCACCCTGGACACCTTTAAAGGAGGGGGAAAATCTTGGCAATTGTTATAGATCATGTCTCTGAATCTTAATGGGAGGGCAAAACTTTCAGATGACATTAAGACTACTTTGCAATTTCAGATGTTGAACCAATTGAGGCTTATCTTTTGAATGAACATAAGTAGAATTGCAGAGCGCCCTCCTTCTCAAAACTGTTGGCAGAAAGAATAACAGCAATTAATGCTTTACAAGAGTTCCATTATCTTCCAGTGTTCTAAAGAATTTGTATTTTTATTATTGTTATTTGTATGCTGCCAAGTTCGCAATGATTATGGATTTTACAATAAGGAAGTGTATGTTTGAATGTTAGCATTGTGCTGGCATCATTTAAAATGAATTTTCATTCACATTTCTCTTGATATTTCCTCTTTTTCTTAGTGAAATCTCAGAAGGAAAACAGAACCTAGTACCAATGATAGTTTCTTTTGCAAATATCCTAAGATTTAAAGGGACAGTGAGAGCTTTTCACAAAGCTGGTTGTTTTACAAGGAAGGGAAATATTTTGCTGAGAAATACAAATTTGCCCTGCCATAATAATGCCCTCTAAAAATTCCTTTCCTAGTAATGCAATTATACTTTTTAAAAAATTAATTGATGCTACTAGAAGCTTGATTCTATTTGCCATGTGAAAAGTACTTTTAGGAAGGAGTCATGTATTACTTGCAATATCAATTATACTTAAAAACTTCAATTGGTACTAACATAACTGCTTTGAAATAAACTAAGTTTTGAATAGGAATGGGAAAAAGAAAAAAAAAAAAAAAAAATATTTTTTTTTTTTTTTTTAAATTTTTTTTTTTTTTTTTTTTTTTTTTTTTTTTTTTTTTTTTTTTTTTTTTTTTTTTTTTTTTTTTTATTTAAAAAAAAAAAAAAAAAAAATATATAAAATAAAATTTTTTTTATTATTTTTTTTTAATTTTTTTTTTTTTTTTTTTTTTTTTTTTTTTTTTTTTTTTTTTTTTTTTTTTTTTTTTTTTATTAAAATTTTAAAAAATTTTAAAATTATTTTTTATTTTTTTTTTTTTTTTTTTTTTTTTTTTTTTTATAAAAAAAAAAAAAAAAAAAAAAAAAAATAAAAAAAATAAATAATTATATTTTATATAAAAAAATAAATTTTTTTTTAATAAAAAAAAAAAAAAAATTATTAAAAAAAAAAATATTATTAATTAAAAAAAAAAAAAAAAAAATTAAATAAATTATTTTATTTTATTTTGGGGGGTTTTTTTTTTTTATTATATTAAAATAAAAATTTTTCCAAAATAATTTTTGTATATAATCAGTATGCAGGCTTGCGTGTTTGGGTCTCCTAATAGGTCTTTCAACAGCCCCCTCTTCAGGCTGGGCTTTTTCGAGAAAGGAATTGGAATAGAAATGGTGGGAGGTTGCTTATATCTGATGAAAAGATTGGAGATTAATCTGGTTCCCTCAAAATTAATTTCATGTCCTGTGGCTTTAAGGTGCTGGAAAAAGGAGGAAGTATTTTCTTCTTTTCTGACTGTGTTCTTATGTTCTGCGATGCATGCATTTATTCTCCTGTTGGTTTGTCCAATGTATGTGGCTGGGCAATTGTTGCATGGTATTTCATAAACTCCTTGGTTTTCTAGCTGGATCTTGCCTTCGGTGTTTCTTAGGATGTTGGCTATTTTTTGGTCAGTGCCGAAGGCTGTCCTGATATTGTGTTTGTGGAGAATTTTGCTGATTTTATCTGTAGTGCCTTTGATGTCGGGGAGGAGGGTGATACCATTGTCCTGTTCTGTGTCTCGGTTTCTGGGGGGGGGGGTCTTCCTTAGGATTAGGTTGATAATTGTGTTTCTTTGGAATCTGTTGGAAATTAATATGTTAGTGAGGGTGTGTAATTCTGTTCTCAGGTGGTCTTTGTCAGCTAGGTGTTGAGCAAACTAATCAGGAACACAGCAACTCGAAGACCAATAAAAACAGACCTAGACTCCCAGCCAATCAGGATGAGGAAAAAAACCCATTCAAATAAAGCAGAAAGCCAGCACCAAATTCAAACAAAAAATGGCTGCCAAGCCTGACACACATGATTAAAAAGAACCCAATACACAAGCCTGAGGATGGCAGATGAGATTCTGCTGAGACGTCACTATAATAAAAGCACAAATATTAAGATGTGGGAAGATGTGGGAAAATACCAGAAAAAACCAAACACACACACACACACACACACACACACACACACAGAGAGAGAGAGAGTTATATAACAAGCAGAGAAGCAACTTAGAACTAAGGAGAAATTTCCTGACAGTTAGAACAATTAATCAGTGGAACAACTTGCCTCCAAAAGTTGTAAATGCTCCAACACTGGATGTTTTTAAGAAGAGATTGCTGACTGCTGACTGCCTGCAATTTGGCAAATCAAATTTCTCCAGGCTCAAGGTTGACTCAGCCTTCCATCCTTCTCAGGTCAGTAAAGAGAACAAATAAAATACTTGATATAAAGTATTAGAGATTTTGAAAAGGCTTCCTTTGCATACTTGAATTATTTTCCTATTTTCTGTGAAAAAAATGTGATGATGGAGAATTTGATTCAGGAAAAGCTTAGCTGAACATCTAAAATTCAGGAGATCAAATGTATCATCCCATGGCTCTAGCAATTAACAACATACACTTATTCTTGTCCTCAAAAAAGAATTCTAAAATATTGTAAAAATCTCCTATCAATAAATATAAATTTTGGTATCATCAGACATATTATTAAGGGTAGATTATGTGTGGCAAAATGAAAAGAGGAGCAATGCCATTCTAAATGCATCCAAACTGTAATCTTGATTGTTTTGTAGACTGAGGCAACTAAGATACTCCTAAAAAGCAATTAAGAATGTCACAGTTGAACCAGAATAAAAATAAGTTGAGCATGTCACAACTGTTCTGCTGAATGCTGTTGTTAACTGTGCACAGACATTCACAATATTGTTTACACTTAATACTTTATTGTTGGGCATGTACAAGCCTGACCTGTTAATGGTGATCTTGCAGAGTGTGTGTTTCCCTATCATTCTCACAAACACAGACTCCCCGTTAGGAAGTTACAGTGCTTATTATTCTGAACAGGTAATGAACAGGTAACTTGCCTGGCTAGAAAAAATACACTTGAAGATAAACTATGGCCTGATTCAACTGATCAGCTATTGAATTAGCATCTGTACAGAAAAAAATAAAAACATAGTCCAGTTGCCTTTTCAAAAAGCACCTTTGAGACAACCATGACCTGAAAGAATAAAAATTTCCATAGACATTTAGTCATTTTCCAATAAATTTTGTGTGATTAGACTACTGTATACTAATCAAGAATTCAGATTAAATTGCACCAGAAGCATGGAGACAATACCATCCCTGTTTGTATTCTACAAGTTCCCAATTCTCATATCTATATACCATGTTTCTCACAAAATAAGGCTGGGCCTTATTTTTTTTGAACGCCGAAAAAACTTAATTCCCCCCCCCTGCATCCTTGGGTGGGTGAGCAGCGACGGCTTGGATGTTGACCTCGGCGTTGGTGGGACACTTTGTATCGGGAGACCTTCCGCCACTGTTGCTTTCCCTTCTCCCCGTGCTACCGCGGCATTTAGAGCAATGCTGCGGTGTTTGGCACAGCCATTCGCGGCCAGCCAGGGCTCCTCCCTGCAACCAGAGCCCAGCGGAGATACTCGCCTTCAGGTGCTTCTGTCGCCATCTTCCCTTCGCCTTTGAAGGCAAAGCCAATTCTTTTGAAAATGACGCCCTACTACCCGTACGTCAAAGCCTCATCTGCCCGAGAGGGCAGCCCAACCCCACGTGGGGAGGCAAATCTCCTGGGGCCGCAGAGCAGGATCGGCCCATCTTGGGAGAAACGCCCAGCTGCCATCCCTGCCTGGTGCCGGGCAGAGTGTGAAGAGATTCACCTGGGGCGCCCAGCACAGCTGACAGGGGGGCGCCCAGCACAGCTGACCAAGGCAGTGAGTGCCTCCCCACCGGGCCCCCTGCTCATCCTGCCAGGGCCGCTTCAGAGCCGTGTGGGCTGGGCAGAGCCATGAAAGAGAGTCGCGGGTGCGTGCCTGCCTGCCAAGCGAAAAAGCCGGGCCAACCCAAGCTTGGCTTCCTTCCCAAGTCCCTCCAGCCCAAACCCAAAGGGGCCACCAGGAGAGGCCGCCCAAGGCAGTGATAGCGCCCACTCATCCGTGGACAGGGAGGCAAGGTGACGACGGCCTGTGCCACGTCCTCCTTCAAGCTGAGCCCCACCAAGTGAGTGCCTCTGCCCGATGCTCATGCCACTGCAGCATTTGGAGTTGCCGGCACATTTGGAGATGTGTGGGGACAGGGACGGGTTGGGCTAGGGGTGAAAAGGATGGGTGGCTTTGGGCTCTCTCCGTCGGACCCTCTGGCTAGGGAAGCAGCGCTGCCATCGCCTTGCCTCCCTATCTGCGGACGGTTGGGCACTATCACTTCCTCGGGCAGCCTCTCCTGGTGGCCCATTCGGGTTTGGGCTGGAGGGACTTGGGAAGGAAGCCAAGTTCGGGTCAGCCCAGCTCTTTTGCTTGGAAGGCAGGCGCGTACCCGCAGCTCGCTTTCCCGGCTCTGCCCAGCCCACACGGCTCTGGCGTGGCCCTGGCGGGATGGCAGAGACAATGGATTTATAAAAGAGAAATGTTAATATAATGAACTAGAAAAAGCAAATCTTAAGGGTTTACCAATTAGCAATGGTCCAGTAAGCCAAACTTCATGTCATCTTAGAATTCTCAATGTAATATAAGATGTAATATCATTTATAGTACAGTAAATTTAATACTAATGGAATATTAATAGGGCCAGCATCTCATTTTGGATCAAAACCAATGGCAGGCAAGGGGAAAGAACTAATTATCTTCCTTGTGGCTGTTATTATCTAAATTTTCTCACTTGGATCAAATGTAAAACATATGGAAAATGTAAGTGCTTAATATGATATGTATTGGCTGAGAAACAAATAGACATTCTTATACTTGGTTATATAGAAAGAATGTCATGCTGGAACTTTAAAATGAAAGTGCCTTCTAGTTTAATTATTTCTTGAATAATTTACTCTTGGTTTCTGAGAGTATACATATAAAAGAATATGCATAAATATAATTCACATAAATTTAATAAATGGTAATGCTGATACATTCTTTAATTTCCTTTACAAAAAGTGCTTCACAAATAAACTGTCCTTCCAATGTCTATCAGTGTTATAGGTAAAGTCCTACATTTATACGTGCAAACTTGATGCTTTAAAGCAGGGCCCACCACGGGCTGCGGCGGACGGGCCGTGAGCTCACCGGGCAGTTTTTTAAAAATGCGGCTCCACCGGATGCTGCTGAAACCGGTCCCTGGTACAAAAAAGGTTGGGGACCACTGCTTTAAAGTATGGCAAAAAGTCTGTAGAGATTCTCAGTCATCCAGGTCAAGGTTGTCCCAAAGGTGCTTTTTCAGGAGGCAACTGGACTTTCTTGTTTTTTCTTTTGAAAATGTTTCACTTCTCATCCAAGAAGCTTCTTCAGCTCTGACAGGATAGTGAGGAATTAAGGATTTGTATTCCTTGCAGACAGCTGGTCATTTGCATCCTTTTAGAGGGTCATTGAAGCACTTGGAGATGTATCTGTGTCACCAGGGTCTCCTGACTCCTGTAGTCTGCAATTTTTGCTCTGGAAATCCATTCCTCCTCCAAACCATTCAAAGGGAATAAGACAACCATGACCTGGATGACTGAGAATCTCTACAGGCTTTTAACTATACAATTTTGGATGAACACCCTTTGAATGGTGTTTGTCTTCAAAACATTTTCAAAAGAAAAAACAAGAAAGTCCAATTGCCTCTTTTTTTAAAATAAAGTTTTATTTGGGTTTTCACACATACAAAATACAAATAAAATATCTTTTTTGAAAATAGCATGGTCCGGGGTTGAACTTCTTTATACAGACACAAAACTCAATTTCATGCTCCTTTTTGTGTTCTATTCCATATCTTATACTATTCTACATTTTCTATATAGTCCAACTGCCTCTTGAAAAAGCACCTTTGGGTTAAATAAAGTATGGCACTTAAATCCCCATCCTTCTCATCTTTTCTATCTTCTGCTATTGGTATCTTATGATTATATTACTTTGTTGTTTGTGTGTACACTGAGACCTTATTCAGCAGAGACAAAATCCTTCTGTGTCCAATCATACTTGGTCAATAAAGTATCATATCCCATCCTATCCTATCCTAGAAAACAAACAACATGCTAATATACATTTGCTTTTACTGTTTAGGGAACAGCTATTTTTGACTTCAGTCCAAATTCTAAAACAATGGAAAAGTGGGTCAGTCAACACACTCATATGCAATACTGAAAAACCAATTGATAAAGATATTAAAGTTTGTAAGGTTGACTGTTTTTATTTGACTTACAATCAACACAAATGTTTATAAAGAAAAAAGGCATTCAATGTTATAGGAAAAGCCACCATGGTTAACATGGCAACTATCTAACACATAGAAGCAGCATTTTAATGGTAAATATTTTGGCCTGCACATAGAAACAGAAAGAGAAGAGGCCAGAAAATACCTGTTCTGAAAGGCATTATAGTTCAATGGAAACACCAGGATTGGTAAAAGTATGAAACAAAGGCATTTCTGCTGATGGTGAAACTGGAATGTACAGGCAAAATTGACTGACTCAGAAAGGTATGATTTCTAATTATAATTCAGGAGGGGAGGAAGAATGGCATGCCTAAGTTGCACATGGATAGTTGAAAAGTATTTCTAAGAAAATACTAGATAATAAAAGTCTTAATTTTAGACAAAAAAAATGTGAAGCCAAATTTCTCAAACTCGTGTTGCCTAGAAATAGTCAAGAAAATTTATTGTTTTCGTTTTAGACAGTAAATTGAATATCAGTGATAGGATGATTTCATGAAAGTTAAAGCTATTATGTGGGAAGCTCCAGACACTTTCTAGATATGATATCTTAGAGACTAATACTTTTTAATCAACAATTTACTACTTTTAGTTCCATGATTGATCACTGCAATCTAGATCTTTGAAATTAGTTATTAATATTCTACTTTAGGCAATCAGTGGAGCAGCCAAGTAACTAAATTAGTTAGGTTTGGGCCAAGCATAAAACCAGATTGTACATTCACTAGAGAATAATAGGAGAAAAGGATTTTTCCTGGTATCAAATCAATCAAACCAACTCAAAGAAAGCAGCAAGTTTCTGTTCCTGGAAACAGGAATTGTTCATTAAGATCATGTGCCCGTAATAGTGGTTAGAATAAGAATAAAGTGCAAAGATACAATTGGCTGGGAGGAAACAGTCCAATGGTTTTCCATTCCCACAACACATGTATATGAAGTGTATTATTATGGCTTGTACTTTGTTGGATCCATCTGTTTATTGTTCATTCTGCTGACTTCTAGAAGTTTGATTCTCACCAACTCAAGATTGACCCACTCTTCCATCCTTCTGAGGATGATAAAATGAAGATCCAGATTGTCGGGGGCAATGTGCTGATTCTATAAACCACTTAGAGAGGACTGTAAAGCACAATGAAGAGATATATAAATCAAACTGCTATTGCTTTAGCTATTAACATGGAAAGCTAACAGGTACCTGTTAACTTCTTATAGTAGTACAATAACTTCTTTTAATAAACATTGTTGCTGTGGATTCAATTCAGGTCTTTTGGTATACTAACAGAAATGATAGTAGTAGAATTCTTTTTCTCCCCCATCTTTATACCACAGCACATGCTGCCAGTAAAATATAACATCAAAGGCACATAGGCTAACACAATAGTTTTTAGCAATAAAGGTATTTAATATTTCAAGAACTTAATAATTTAAAAGAAATATTTTAAGATACTGTAGTTTCTGAATACTAAGTTTTAAAGCAGGAAAGGGCTTCCTCTCACAAGCATTTTTTGCTAGCTGCCAATTAATAGATTACAGAGGATCTATCTATCTATCTATCTATCTATCTATCTATCTATCTATCTATCTATCTATCTATCTATCTATCTATCTATCACATTTATATGGCCTCCCACCTCAGGAGAAGTGATTCTGAGGCAGTGTACATCAATCAATAAAAACAAGTATATAAAACAATTGTCACAGAAATATAAAGTCATTTATATTATATTAGATTTAAGTTTTGAAAAAATGGCCAAAATGCCATATTTAGTGGAAATCCATAGGTAGAGAATTGAGCTCTATAACCAAGAGCTGGTTATGCCATGAGAGCTCCTTTATTTTGGTCTCTTGCTAGTGGTCCAGTTCTATGCTTCCCTATACATTTGATCAAATCACAAAATTGGGATCTTAAATTTAGTGCCTGCGCGTAACCAAAAAGGGACCGATATAGCCCACATTCCACCATCCCCATATCCCTCTTTTTAAACAATCAGAATGTTACAGAAGAAAATGCATTTGGCAGCAGCTGAAAGGATCAGTAGAAAATGAAATTCATAATGAACTATCAATGTAAGCCAATGTTCACCAGGATAGGAAATCTCCCTTCAACAGTGGCCAACCTACAAGCTTCCAATCCCTTGAGCATCTGCAGAAAGTAACATGAGGAGCACTTATTATCCTTGCTTCTACGAATGAGAAGAATCATGTAGACAAAAAGACAGTATTATTAAGACCTGCATCGGATGTTCAGTCCAACCAACCGTTTTTTATTATAAAAAGCCCTTGTTTAAAGCTTCCAATCCTTGACATCCAGAACATGAGGGGTATTCTTTCCTCTACAATGAGAAATTCATTAGACAAAAAAAACTTTATTAAGTTTCCTACATTGCCATTTCAGGCAAAATGAAAATCCAGTAACTCAAGTTGCGATTGACTCATCTTTTGCAGCATCATTCTCATTCTTCACTGCTTTTAATGACCAAAACAACTTTTCAATTCTCGCCTTCTCTTGCCAAAATTTCTCAAGAATGTCATAATGATTCCCTTTAATTATTTATGAGAAGGTTTTTGCTTATCATTTTCAATAGTTTTTTTAAAAAAAATTCAAAGCAAAGCACTTTCCATAGCTTTGAAGGGAATAAATTAGAAGTACTCACTAGCAATGTTAGAATGCTAATGCATTCTATTCTAATTACATTCTCTGATTGTTGTCATGCTGATTTGATGATCTGTGTGGCCAACAGCATCACAACCACCTTTGATAAAGTGGATTAGCCAAAGCAAAACTGATCCTTGTGAACATATTGTGAATATGAAATGTATGATCTGTTAAGAAGAAGTAAATGATTTGTTATTGTTTTTTTCTTGCTTTCTTTCTAAGACATTTATTTGATTTACTTTTGGATTGACCAATTCAGGAATTTTCTGTATGTTTTTATCATCTAGAAGGTGGCTTTTTGTTAGATATGCAGTATAAAATTCCATGTGCCAAAGAGATCTTTGTAAAATGTATCTTTCCTTATTTTAATTATGCAAAAAAGTACAAGGAATACAATAATAAAAACATTTTTAGCAGTCTCACTTTTTCAGATATGCTTTTTTTCAGAAAATTGATCCTAAAAGTCTAAGTCTCTAGCTAATTTAATGTAAAAATAAGGCACTATTATACATATTTCAGCTGCTTATAACAATTTCCTCTCATCACATGAGTATGCTTGGGAATTTTAAGTGATAAGAGTTGGACATTCCAGGTGCCTTTGGCGTTTAGTCATGCTGGCCACATGACCACGGAGACATCTTCGGACAGCTCTGGCTCTTTGGCTTTGTAATAGAGATGAACACCGCCTCCTAGAACCAGGGATGACTAGCATGTATGTGTGAGGGGAATCTTTACATTTACCTTAAGAGTTGGACTAGAGATATGACTATGGTATATAGATATGTCACAGTTCAAATGCAAAACTACCATTGGCAAACAAGTTAAATTCTAGCTAGCAATTAAACATGAAATAGAAGATGGTTGATTATCAAACAACTTTTTATCTAAATGAAATTCTGACTATGTTGGCATGTTTTATCAGGTTGACAACACTTGAAGATCAGACAGAATTGAACATCTTGCTTCTTCTGGACTTTTGGAAAATCAAAAGGAATGTTTTGCTCCTTTGCATTAAAAAAAAAAAGTTTTTATTGTATAAATAGAATTGGAACAAATTGGGCTTTAAAGATTTGTCTTTGTTAGCTGGGTATTTCTGATCTTCCCATCACTCTATATTTTGCCTGGCCAGTTTAATAATAGGAGTTGGAAATGAGGAAGTGTCTTTGTATATGTGTGTGTATACAATGTGTGTGTGTGTTTGTGTAAAATGAGCCAAAACAATTACATTTTAACTAATATTCTTGAATAGTTTCTGAGTCTGTGGCGAACATTTTCAACTTTGGCAAGTGCATGTTCCAAGTAGTGAGAACTCTGTTATTCAATTTAGTTTTAGACAATTCTTTATATGGAGAATCTAAGAAGAATCTATTGTGTTAGCATATGTAAAACCTCTCAATCTTCATCCAAAAATTGTTCAATAAATGTTGATGTTGCTATACCTCTGTTTAGCATCGATGTTGCTATACCTTTGTTTAGCATCATTCTCATTAGCATTCTGTCCCAGTAAAGCAGCAGAAGAAGAGAGCAGCAGCCTAAAGCAATAGGTCTTTTTTTCTTGGTTAAAAAAAGAAAAGAAAGAAAACTAGCTTAAGACACCTTGTGAATATTTAATAAATTCCTCTAAAGTAGTGTGCTCACTCCAAAATATCAGTACTCCAAAAAAGATTTTGTCCTTACCAGTCCAAAAACAATTCTGAAAAAAGTAAGGGACAGCTAGCTATATCAGCCCAGTCTAACTTAGATTCAACCTGTCATTTGGTAATTACTGTTACATTGTTTACCCTAACTGGTTTGGGTAAAAATAATAAATATGGTATCATGGTTTGTTAGTTAAAGTGTGTGTAACTTTAACTGCAAGAATGTAATTAAGGGTGTGGTTGTAAAAGCACTATATAAGAAGCGAGGCAATTGCAGCTTGCTCTCTCTGGCTTACTGATCCCTAATTACTGGATGGATTGATGACTGCGTTCTTGCTGAAACGGGGAGAGAAAAAGGAGTGTTGATTTTTCTCAATGGAGAGAAGATAAAGATTGGACTGATTTATTGTAAGTGTACTGACATTGGCTATTCAACACGGATTTTGCAAATAAAGTATCCCCGACAAGACTTGACTGAAATTGATATATGACTAATGGACCGTTATTTTGACTATGCTATAATTCTTAAATGGAATAAACTATATTTTTGATAGCACAAGCGTATCTGTATTTTTACTGCATGTTAACTAAAAAACTTATCTCACACATTTACCTGTCTTCCTATCTGACTTCGCTGCACAGTCTGTTTAGTTTGTTTTCCTTAACACCTGTTGGGGAATCCAGGCTTAACATTAATGGCCTGTTTAAATATTTGTATCAATTTATACATAGACTGAACTATCTCAGAGAAATGGCTATTGAAATTAATAATACCATTCATGTAAAGTAGAAAATGAAGTATGGGTAATAACAAAGCCTTATTCATTTTTCTATCATCTGGACCAGAATCTGGAATCAGTAATAGCTTCAATGGGGGAATGACAAAATGAAGCATAATCCAATCAGAATTATGAATGGTATGTGGTTCAATTATTTGGATCAGTGTCAGCCAAAAAAGAGAGGGGAAGCCTAAAGTATTTCCTTTATTGTAAACCATAGCAATAGAAAGAGACATAATGTTTATCAACATCTGTTAAAAAATCTGTGACATGCTTATGTTGCTTAAGGACTAACAGTAACAGAAAGGTTGTTAATGCACCAATATGCATTCTTCAGTAAAACTACTCTGAATTTGACCTAAATTGTGATTTTTCATTATCATAAATTCTGACTTTCAAACTGATAACAGTGTCAACTTGATATTTAGAGATTAAAAGACAAGAAAGTGGCTACTTCTCTGTTCTGGCCTTCTTCAAGGCTCCAGGACCAGTGTCACACAAGGTGGATGATTTGTTGGTTTCAGCTTTCTTTAACTTATTCAGTATCTCTGCCTCACTAGCCTGGAAGTCATCCATGAGAGAAGATACAACAGTCAGCTTCCAAAGGCACATTTTTAGTGTTCTTTTTTTCTGTAAAACATTCATTTAATGCTTCAGTTCATTTGTCATCCTCTGTGACTTCATTTCCCATTCATTCCAGTAATGTTACTACTTCCTCTCTCACTGATTCCACAAGGAGCTAATCATTCTTTTAAACTTTCCTGTCTATCATTAAACTTTTTTCCCATCTCAGCAACCACAGTTCTTTGGAATTGCTGCAACGCAAACCTTATTACATGTGTTTCTCATAATTATGAGGGTTCTCAGCAAGACATTACACATTATGAGAACACATTAAGCATTATGGAAGAGTTTATACATTAAAGGCTAAGCTGTTTCAGCTTTTTTACCATCAGCTTAAAAATGATTTCTTTGTTGAGCACCATGTAAACATCACTGATATCAGAAAGTTAATCAAAATCTCTCTCTTAACAATACATAGGAAATATTGGTTTTACACTGAAAATGGTTCAGTTGCTGGATTTAAACCACACCTCAGTACATTTTACTTAAATAAATTCTGTGAGATAGTGCTAGAAAAAGAATCAAGGATGTTGACTCTTGATTCATGATGTGAATTATTTCCAATTATTGCAACAATAATTAGTATATTATTGCTGCTAATAATATATTGGTAATATTAAATATTAATATTAAATTAATAGGAAACCATCTTTCATTATAGAAAAGAGTGATTGCTGAAATTTCCTCTATGAAACTAATAGTCAGGTCTATGGGTATCATCATCATCATCATTATTTTTTAAAAAAGAGTAATAGAAACAGAGAAGATAAGTTGGAGTTAATAAGATGGGCACATTCCTAAGGAGATATTACAGCTGCATAATGGGAATTTCATGCAGAAAATCTATGGCACTTGAGATGTTGAACTATAGCTCACATCTTCCATTATCATATTCAAAATATTGAATAGGGCTTTATAGCTATTGGAGTTAAACAATATCTTGAAGTCGCATGATGACCATCTCTGAACTGCAAGTGGATTAAAAATAAATCAGAGCATGGACACTAGATAATTAAATAACATAATAATAGAGCTGGAAGGGACTGTGAAGGTTTTCTAGTCCAACACCCTGCTCAAGCAGGAGACCCTATACTTTTCCAGATTGTCCAGTGGCTGTCCAGTCTCTTCTCAAAAGCCTTCAGTAATGAAGTACCCATAACTTCTGAACGCCATTCCACTACTGGTTAATTGTTTTCACTGTTAGGAAATTTCTCCTTAATTCTAGATTGCTTTTCTCCTTAATGATATTAGGAACCCACAAAGCCAGGAAACGCCTCCCCAGAAAGGCTAAAATTATTTTGACTGAGATTGGCTATAATAATAGAATCTTGCAAGTCTGATTGTACTCTTTCTCTTCTCCTTTATTCTTAAGTGAATTAGGCAGGCATCTACCTGTGCTGCTTTCAAATGTTAGCCTTATTTTGGATTTTAAAAATGCTTCAACCTTTTTATGTATATCTCCTTCTAGCCCAACTTCCTTATTCTCTGCAGAACCATACAATTCGTATTTCAACCCTACATTTGCCAATGCCATCAGCATAATTAGGAGGCTATCTGTTACTTGGCTACTTAAAGTTGAAAGTGATGTATGGAATCCAGCTGCCTGTTTGTTGAGAGTCTGAACATTTGAACAGTTACTTTGTTACACCTGGAACCCAGTATACTTGGACAAAAATATAATTTCACAATACTGGATAATCTGGCATTTGATGCTTCTATCCTTCCCATCAAGTAGTCCTTACTGGAATTACTTTTTCACTCAAACATACCCATAAAACTTTGTCAAGTTTAATTTATAGGCTAAGCAATGAAAGCATAGAAATAGCTTTGACAAATAACAAAAGAGATTGATAATAGTGATGTTTTTAAAAGATAAGATGGGATGGGAGGAAAAAGAATAAGAGCACTGCTCCAAGCAAATCTACCAGCTGTCATTTGAATTGGTAATTCAAAAGAGTTTTTAGTGGCAACGAACAATAACAAAAATGTTGATGAAGATATTCAAAGAACATTTTGCTTTGCTATCAGGTATTTCAAATAGTTAAGCTTGTCCAAGGGGATTCAAAGGACAGCTTGTATTTAGCTTCTGAATTGGCAATGATTATTTCTTTTTTCTTCTAGACATAAAATAACTGTTGTACTGATTTTTGGCTATTCTTAATCTGTCTTTTAACATGAATTGAGGATATAGCTCAATTAGTGTACCTATGCCTGAGAATTACAGAAATCGGAATCTGCATTGTCGCAATTAAACTTGACTCTGTTTCTTATCTATTCAGATGCAAGTGACATTAAATTCTATGGAACTTACTTTCCAGAAAGCATCTTAACATTTGCAGCCTAAAATATGCATCAAAATTGTACAAAAGTAACTTGTTATCCAAGAACTTTCTATCAATACAAGAGAATATTTGTGGCTCACAATTGAACTGTGGGTCCTTGGTACCCTCTGAGTTTGGTTGCTTCTTTGCAGACATTTCATTACCATCTAGGGCAGGGGTCCCCAACCACCGGTCCGCGGACCGGTACTGGTCCATGGAACAAGTCCTACCGGGCCACTGGTTTGCTGGGCGGCACCATCTTTTTTTGATGAAAAAGTGCTTCCGGTGAGCTTTTCCGGGTAGAAAGCTCACCGGAAGCACTTTTTCATCAAAAAAAGATGGTGGCGCCAGTGCTTCCAGTGAGCTTTTCCGGGTAGAAAGCCATTTTCCGGGTAGAAAGTCCAAAAAATAAAATGGAATTTAGATTAGGAACATTTTTTCTCTTATAGTGGAAAAACTAGAGAAAATGTATTTTTATTGCAACCAGACACTGTCTAGGATCCTATATGATCATTTCCTGCTCCAAGACATCTAAATAGGATGAAATGGGAGCTAACATAGGAGCCTACTGAAAACAAGAAATTAAATAGCATTCAATGCTGTCCCTCAAGCCAACTGATAAATTTAATTTGCATTCCAAGTACATTAAGTAATTTTTTCCATACCAATAAATATATTGCCATCCTAAATTGCCATGAATTTCAATTAGTAGGTGCTCTTTTGTTTGTTCATATTGTAGACATATTTCATTTAGAATATTTCTCATTTTATAACTGAGTATATTATAATATCCTCTTAAATTCCTATATTCTGTTGTCTGCTAATCAATTCTTATGCGTCATTTGGAGAGGCTTGTTAAAACTGGATTATGATATTTAATTTCATTCTTCACTTTAAACTACTCAAAAGATTCCTGAGAAAATGGCTATATAGCTGTGATCATTTTTAAAAAGTCTATACAGTTATTAAAGTGAAAATCAGATTGTTTCGGATGTTACAATTTATTCTATAATCAGTTAACTTATGTTATAATACCCTATTGTTCACTTTATATGCCAGATTTAAGGGATTCGGTCTTAGGGAAAAAAACTATTTCACATTTTAGTATGTAAATATTCTTAAAAGTTTATATGATGGAATTTCTCTTTATTAAATTACACAGTTATGGTACAATCTATCATAATCTATCATAATCTATCAAAACACTAATGGTATTCAAATTAACCCCTTGGAAGTAGCATAGAGCATACTATTCTCTCTAAATCTACCAAACACGCCATCAGCATTTCAACCAAAAAAAATAACCTTTACATATCTATGGAGATTCTCAGTCATCCAGGTCAGGTTGTCCCAAAAGTGCTTTTTTTCTAGGGGCAACTGGACTTTCTGGTTTTTCTTGGAAGACATTTCACTTCTCATCCAAGAAGCTTCTTCAGCTCTGACTCGATAGTGGGGAATGGAAAGATTTATACTTCTTGCAGATAGCTGGTCATTTTCATTCTTTTAGAGGGTTATTAAAGTCACCTGGAGGTTTAACTGTGTCATCAGGGTCACCAGAGTGGTGCAAATTGGTGTAGAGTCTTCTTGAAACTGTTGAAAGTACTGTATTATAGATTGGAGATAAATGATGTTGTATCCCTCCTGTTGACATTTAAAGAGGCCATCTATTTCTATGACCTATAAAAAGATAGATATTTTATAGCACAGAACTTCTATTAAACTTTAACTAAATGGTTGGCAATCATGATTTGCTATAAGAAAAATAGTGGATTAAAGCATTTATTAATTTTTTTTAGAAGAACTTTATTGTCATTGTACAAGTACAACGAAACTGTGGATGCACTCCAGCAACTGTTTGCAATACAATAAAACCAAAGCACTTAAAAATGAAGATAAGAAAAATAGAGTACCCACGTCTCCATTTGCAATTTGAGAGTACAGTATCTACGAATATACACAAAATATACATCCAACACTGACTGTAATGCTTTGCCGAATATAATACACAAGAGATGGATTGTACTGTAATATATTATTATACATCTGAATGGGGTATTGAGATTTCACATCTTTTCACATCTTAATAAGGTAGTGACTTATTTGCAGTGCTGTTTATTTGCAGTTCGGATGGCCCAGGGAAAGAAACTATTTGTTAGTCTAGTGGTGTGGGATTTTATTGACCTAAAACACCATCCAGACAGCAGCAGGTCAAAAAGATAATTGCCAGGGTGTGAGGGGTCTTCTATGGTGGCCTTGATTCTGCTTTGGCAGCGGGACCTGGCTAAGTCTTCCAGGGAGGGCAGAGGGCAACCAATGATCTTTTGAGCTGTGTTTATCACCCTCTGTACAGTTTTCCTGTCCTCAATTGTGGAGCCTGCATACCACACACCCAGACAAGATGTCAGAGTGCTCTTCACAGAGGCTTTATAGAAAGCCAGCAACAGCTTCTTATCCAGATTGTTCTTCCTGAGAACCCTCAGGAAGTGCAGCCGCTGCTGAGCCTTCTTCACTATGGCCTTGGTATTAGGGAACCAGGAGATATCAGCTGAAATATGGATGCCAAGGAATCTGATCGTAGGGACTGTTTCCACTTGTTCTCCGTTGATGTTGAGTGGGGCGTGGTCCTGTCCATGTTTCCTGAAGTCCATAATCAGTTCTTTGGTTTTATGGACATTCAGTGACAGATTGTTCTGTGAACACCAGATAGACAGGTTCTCTACTTCTGCCCTATATGCCGTCTCTTCCTCTCCGGAAATTAGACCAATCATGGTCATGTCATCCGCAAACTTTATGATGGTGTTTGTTGCGTGGCTTGGTGAGCAGTCAAAGGTGTACAAGGCATATAGCAGGGGGCTCAAGACACAATCCTAGGGGGAACCAGTACTGAGTGTAATAGTGGAAGAAAGGTGGGAGCCAAGTCTAACAGACTGTGGTCTGTTTGTCAAAAAGTTCTTAAGCATGTGGGGGTGGGGACCTGCAGATTATACATTATTATCTGGGATGATAGTGTTAAACGCAGAGCTGTAGTCCATAAAGAGCATCCTCACATAGCTCTGTTTGTTCTCCAGATGACTCAGCGCTCTATGAAGTGTGATGCCCACAGCATCCTCTGTAGATCGGTTTGCTCTATAAGCAAACTGATATTGATCAAAGGAGGGCGGAAGGCAGTCTCTGATGTGCTGTGAAACTAGTCGCTCAAAAACCTTCATAATGGAGCTTGTTAACGCTATGGGCCTATAGTCATTAAGAGTGTTTATATTTGTTTTTTGGGGAACAGGGATGATGGTTGCAGCCTTAAGGCATTGTGGGATGATGGCATGTGTTAAAGATAGATTGAACAGCTCTGTAAGTATTTCTGCCAACTAGTCAGCACACACTTTAACTACTGCACCAGGAATGCCATCAGGCCCAGCAGCTTTCCTGGGATTTACTGCTCTCAGTGTTTTTCTCACCTCATGCACCTGAAGAGAAAGAGGTGCAGCATCGTGGTCCTTGTTAGGCAGTATGTCCAGGTTCTTGGTGGTCTCAAAGCATGCAAAAAAGCTGTTTAGCTCCTCTGCCAGAGTGCTACTGCTCTCACTGTTTGTTGGGGCCTGTATCCCCCTCCACATCTGCCATGGGTCACTGCCAGTAAAGTGGCCCTCGACCTTCCTCCTATACATCTCCTTAGCATGTTTGATGCCTGTTATATTCTGAGCATGGGCGCAAGGAATGGAGACGAGTCAGAGAACATGTGAACTTCAACTCTTTATTTATGAATAAGAACAGAGAAAACCCTGGGCAGCAGCAGCTCTTTTATAGAGCTGGCTGCTGACCCGTTAACCAATGGATTGCGTTCCCGCGTTTAAATTGTACCCAATGAGAGATGTTAACTAATAGCCAATCAGGCTGCTCCATAAGGACCAATCCCTGCTCGCTATTCATGGGCCAATCAAAGGTGCAGGATTACGAGCCTGCTTTCTTGTAAGGTTGACAAGTTTTTATTAAATAGTTTTTATTAGTTCATAACACCCCTCCCCCCTAGGTTCCGTTTGAGGGGTGCGGTAACATACTCGCGTAGATATGCAGGTCGTTTTATCTGTCTGTTTGATTTTCGCTGTTCCACCGGTTTTTGTCTGCAGTCCGATTCCGGTGGAACGCTTTCAAGATTTTCTGGTACGGCTAGTTCCGTTTCTGTGCGGGAGGACTCGGGGCGGCTATCGTTGTTGTTATCACAGTCTCCTAGGCTTACTTCCGGGTCCCGTGGGCTTGCCTCCCTCGTGCTATTTCCCCGCGGTGATGCCACCCCGCTCCCTGATTCTTCTTCAGGTTGCACATTTCTTTGGTTAGGTTGCTGGGTCCCCATGATTACGTCGTCATCTATTTCGTTTTCGGCCTCCTCGATATCCCCTCCCCCCTTAGTTTGTGAATTAGGGGAGTCACGGGAGGTGGGTGCCAATCTGGATCGAAGCTGATCTATATGGCGTTTCCATGCTCTCCCGTCATTAGTCTGTAGGCGGTAGGATCTGGGGCCGGTGGGTTGGGTAATAGTTGCAGGGACCCATAATGGGTCGCCAGAAAAGTTTTTAGCAAACACCAAGTCGCCTACCTTGAATTCGCGGCACTTCCCGCTAGATCCGAAAGGTTTTTCTGGTGAATAAGAAGGATGGAGACGGTCGAGGTGGGAGCGAAGTCTCCGCCCCATTAGCAGTTCGGCAGGCGTCTTATTCATGATGCTGTGTGGGGTGATGTGTTGAAGCAGGAGTATTCGGTTGAGCTTGTCGTCGATGTCCCCATAGTCCATTTTATGTAGGGTTTTTTTGACGAATTGTACCATTCGCTCCGCCCTTCCGTTAGCCGCAGGGTGCGCTGGCGAGGTTAGCGCATGGCAGATGCCCCGGTCCGCTAGGTACTGTTCAAAAGCTAGGACAGTGAACTGGGGCCCGTTATCAGAAACTAGAACGTCTGGTAACCCATGCGTTGCGAATAATTTATTCAGTTTATTAATGACTGACTCTGTAGTGGTTGTCTTCATCTTCTGGATTTCTAGCCAGTTTGAATAGGCGTCAGCTGTTAATAAAAATGTGTGTCCTTTGGTGGGTCCCACAAAATCAACATGGATGCGGTACCACGGACCCCGAGGGGTTTCCCACTCAGTTGGCGTCGCTTTAGGTGGGGCGTTGCTAACGTCTTGGCATTTCTGGCACGTGGTTACCCAGGCTGCGATCTGTTTATCGATGCCCGGCCACCACACGTAGCTTCGTGCGAGCGCCTTCATGCGCACGATGCCCGGATGTCCCTCATGTAATACTTTTAGAACAGTCTGTTGTAGCCTCTCTGGGGGGACGACTCTATCCCCCCAGAGAACGCAGCCTCTCTGGGAGAAAAGTTCTGTCTGCCGATTCTTGAATGGCGCGAAATCGTCGTGGAGTTGGTCGGCTGGCCATCCTCGTTCGACCCAGCTGAGAACTCGTGCCAGGACAGGATCCTGTTTTGTCTCGATGGCGATGTCTCTCGCTGTTAGTGGCGGCGAGTGCAGCATTTCGATTTGGAGCGTCGTGAGGGTTGGAGCTGGGTCGTTGACAGTTTCTGGAAGTGGGGAACGGCTTAAAGCGTCAGCGTGGGGAATGGCTTTCCCCGGGCGATGTTGCAACAGATAATTGTAGGCAGCTAGGAACTCAGACCAACGAGTCATTCTTGGCGATAATATATAGGGGGTTGGCTTGTCTCCTGCTATAATACCAAGCAATGGTTTGTGATCTGTGATTATCGTAAATGCTCGTCCATACACGTATTCGTGAAAGTGCTTCACAGCAAATACAACAGCAAGGGCCTCTTTATCGAGTTGGCTATAGTTCCTTTCAGCCCTTGATAATGTTCGTGAGAAAAACGCAATAGGTGCTTCATTTCCGTTTGGTAGTACATGGCTTAAGATTGCTCCCACTCCAAATGGTGAAGCGTCGCAAGTAATAGTTAAGGGTAAAGTCTCGTTGTACTGCATCAAAACAGCGTCGGAGGTTAGTAAGTCTTTCACTTGTTGGAAGGCGCGTTCCTCTCGATGTCCCCAGACCCAGGTTGCTCTTTTATTGAGAAGTCTGTGTAGGGGCTCCGCTACGGTCGCCTTCTGAGGCAAGAAGATGTTGTAGAAGTTAATGAGCCCCAGGAAGGCTTGGAGGTCTGTTCTATTTTTAGGCTTTGGGCCTTTTTAATCGCTTTTAGCTTGTTATCAGTGGGATGGATTCCTTGACTATCGAGAAGGTATCCCAGGAACTCCACCCTCTCAGTACACAGTTGACATTTATTTTTTTTAACTTTCAGGCCGGCATCTTTAAATTTCTTTAGAAGCATTCTGAGACGTTTTTCTAAGATGTCTCTATTAGGGGCGGCGATTAAAACATCATCAAAATATGGCACGACCCCTTTTATGCCTTGTAAAAGTCTCTCCATTAAACTTTGAAAAATTCCCGGAGCTACGCTCACTCCGAATTGGAGTCTATTGCACTTAAAAGCGCCTCTATGCGTAACGATAGTTTGTGCTTCCGCAGTTTCCGCATCTACGGGCAACTGTTGGTACGCTTGTGCTAAATCCAATTTAGCGAATATCTTCCCACCACCCAGGGAGTGGAGAAGGTGTTGAACCACCGGCACCGGGTAAGCACTCTGCTGGAGTGCGTGGTTCAAAGTGGCCCGATAATCCCCACATATTCTTAACGATCCATCTGGTTTAATGGGTGTTACAATTGGGGTTTCCCACCGGGCGTGGTCGGTTGGTTCTAAAATGCCCTGGGCTATTAATTTATCGAGCTGCTCGTCGATCTTTGGTTTTAGTGCAAAAGGCACCCGACGAGGCTTAAGGCGGATGGGAGCTACTTCAGGATTGAGGTTAAATGATATTGGGGTCCCCTTGTACTTGCCTAGCTCTTCTGAAAAAACGTCCTGGAATTCTTGGATGAGAGACTCCTCCCAGTCATTGCTCTCGGCTCGGTGGATGCCGGCTACCTCGATCCCAAGCGGGGCGAACCATTGTAGGCCTAATAAGCTAGGCCGGTCACGGTCGACGACGGTCAGCGGTAGTGACGCGATATGATTTTTGAAGGAGACTTGGACTTGGCTGGAACCGACGACCGGGATTCTGTTGCCCTGGTAATCCTTGAGTATGATCCTTTGGGGGCTGAGGTCCTGACGACGGATGGCCGGGATTAGTTGTTTGAAGGTCTTCCAGGAAATCATCGAGAGAGACGACCCCAAGTCAACTTCCATCACGCAAGGTTGGTTCTCGATGGCGACCTTCACTCGGATCTTTCTTGCATCTAATGATGTAGCATGGCCGATGGTAATGGTTTGGTGTGCCTCTTCTCGTCTCGTTGAAGTGGCAGGTGTTTTATTTCTGTAGGAGTGGTTGTTCCATTGGTGGTTCTGGTGGTTTCGATTTGCAGGAGTGAATCCTGAAGACTGGCTGCAGTTATTCTCCCTGCGCTTTGGGCTGGACCCTCGCTTGCTTCTGCAGACCTTTGCAATGTGGCCTCTTTTTCCACAGGAATGGCAGAGTGCGTCGAGGAATTTGCAATCAGATCATGAGTGATTTGCCCCACAACCCGCGCACTGTCGTGGGAATCGTTGGTTTTGTTGGTCTCGTTCGGATCGGAGTCGGTTGACTTCTTCCTCATCACTTTCTGATGGGGATTCCAGGTCTTCATGGTGCGCCGTTGTTGATTGTCTCTCGGGGCGAGGCGAGGTATCATTCGCGAGTTGACGGAGCGGTGCATTGGTGCGGCGCATTCGAGCGGCCGACTTCCTGGTTGCTTCTGCTGCGGTAGCGTCTGCGATGGCATCGGCAAGATCGATGTCCCCTTTTGCCATGATCTTGCTCTGCACCGTCTGGTCATCTAATCCCAGAACTATGCGGTCTCGCAAAGCTTCTTCGAGGTTGGAAAACCCACAGAGGCCACCCAAATTCCAGAGGTCAGCGATGAAGTCTGCAAGACTTTCGCTCTTCCGTTGGTCCCTCTGGTAAAATTCGTGCCTACGGACAAGTATTGGCACTGCGGGTGCATAGTGGGCCCGTAGGAGGGGCGCGAGAGTGTCCCAATCCATTGATTTCACCTCAGCCGGTTTTGCAAGTGATTTCGCCATCTTAAATACAGCAGGCCCGCAATGGATCAGGAATATTGCTCGCTTCTTGCCGGTTGTAGCGTTCTTTAAGTTATTGGTCTCCAGAAACATCTGGAACCGATCCATATACGAGTCCCAGTCTTCGTTTGCTGGGTCAAATGGAGCGGGTGGTATAGCACCGCTGGCCATATTGCCGTTGTTGGTGCGTGTTCAGCCACGTGCTCTGTTTGGCGCTCTGTAGTGTTCAGTCAGCTCTATCGTCTCCGCATCCCACCTTCGTTGCCAGTGTTTTATTCTGAGCATGGGCGCAAGGAACGGAGACGAGTCAGAGAACATGTGAACTTCAACTCTTTATTTATGAATAAGAACAGAGAAAACCCTGGGCGGCAGCAGCTCTTTTATAGAGCTGGCTGCTGACCCGTTAGCCAATGGATTGCGTTCCCGCGTTTAAATTGTACCCAATGAGAGATGTTAACTAATAGCCAATCAGGCTGCTCCATAAGGACCAATCCCTGCTCGCTATTCATGGGCCAATCAAAGGTGCAGGATTACGAGCCTGCTTTCTCGTAAGGTTGACAAGTTTTTATTAAATAGTTTTTATTAGTTTATAACAATGCCCCTTCTCAGCTCAGCTCTGGCAGTGCTGTACTGTGAGGTGTCACCTGCTCTGAAAGCCAGGTCACGGGCCCTGATCAGAGTCTGGACTTCGCTGGTCATCCAGGGTTTCCTGTTTGGGAAGGTCCATATGTGTTTGTCCACAGTGACATTTTCTACACAGGTCTTCATGTAGAAAAGCACAATCTCTGTGTATAACTTGAAGTCCTGTTGTTTGAAGATGCTCTAATCTGTACGGGCAAAACAGTCCTGAAGCTGGGAGAGGGCATTTTCAGGCAAGCATCTAATAGTTTGACTGATAGGTTTAGTTCTCTTCCTAAGGGGAGTATAGGCTGGTAGTAAAAGCAGGGTGAGATGGTCTGATTATCCTAAGTGGGGAAGAGGTTTTGCTCTATAAGCATGCTTAATATTTGAATACACATGATCAAGTGTGTTTTTTCCCCTGTTTGGGCAATTAACATGTTGGTAAAGTTTGGGGAGCACAGTTTTAGGCATGCTCTGTTGAAATCCCCAGCAATGATGTGAGTGTCCTCAGGATGAGCTCTCTGCTGCATGGTAATTATGTCTTGAAGGTGACTGAGCGCCATGCTAACATTAGCATCTGGAGGTAAATATACAGCAGTGATGGTAACTACTGTTAGCTCCCGTGGCAGATAAAACGGTCTACACTGAACAGTCATGGCCTCTAAATCTGGTGAGCAATGGCTGTTTGTTATTTTGCTGTTTGTGAACCAGTCTTTACGTACATAAATAATTAGGCCCCCTTCCCTTCTCTTACTGGAGTCTATATTGCGATCTTAATGGTGCATGGTCCGGTCCGCTAGCTCCACTGTAGCATCAGGGATTTGCAGGTGCAGCCAGGATTCTGTGATGATTAGCAGACAGCACTCACAAATTGTGTGATTGTGGGAGATCTGCAACTGTAGTTCATCCACTTTGTTTACAAGGGATCTGGCGTTTGTGAGGAACATAGATGGTAATGGGGGTTTCTGCAGTCTCTTCCTCAATTGAGTTAGCAGGCCCGCTGTGCATCCCCGCTTCTATTTTCTCTCCCTACGCCGTCTTCTACAAATTTCTTTTTTGGATTGAAAAATGGAATGAAGGAATTTAGAAAATTTATTAGGACTGAAAATGTTTATGCATATAAATGTTCTATCAATTGAATCTGTTTTAAGAATTGTGATTAATTATCCCAAAGATGCTTTTTTTCCCAAGAGGCAACTGGACTTTCTGGTTTTTCTTTGAAGACACTTTAATTCTCATCCAAGGGGGCTGAAGGAGCTTCTTGGATGAGAAGTGAAATGTCTTCAAAAAAACCCCAAACAAACCAGAAAGTCCAATTGCCTCTTGAAGAAAAGAAAAAAAAAAGCACCTTTGGGATGACCATGACATGGATTACTGAGAATATGAAGAATTATGATCTTGAGATACACGAATTTCTCAAATTTGAATCTCTGCTTATTTAGCCTCTATTTAAATATCTCTTCTGCCCTGCTTTATACCAAGTTGCCATTTTTAAACTCATTCATAAAAATATTCATAAAGTTGTTTGATTAAAGTGTTTGTTTGCATGTTTCTTTAAACTTGCAACTAAATATAGAGACAAAATTTTAGAGAATTTTTATTCATATTTACTGTAAAGCTGACCTCAGAATACCAAAACTTTTAAATGGAAATTAGTTCTCCATGGTAGGAAAAAAACCAAATAATGACCTAGATTCTAGTGCCGCAGTCATCCTATGCAATACAGAGAATTTCATCTTACTTTGTTCAGTATTCTAAATAATCAAACATTGCATTCCACTAAAAGTAAAAATCCAATCCTAAAAAATAATGGGATGAAAATATAGCAGCAAAATACAAAGATCAAATACATTGGGGAAATTTAGAAAGCAGATTATGCTCAACCATTTCATCTTGCGTGAAGCAAAATACTTAGTAACAAAAGTGAGTCTTAGAAATCAAAGTGTTTTTTTTCAATTGATGATCCAATTACACCAAAATAGAATATCTGTAAAGAAGAAGGATTACGGAGAATGGGAATCTTACATTTTCTTTATCAAAAATGAAAAAGGTAAGCTAGTTTTTATTCATAACAAAGGGGGGAATAACACCTAAGCATCTGCAGTGTTTATTAAATAACTGTTTTATAATTCTTCTCACAAGAAGAGTATTTGGCAATCTGTATTATGACAGAAAAGCCAATTATAAGTACTATGAAATCTGCACATACCTAGGTACAAACAAATGATTGACAGAATGAATGAGATTTCTAAGAAGCTTGAACCTGGATGGTACCTCTCAAAAACAATAGAAGTTAATGAAAAAAGGAGGGGTACATTGCACTGAAAACAAAAAAAACTGGACATCCATAATTTCAAGGCTATTGCTGTAGATACAAATCTAAACAGTTTCCTAATCCAAAATATCTGCCAAGAATAATGGGCTCCCATTCTAATTTTTCAAAATCTAGTTGATGAAATGGAATCTCAATCAAATTGTGAATGGATTTCCTAACAGCTGCATTTGGAAAGAAAATACCTGAGAAATCTCTAACAAAGATGGGGAAGAAAGCCTGGTGCATATGGGAAAAAAGATTACCAGTATTCACCTATTGTACAGCATGGTAGATCTAATAGTGTAAACTCTGAGTATATAACATTAGTATAATGATCTGCCATGCCTTTCCTTCCCCCTCCCTCCCTGACTCCCTGACTCCCTATCTGTCTGTCTGTCTGTCTATCTATCTATCTATCTATCTATCTATCTATCTATCTATCTATCTATCTATCATCCTTCCAGTCATCTCTATCACATTATATATGTATTAAGGAAAATAGTCCAAGTTCATAGACAAGTCATTGAGTTACAGATATAAAACCTTTCTTCCATTTCTTTTAATTAAACAAAGAAGCAAAATTTACTGGAATGGGTTTATAATTAAATAGAATGAGAATCAAATATGAATTAAATGCCTATTTTATATGTTGCAAATGTAGATATGCACAACCTTTTTATTTAGATAGGTGGATCTGTAACTTATATTTTCTCCCACATTTCTTTAAATTAAAATTTTACTAATAAACAAAAATGCTTATGAAAAAATGAAATAATTAACAGAAAAGTTTTTACAAACATTCCTAATATAACATTTCAATTCTGCTTCAATTTGTTTATTTCCCTTTTCTTACCCCTTCTCAGAGTTGTAGATTCAGGTGTGACATAAACTCATTTCATTAGACTATTTGCAGCTGAAAGTTATAATTTAAGGGATATTTGGTATATCTATGTGAATTCTTTTATTAACTAGGATTTTAAATATTGAGAGAGTGAACCGGAAATTATTGAGTTGTTATAAAAATTATTAACGTATTTTATTAGGATTATTAAAATTAGGCATTTCTTGGGGGAAATTGTTCAAGAATATATAAGTAAATGTATTTGTGTGTGCTGTTTTTAATCTCATGCACTTAATTGTGATTTTCCCTCTTTTTAAAAAAATCTCATTGACTGAAAAATAATACAAAAGAGGTTATGTCAAAATAACAGACTATCTATTCCTACACAAACTAGTTTTTGGAATTCAAGGTACCAGTGATAAATTATACAATCAATGGTTGTATTCACCAATATAACTGTGGGAATATATGATATGATTCTTTTTATAAGATATGATAGCAACCAGGCAGAGATCAGGCTTTTATTTCAAAAGTGCTTTATTATAAAAAATATGTACAAAATAATCTGGACCATTTTAAACCTTATCTCTTTAGAGTTGTAAGGATTTTTTTTCTATTTTAACTCAGTTCCCTTTAGTTAGACTTCACTTTTTAACCTTGAAACTCTCTCTCTCTCTCTCAACATATTTCTCTTTCCAAATACTCTTCTTGGTCTCACTTTTCCCTGATTAACTTAATTAACATTTTAAAGAAACCACCTTGTACTGTTTTATAATTCAACTCTATTTTTATCACTTTTACTGCCTGTCTTCTCTCTCTCCCCACTCCCCACTCCCCTCATTCTATAGAATGACCTGTCTAGCTTCTTCCAACCTTTTCCTTCAATCACCTGTGACTAAGGTTGGTGTTCACAAAACAATAGGACAGCAGTCACTCTTTGTATGTTGACACAGCACTATTCTACTGTCTCTTTCAGTTTTTACATTTTTCACACTTTTTCTGATGACCCAGGCATGGCACAAAGTTAACCCAGCCGGATAATAAATAAAGGTCCCTTTATTAGCTTCAACTTTGCCCCTAATGACCCGGTTACCTTCCAGTCTAGAGAAAAACTCTCCCACGAACCTGCACTAGCCTTTGTCTGCAGATATTTCAGTCCAAACATTGTAAACTGAAAGCTTTAAACTATAAATCCAACAACACAAAATAAGGTGATAAATCTGGCAGAGCAAGATATGGAGTTCCAGAAATGAAGTAACAAGGCAGTACATCAAACCAGTTGGAAGGATACCAGGAACTCATAATAGCAGCCAACACAAGATAAACTCAATGTTTCTTCCCAACAAACACCCCCTCCCAGTTGGTTCTCCTTTAAACTCCCTTCCCAGGTGTGCTTTGTGAAGAGTATCAGAGCCCTTTCCTTCCTCATAAGAGAGGACTTGGGAAAGATTCCATGGACAAAAATCCTAAAGGGGAAAACAACTCAAGAATCTTGGAAAACTCTAAAAAGTATGATCACAGAAGCCCAGACAAGCACAATACAACTGAGAAAGAAAATCCAAGAAGAAACCAGCATGGCTGTACAAAGCTCTCTCTGGCAAACTGAAAGAAAAAAAGGACAAGTACAAAAAATGGAAAGAAGGACATACAACTAAGGCAGAATATCAGCAGATAGCCAGAATCTGCAAAGACGAAATCAGGATAGCAAAGGCTCAGAACGAACTAAGACTTGCAACAAAAGTCAAAGATAATAAAAAAAGTTTCTTCCAACATATAAATAACAAGAAAAAAATCAAGGAAACAGTTGGTCCACTAAAGAGAGAAGATGGCAAGGAAGTAACAGGCAACAGAGAGAAAGAAGAACTGCTTAACTCATTCTTTGCATCTGTCTTCATGCAAAAAGAAACTATAGCTCAACCCACCAAAAACATAACTGTAAAAGACAGACCAGAAATAAAAGTTAAAATAAGCAAAAAAAATAGTAAGAGAACACCTTTCTGATCTCGATGAAAACAGATCACCGGGGCCTGATGGATTACATCCCAGAGTTTTAAAGGAGCTGGCAGAGGTCATCTCAGAACCACTGCACCATATCTTTCAAAAATCCTGGAGCACCGGGGAACTACCAGAGGACTAGAAAAGAGCAGATGTGGTTCCCATCTTCAAAAAAGGGAAAAAAAACAGACCCAGGAAACTATAGACCAATCAGCCTAACATCAATACCCAGGAAGATACTGGAAAAGATAATAATAATAAAAAAACAGATCTGCCAATATCTAGAAATAAGTAAAGTAATAACTAGCTGTCAGCACGGGTTTGTTAAAAACAGATCATGCCAAACCAATCTCATTTCATTCTTCAACACAGTGACTAAATTAGTAGACCAGAAAAATATTGTGGACATAATATATTTAGATTTCAGCAAGGCATTCGACAAAGTAGACCACAACCTACTTCTTAGTAAGCTAGAAAAAAGTGGAATAGATAGCACCACCACTAGATGGACTCACAACTGGCTGGCAAACTGTACTCAATGAGTAGTCCTTAATGGGTCTAAGTCTACATGGAGGGATGTAAGCAGTGGGGTGCCACAAGGTTCCGTCTTAGGCCCAGTACTCTTCAATATCTTCATTAATGACTTAAATGAGGGAATAGAAGGGGAACTTACCAAATTTGCAGATGATACTAAGCTGGCAGGAATAGCTAACACCCAAGAAGATAGGCTCAAGATCCAGATGGATCTTGACAGACTAGAACACTGGGCCATATCTAACAAAATGAAATTCAATGTAGAAGTAAAGTCCTACACTTAGGCAAGAAAAACCAGAGATACACATATAGACTGGGTGAAACCAGGCTCAATAGCAGTAACTGTGAGCGGGATCTTGGAGTCTTAGTGGACAACCAGCTAAATATGAGCCAGCAGTATGCAGCAGCCGCCAAAAAAGCTTATGCAATCCTAAATTGTATTAACAGAGAGATATAGTCAAGATCAAGGGAAGTGCTAATACCACTCTATAAAGCCTTAGTAAGACCACACCTAGAGTACTGCATCCAGTTTTGGTCACCACATTATAAAAAAGATGTTGAGACTAGAAAAAGTACAGAGAAGAGCAACCAATGGCAAAGGTTCCTTGTGGGTATTGTCTTCTAAATCAGGGCTGTCAAACTGAAGACCCACGGACAAGATGTGACATGGTAGCCATGACCATACTTTCCACGGGGGGGAGTCACGATACATCATGGTGGCACCCCTATTCTAGATTAGTTCAAGGATTCCATTTTTGCCAGCTTCCTACTTCTTATTCCAGTCCCTTAGAATTCACAGAGTGGTTCCAGTTTTCCTGGGATGAACAGGGCCCCTAACATACCAAAAGGTTGGTGGAAATGGGGGGGGGGATTGGCAACATTTCCTTCCATCCTTCCAGTCCTTTTCTTTTCACAGAATCTTAGAGACTGTAGAGTCTACTGCATTACTAATTACAGTTTTCCCAATCCCATTTTAACTACAACCTCTTTTCCGACAGATATCTCTTTTCCACAGACTACAACTTTGTCCTCTTTCTCTTTTGACTTTCTTCTAACATTTGACATGCTTGCTTTCTGTCAACTTCTGTGATCTTGATGGGGGTTTTGGGGAGGGGAGTGTATTGGATTATTTTTTTTTGTAATTTGAGAGCTGTCACACAGACCATCCCCTTCTCTGATTAGCAACTGTCCTCCAAGTAGTTTTCAACTGTCCCTTTTCTAATATCTCTGAGCTCCTGTCCCTCTTCTGGTTCATCTTTATGCTACAGGATATGCACTGTGTGGGAGATGCTAAAAAGTAGCTAATCACCTTGGTGAGAAGCAGTCAGAGAATGCCCTTTCACAGATTATAAATTCCAAAATGTAAGTGCCTACTCCTTAAATGCCACTGGGATTAGTTTATAATTTTTCTCCTATCCATATTTTTGAGGTAATTCCCCATTTGGAGAATGAGTATACACAGGGAGACGTAGTGAGAGTGACATTGAATAACACATGACCAGCACATAGATACACTGCATAGTAAAATGTAGGTTTTACTTCCAGTAAACGGTTAAGCAAAGTCCAACAAGCAGTCCAAGTCATACACTGTAAAAGCAGTCAGTTTTCAGTCCAGGGATAATCCAAATAACAAAGTCCAGTATCATAAACAGTTCAGTAAATAGACTCACAGCAATCCAAGAATAACGATGATCAGCAACAGTCAATAGGGAACCAAAAACAGCGAACATAAGGACATTGGACGGACTAGCAACTAGCAACTACAGAACTAACAACCCAGGTTTCTGGCTCCATCTTATGGCCATTTGAGGAACCACACCCACTTACAATTATAGCAATCCCTTAAAGAGACAGTATTAAACGTCTATCCTGGTTTATATATTTTCAACCCAACTGTTAGGTGACTATCAATTCCTAACATTTGATTTGATTTGATCTGAGTGGTTACTCATCGCACCTAAGTGATTCTGGGCAGCTCTGTTAAATGAATCCCATAAAAATGAATATACAAACATATGAAACCATCAGTAATCATTTTAAAATATTTGTAGGTCTTATAATACTGATACAGCATTGCTATGGGGGAATCTCCAGCTAGAATGGGGGGAGGAGTAAAAGGACTGGTGAGGTTGAAGTCCTTGCAAAGAAGGAATCAATGGAGGCCAAACTGACCCCTCTCCCTGCCCAGAATTCCTGAAGCCTTTATCTGACTGTTCCCAAGAGAATGTAGTCAGTTTGGCAACATTATTTTAAATAGGTAGGCAAAAATAAAAAGCAACTCTAATCAGCTTACAGTGGTGTTCTGATTCATCTAACAGTTGATGCTTTAAAAATGTTTCACATGGTCATTAAGTATGAAAAGAAATATATGTATTCCATTGTGACTGTAACTGAAAATAGTCTATTGTTTTCAAGTCCTTACTACTTCTTCATGCAGAAATCATAAGGGATGCCCTCAACCATACACTCCCACTTTGTGAGATTAACATATTGCCTTGTGCAAATTCTAATAACAGATTTACTGTTCAAAATTTACATTAATTTACTTCTAGATTTCCTTGATGCTATCATGGAGGTTGTTGAATGTACTGAGAAATTTACTATAGGCCTCAGATATCATTAAAAATAACTGCTTTCAATATTTTCAGTAATCTGGATCATAATGGAATTGTGTTCTCAGATCACAGTGACATTGATAAGCAACCTGGTCAATATTGGCTTGCAAAAGAATTGAAAGAAGAGATGAAAGAAGAAATAATTATCCAACATAAGTAGAACTGCCCTAACTAATTATTTCAACAAGTACATCTCTAAAACTCCCTTGTGCAGAAATGATGAAATATGAGATGGGACCCAATTTTCATACTTCCCACACGACGTGAGATGTTTGGGCTCAGAGATTTCCCAGACATAATTTGAGAAATATTGGCTAAACTCAGAATCTAAATGATGATGTATTGTGTTCTATGTAGCAGTTTGGAAGGTGTGGCTAAGACTTTCAGCTACTTATCTCTTATGTGTGAATTGGCTACAAAGGAAGCTAGTTTAAGAAATCTTTGTCTAGATTTTGTGAGGACAGTGTTGAGAATATGTCTGCCAGATAGCTGACAAGTCCCCCAAGTACATCTGTACTTTCCCTTTTGTGTGAAAACCTTGTAACTTGGACTACAATGGGGAAATTAACCCTAACCCTAACCCTAACCAGAACACTTTTCACCTAATTAAAAATAAACAAAGACAAAAAATGGCCAGCATTTTAGGGTTCTTCTGCTGTCTAGAAAATATTTAATAGAATACAATCAATATTTCACCATTTTATTATATTTTATGCCTCCAAATTAGTGCTGACACCTGGTAATTGCCTCAACTTGTCTCTGCAATTTTCTTGGCAAAATGTTTTGGAACTTGTTTGCCATTGCATTCTTCCTAAGGCTGAGATAGAGTACCTTGCCTAACGTCCCCCAACTAGATTCGGGCCTAAGGCAGGACTAGAACTCCCAATTTCTAGCTTGGTGCCTTGAGCACTACACCAAACTAGTTCTCTCACCATTTTTCTACTGTAACAAAATCTAAAACATCCAGGCCAGGATGTTGTGGCAGGCAACCCAACAGCTCAGAAAAACATGGTTGTAGAAGTCTGAACAGAATAGAAACAATTCTTTTAGGCAGAATGAAACATAGCAGGTGGACCAGATTGCCCTGCTTGCAGTAGCAGGGCATAAAAACACCACTTTTGATGTGGAGCAAAACACCTCAGGTCCATGTTGCTTTTGAAGCATGCAAAGAGCAGGCTTAGGATGGTATCATTTGTTTCTTCTCTCCCAGAACAATCAGTTACCTATCTTCCTCTTGGGATAATCGGGACCTGCAGGTCAACCCAAGAATTCTATGACATCCAAATGAATTCTACTGCACCTCTAAATTGCATATACAGCAAGCATTGAGTTAGGCTTGTAACATCACTCATCATTTCTTCATAGATTTGGTTGAAAGAAGTTGAGAATAAATCTGCACATAATACAAAGGGAAAGCGACAAAATGTTCCCTACACTATTTTTATCTGCAGCTAAGAAGCGGTGAGGGTAGGTGGGGGAAATCCCTCTGAGCTCTAAGCACTGTAAATAATATTTTGTTTAGACATTATGAAAGAAATACAACAAAGAACTAAGCACATAATAAGTTCTGCAAGGGAAAATGTTAACTCAAGGTAGCTTCCATCCAAAGTTCTTAATTTATAAATTTTAGGTGCTCATTCAAACAATGGTCAGTTAGTGACTTTTTTTCAAGTAAATGATACGACTTTCAAACTTGGCAAAAGGCAATAAAACACTGTTTAGCACTGCTGTCTAAACTAGAGGAAAGTAATCAGATGTTTAACAGTCCATCACAACACTATGTAACAATTTAGGATAGTGAGCCAATAACAAAGTGTCTGATTCATCATTATCCTATGCCAATTTTATGCCAGCACTGCTCTAAAGATTAGCCTGAAGTTACAATTGCAAAGAATTGCTGCAGCAGGGTTTTTCCCCTCATTTAGAGACATAAAAATCATTGGGATTAAAAGGAAAACTTGGAAACAACACGAGAACCCATTTTCATTTTTATAACCCTAATAATTACATGAGTCAGAGTTCAAATGCTATGTGAGTTGCCACCTTGGAGGAGCAGCCTCTGCTAAGTTGGATTTCAAAGTCTGGAAGAAGCACAGAGGTTTTTGATTATCTGGATAAATTACACCAGTGCCAACTGTTTGAACTGGACAGAATTTACCAGCTTCAAGAGGACTATGAGTTCAGGAAGCCAAATTGTGTGCTGGGCTGATCCATTCAAAAGCTCTGGTGAACAGCTATTGATGCAGTTTTCTTCCCTTCTTCCTTCTCTCTTCTGGTGGTTGGATCTACCATCATTCCTCATCAACTAAGTGTATGGAAGAGTACAATCATCCTTCTTATCCTTCCTCCAGTGGTGGGATTCAAACAATTTAACAACCAGTTCGCCCAGGGTCAGGTTGGATGCCATGGGAGGCATGGCTCATCCACATCCTTCCACTCTTTCACACATGAGGGATATGATAGGTGATGGTCAACCTGACCCTGGGTGAACTGGTTGTTAACTCCCCTCCCCTCTATCAAAGTGGATCCTGGGAGCTGCACTGTAATGGAGAAATTGGAAATGGAGCAGCCAGCACAAGGCAAGGAGGAGGAGCAGGGATAAGAAAGAGGGAAAGTGGCCTTCTCCTTCCCTCGTGCCAGCCTCTCCATTGCCCGTTTCTCTATTGCAATGCAGCGCAGCACCCAGGATCCACTTTGATAGTCAGGGTGTGCGTGTAATTTAACAACCGGTTCACAAGAACCAGTGAGAATTGGCTGAATACCACCACTGCCTTCCTCCTTTCTAAGTGATATTTACATACAAGGTGATTTTGCTTCTTTCTCCATAGCTATAAATTACATGGAGATTATCAGTCCTCTTTTTCCTTTCCTCTCTTTCACTGTACTCTTGACACAACAATGTGAAACTAATGCATCTCTCTTTCCATTTTTTATTTGTCTCTCTCCCTTTTTTGCACATGTAAATATGCATGAAAGGCTGAGTGTGTATTGAATTTATTTTCTAGAATTGGTATTATGTAGTGTGTTTCATAGTTGTATCCATGGATATTTCTTTGCATCTTGCCACTCTTGTTTTAAAGTTATTCCCCACAGAGAGCTATTTCCCCAATGATGTTTATTTCCTCTTTCATTGGTATTGCCTATCCACTGGGTGCTTTACATACCTTCTTTCATGTTCAGGCTGGGGTTGTTCATCACACCCTTTATTATATTTAATTAGGTGGAATCTGTCAGTGGCTTCAAAAAGGGAAGCACCCTGGGTGAATCCCAACTCTTTTTAAAAATGTGCAATCATTCAATGCATATTTATTTATTCATTAAATTTATATGCTGCCCATCTCGTCGTCCCTTTCTTTATTTAAAAAGGGCAGAGTTTTAATCACCGTGTTGTGTTCACCATGTTTAAATAAATGTCACTTTAAATACTCTTGTTTTTAAACACTTTCTTCTCGTTGAAAAAAATATTTTCCCAATAAATAAATAATTTCTCACTGTCTGTTACACCGCATCACTAAGTGCTTCATAAAAGCTTTCACATATTTTTATTCTGTCAATAAAATTCAATCTTTTTCCCTGAAGTATGCGTGGTCACCATTTCCGAAGTTCAGATGTGTTTCAGGTTGCATCGTTTTTAAAATTTTGTTCAATTAAAAGATGGTGCTTGTAAGCTTTGTAACAAGCTTAGGCTGAAATCTTGTTCCTACAAACTGTTCTTCATGGTTATACAATGGAATTTAATCCTTTTCTTCACAGAAGAATGAGCCAAAATATGACTTAACTGTTACTGACATTTTCAGGTGAACTTGTTACCTGTTTGTCAACTTTACTGAGCAGATGGAATACTGATAAACATTGTTCTTTCTTTTCTTTTTATTTTGAACATATTAGAACAAACTCTTAATATTAGTAATAACAACCTTTGCTAACCCGGTACATTTTACATTTTAGTTTTCTGGACAAAATCTCTACAAACTGTATATACTCTTATTTGCTAAACTGTCCCTTTTTTCTGCCACCAGTATGTCTTTTTTTGGGGGGGGGGGAGGACTTTTAGATTTTCTATAATCATATTGGTTTCTTCTTCTGTTATCATTAAAAAATCTTAGTTGCATTTTCTGATTGGGCTGTTAGTAACATCTTTTCCAGGTGCATCTGTCACTCATAAGTAAGTTTTTCCATTAACTTCTGCCACTGAGTACTATTTTTTATTTATTTAGTCACCGATCTCCTCCATAAGGTGACTCTGGGCAGCTTACAGGTTATAAAACAAATAGAAAAACGAAGTGCAGTAAAATATGAAAACTACCCAGATTAGGATTCTAATTTAAAACTAAATTTATTTGTTTCCAATTTGTCTACTAAGTTTTCTCTATTGGTTAGGATAAAAATAAGGACAGCTGGTCTCGGATCGCTTCCTTTACTCAGAAACATTTTTCTATGAACCTGGTCAGGAATTTCCTTGAAGAGTCATGCTTGCCAGTATATTCCAAATAGGATATTATCTAGGATGCAACTAATAGTAGTTATTCTTGAGTTTATTATAATTTCTCAAATTCTCAAGTACTCAGATACTGGATCCTCCTGAGCCTTGAGCTAGTCCTGTTAAAGTGTCAGTTCTCACAAATAATACTTTCACCATTATTCAGCTAATCTAATTGCCCCCAAAGACCTCCAATGTACTAATAGGCTATCTTTTAATGTGAATCGTATGGCAATATCTAGTATGGCAATGTGTAGGGAGCATATTTGAGTCTGAAACCTCCTAAAAATTTATACTGATAGGCTATTTTTCCTTTCCTATCTATAATTTGCCAGAATGTCAAGATTGTCATCTATATGAAATACATTTTGGGACTACATATCAATCAGTACCAAATAAGAATGGTATATTTAGTGTCACACAGCATACCCCAGAGATCATTGTGATATTTCTGATGTGATGACTTCATATTACCCTCATTCTGACTTTAAAAATATGAAGGAAAATTGGTTAAAAATCTAAAATGCAGAGAATTGGTTGTAGTTCTATTTATCCAGAATATCAAAATTGGATATAATCCCCTGAACTTCTGTTGGGCATAGATAACAAAAATGGGGAAGGATAGCATAACAGCTTCACAATTCACCAAAAAAGATGATTGAACCAAAGTTTTTAAAAAAGATCCCATTCCAAATTAAAATGACAATCTTTCAAAAATTTTATCCAAAAATAAGTCCTTATCTTTTAACTAGCTTTTCTAAAATGTCATAGACTTCCCCTTATTGACTTTTGAAGGAAACAAAAATGATATTATATTATAATATAGGAGGATTAAAATAAAAATAATACATTATACAAATATAAATAAAGTCATAATCATAGAGTAAGGGGTTATTTCATATTTATACTCATAACTGCTACAAATTGGAAGTCATTTCTTTATATATATTTTCTTTTCTTTGATGTCTGCTGTTTTCTCTTTATTTCATTATTCTTCTTTTTCCATTTTAAATATTATCAGTAGTTCTTATTAACTTTTATATAATAATTATAATATTTTTTATTAAAAAAAGAAAAATAACAAGGCATCTCATTCAGGGCATTTTGAGTATTTTCAGATGCAGCCAATTAATAATTGACTATTCCACCCCCAAGCCAAAACAATACAGTTAATTTTATCTCCTTGGGATTCTACCATCTCATTTACCTATCTGTATAGACTTAGAGTTTCAAATGGATTATGCTTAATCTTTTAAACCCTCCTTCTATTCCTCAAAGGCCCATTGTTATGATAAGATTTTGCTAGAACTAAAAAAGAAATGAGCAGCTGGATTTAAACTTAATCATGCTCAGAATGGACCCATTGAAAACAGTGGGACAAGTTAATCCTGTCAACAGAATTGCCAGTAACTTCAACAAGAATTCTCTAAGCATAATTTAAATTTGAATTTCATATTCTGAATTGATTATCAGAACATGAAGCCTGGAGTTAGGTGAGTCATTTTTAAAAGATGATGAATTGTTTGTTATGAATACATGGACTGCCTTGGACACAATGTTTTAATTGCTGCTACATTATTTTGTTCATGGTTTTAGCTGGTTGTTTGCCATACAGAGTCACATAAACAGGTAGCCGTATAATTTTTTTAAAGTCTTCTTAAATTCTAAACTATGCCTGGAAGATTTATTTATTTGTTTGTATCTTGCCTTATTTTAACAAATAATTCAAGGTGGTGAACATATCCAACACATGCTGCCTTAATGAGGTCTGCATTTCTGCTTTCTGCAGTGTTCAGAAGTTTCTGCACCACTATGCAGATTTTGTTAAGGCAGTAAAATGAAGCAGTTTGTATGGCAGCCACCATTTTGTCCCAGCCCAAAGGATGTAGGACAAAATGGCAGCAGCCTTTGGGTAATCTCCACACAGTCCAGGGATATGTGGTCTACCTTCCTTCCCCAGAATAAGATCTGGAGAGCTTCAAAAGATAAATAAAATGAGTGATGGGTGTTTGGGGAGCAGGCCTAAGTGCTGCAGGCAGCAGTGGGATTCCAAATTGTTTCCCACCAGTTCGATTAGAGCACACTTTGCGTGCACTTTGCAGGTGGGCGGAGCCAGCCAGAGGTGGTATTTGCCGGTTCTCTGAACAAATCAAAATTTCCACTACTGATACACCAGAACCAGTGAGAACCAGCTGAATACCACCTCTGGCTACAGGGTCCTGGCAAGGTAAGATGGGAGAGAGAGAGACAAGGTACTGCAACATCCCTGTGGATGGTGATCAAGGCAAATGATTGCAGGGGTGCTGCAGCTGTTGTAATTTTGAAACAGGATTGCATGTAATTTTGGAGTGCCTGTTGTAACGTTGAATGTTCTTTAAGTGATCTGTTGTATCTTCAGGTTTATCTGTATTGTGCCAAAGCCAACCAATTTCCTTGACTGCAACATTTCAATTTATGTTAGGAACTTGTCAATCAGATTAATTCTTATCTAATTTTTACAGTTTATAAATCTGTTTACAACTTTTTCCTTATCTCATCCACCTCTCAGGTCTATTCTTAACTGTGGAGTACTCTGTACTGGGTTGCTTATTTGCATGCCCTGCCATTCTCAACTATGATGTAAAATATTTGTTTTAGAAAAATAAAAAAGTGTCTGCTCTAGACTTTGCTTTTGATTAGAAGTGGAGCAGAAAAGAGACTTTCTATGTGATTGTCCTGACACCTTGGAACTTGTTACTTGGAACTTGTTACTCCCTTCAGTCTTGGTGTTCTGTACAGTCATTAACATACTTGTAAACGCCGCACAGTGATTGGTCAAGACGCATGGCGAGCCGATTGGCCGAGCGAGCCGCACGGATTGGCCCGCCGCGAATCTCCCGCGATTGGTGGAAACTAATCGCGGGAGATTCAAAGCAGTGCCATTGGCCGCGGCCGCTGCGGCCAAGGAATAAAAGCCGCCGCTTTTCCTTTGGACCCGAGCCGATCTCGGGAACTAAATAAAGAGCTGAAACCAAGTCACTGGCTCCGAGTCTCTCTTTCCACGACGGACATAACACTGGCGACGAAGGTGGGATTCCAAGCCTGATTCCCATCGAACATGTGTCTGGAGGAAACGAGACCGACGAGATGACCAGCATCGCACCGCCCGTGCCCTTCAACCCAGCTACTGAGGATTGGGAATCATACACCGACCGGTTCCTGATGTTCCTCGAAAGTAGCAACCTAAAGGATGCCAACGGACAGAAGAAAAGAGCCGTCTTTCTAACACACTGCGGGCCCGCAGTGTTCAAGATGGCAAAAGCCCTCGCGAAACCCGAGGACGTGAAGACGATGGACTGGGCCGATCTCGAGCTGTTGCTCCAGAACCACTATGCCCCCGCCGTGCCCACCCTCATCAGGCGGCACGACTTCTACTGGCGAGACCAGAGAGCGGGTGAGAGCATCAGCGATTTCATGGCTGACTTACGAAATCTCGGGGGCATGTGCGGGTTTACGGACATGGACGAGGCGCTCTGAGACCACGTCGTCCTGGGGCTCAGAGATCCGGTCCTACAAAGCCGACTGATGGCAAAAGGCGACATCGCCCTTGCCGACATCCTCGCAGACGCCACCGCAGCCGAAGCGACCCAGAAATCGGCGGCTCGAATGCGAAGACCAGACGCCGGAAACCGCACCAAAACCACCGAGGCAGGCACGGCAACCGCGACACACTCCAAAGCAAGCCGCCGAGAGACCACCACCACACACCATGGCGACCTCGACTCCGTTTCCAACACCACGGACAAGGAAGAGGACAACCATCGACTCCAGATGGAACAAAACCGGCGCGATCGGCGGAGTCGTAAGTTGGGACCCCAATGCGCCGGGTGCGGAGGCGACCACCCTTGATTGGAGTACCGATTTTTCGATGCGATATGCCGGCACTGCGATAAAAGAGGCCACACCGCCAGAGTCTGCCGACTTAAGAAAAACTACAGCCCCCGGCTACGAGACAACAGCAACCGGAGATGAGACGGCACCAGAGACCGCCAAGCCGAAAATCGTTGGAGCCGAGACGGACGGGGCCACCGAAATGGCGAGAACCGGCAGAGAGAGGAAACCCACCAGACGGTCGTCATCAGCCATTCGTCCAGCGCAGACGCCCGGAAGGTATATGTGGAAGTGGCCATCGAGGGTGAGCCATGCAAGATGGAGGTGGACTCCGGGTCCTACCTCTCCATGGTTGCATGGCGGGAAATCAAGCGCCTGGTGCCCAAAATCCAAAGAAGGGGACTGGAAAGCCAGAAACTAATCCTCAAGGACTACCAGGGAAATCACATCCCGGTAGTCGGAACAGGACAGTTCGAGATAACCTTTAAGGGGCTCACAGCAAGACTCCCACTGACAATCGTGGACTGAGACCGCCCCAGCCTCTTAGGACTGCAATGGTTCGCGCCACTCGGAATCGAAGTGACGGGCATCGATCACATCGGGGAGGCCGATTGGGAGGAGCAACTTGCAAGGGACTTCCAGGAAGTGTTCGACGGCACCCTAGGCAAGTACCAAGGGCCCCCTATCTCCTTCAGCCTAGACCCTAGCATTCCCCCAATACGCCTAAAACCACGGCGGGTACCCTTCGCGCTCCGGCCCAAGATCGATGAGCAAATAGACAAGCTCATCAGACAAGGGGTCCTCGAACCTATTGACCACGCCAGGTGGGAGACCCCCATAATCACCCCAGTCAAGCCCGATGGGTCGGTAAGGATCTGCGGGGACTATAAGGCCACCCTCAACTGCGCTTTACAACAGAGCGCCTACCCTGTCCCAGTAGTGCAGCACCTCCTACACTCACTGGGGGGAGGCAAGGTTTTTGCGAAACTCGACCTGGTGCAAGCCTATCAACAACTGCCGGTCGACGAAGAAACCGCCGAGGCGCAAACCATAGTAACCCACCGGGGGGCTTTCCGCTGTAAGAGACTCCAGTTTGGAGTCAGCGTGGCCCCGGGAATATTCCAGAGCCTCATGGAGAGGCTCCTGCAAGGAATCAAGGGCGTGGTGCCTTACTTCGACGACGTACTGGTGTCGGCAACCAACCAAAAAGAACTGGAGGGTCGCCTGAGGGAGGTCCTAACGAAATTCAAAAATGCGGGGCTGAAGGTTAAAAAGGATAAATGCCAATTACATACCGAGAGGGTCGAATTCCTGGGGTACCTTTTAGATCGGCACGGAATTCACCCAACCCAAAAAAAAATCAGAGCAATCAAGGAAGCCCCCAGGCCGAAGAATAAAACGGAACTGCAGGCATTTCTAGGGCTGCTTAATTTCTATAATGTTTTCCTGCCCCAGAAGGCGACCGCGGCGGAGCCTTTGCATAGGCTTTTGGACAAGGCGGCACCGTGGACTTGGGGGAAACGCGAGGAAGCCGCCTTCAACAAAACCAAGGACCTACTCACCTCGGATGCCGTCCTCATCCAATACAACGAGACCCTACCACTAGCAGTCACATGCGACGCATCACCCTTCGGCGTCGGTGTCGTCCTCAGCCACACTCTCCCCGACAGAAAAGAAGCATCCATCGCCTTTTTTCAAGGACCCTCACCAAACCGGAAAGAAACTACAGCCAGCTGGACAAAGAGGCCCTGGCTATCGTTGCCGCCATCAAAAGGTTACACGAATACATCTACGGCCGGACGTTCACCATCATCACCGACCACAAGCTGTTGCTGGGAATCCTGGCAGGAAACAGGGCCACCCCGAACATTCTATCTCCAAGAATGACAAAATGGTCCAAATTCCTTGCAGCCTACAGCTACCGGCTCACACACCGACCCGGTAAGACAATCACCCACGCAGACGCCCTGAGCCGCACATCGCTACCTGACTTGGACACCGACCCAGCACCCACGACAGCCACCCTTAGCATAGAGACTCTACCCAATCTACCCGTAACCGCATCAGACATTGCCTGCGAAACTAATAAAGACAAATGTCTGGCACGAGTGTTACATTGGGTAGAGAAGGGGTGGCCCGAAAAGGACGTCGACGAAACATTCAGGACATTCCGGAACTGGCAAACAGAACTGTCATTACAAAAAGGGTGCTTACTTTGGGGGAATAGGGTTGTCATTCCAGAAAAATTACAGGGAAAGGTATTGGAATTGTTACATGAGGGGCACCCAGGCATCGTTAGGACAAAAGCCTTGGCCAGAAGTTACGCCTGGTGGCCAGGGATGGACAAACAAATCGAGGCTTGGGTGGCAGCATGCAACCGATGCCAGGAAACCAGGCCCAGCCCCCCTGCCGCCCCAATCCTGGAATGGGAAAACCCCAGGGGACCATGGTCCAGGATTCATATAGATTTTGCCGGACCCACGAAAGGGCACACCTTCCTCATTACGGTAGATGCTTACTCCAACTGGTTGGAGGTAAGCAACATGAGAACTACCAGCACGGAGGCCGTTACCAAGGAACTCAACAAGCTGTTCGCAACCCATGGCCTCCCAGATGTCATCGTATCCGACAACGGGCCCCAATTTACCTCGCTGGAATTCGAAAAATTCCTAGCGGAGCGGGGGATATGACACGCGTTAACAGCGCCGGCACATCCGGCGGCGAATGGTAGGGTGGAACGGATGGTTCAATTTACAAAAAAAAACAATCCAAAAGATAGAAAACGGGGAAATCCAAGAGAAAATAAATAAAATGCTTTTTATACAACACATAACTCCGAACACAACAACCAACAAAAGCCCAGCAGAACTATTAATGGGGAGGAAATTAAGATCCCCACTCAACAGACTGCACCCCACATACAACCCAGAAAAATCCCCAAATTCCTCAAGCAAAGACCGAACATTCAAACCAGGCGACGCAGTATACACAAGGAACCTTACCGGGGATCCACTTTGGGTACCAGCAACCATAACCCAAGTGACAGGTCCCCGCTCATACCAGCTACAGACAACCGACGGACGAGCATGGAAACGACACATCGACCAACTAAGGTCAAGAACAACCACAAGAAACACAACCAACACGCAAACAGACACAGACACACACCCAGAAAAAGAAGGGAACCCCCCAACACAAACCAAGAGGGGAGGGAAGACCCCAAGAACCAACCCATACCAGAAAGAAACTGGGAATACTCACCAACAAGCAGCTAGCTCGAAGCCTCACCAGGGAGAAGCAGCCAGGCCAGCTCAACCAGCCCAGAAAGACCAGGCGGGAGCGACAACCGCAGCTCAACCAGCCCGGGTAGACCAGGAGGGAGCTGCGACAAAAGGCCCGGCTCACCCCTCCAGACGGTTCCATTGACGAGGCAGAGAGCAACACAGAACCCGACCGAACCGGCTGGGAGCCAAGCACCAACTAACCTGCGCAGGTCATGTAGACAAGTACGAAGCCCCGCCTACTTACGGGACTACGTCACGTAGGACCATACCAAGAGGGGAGGGGTGTTCTGTACAGTCATTAACATACTTGTAAATGCCGCGCGGTGATTGGTCAAGACGCACGGCGAGTCGATTGGCCGAGCGAGCCGCACAGATTGGCCCGCCGCGAATCTCCCGCGATTGGTGGAAACTAATCGCGGGAGATTCAAAGCAGTGCCATTGGTCCGCCACCACGGGAATAAAAGCCACCCAGCCGATCCCGGGAACTAAATAAAGAGCTGAAACCAAGTCACTGGCTCCGAGTCTCTCTTTCCACGACGGACATAACATTTATCATTCAGGAAAACACATTTTAAATGGACTTTTGACATTTTTGATGCCTAGATGATAGAGAATAAGTGGTCATCTTATTCTAGTTTTGGGGGAGGGAAGGAGAGTGTCTGTGTCTGTATGTGTTTGCCTTCAAATCAGAGTTGAGTCCTGGTGATTGCCTGGACAAGTCCCTGTCATTTTCTTGGCACAATTGCCTTCTTCCTAGGGTTGAGAGAGATTGACTGGCCCAAGCTCATTCAGATGGTTTTGTATGTAATGTGGAACTAGAACTCACTGTCTCTTGCCAACCCTCTCTTATTATATCAAACTTGCTGTCTAGTCTTGGAGGATTGTTTTATTGATAGGATGAGAGGTTAATTTGGGCGAGATTATTTTTATATATTGATTTTAATACTACCCAGAATTTTCTGATTGGACTGGTGTTAAAAAGTCTGTAAATTAATCAATTAATCCTCACAAGCCCATACAGAATGCTTGTTTGGATTCCAGCTGCTTTGATATCGAAAGAGTTGCCCTGGGGAATTTATATATCAAAGAGGTAAGCTTGCTGGTGCTCTTCTAATTTTGTTCAGCTTTCAGTATCAATGTGTGTGATGTTCCTGTTGCCCACAAAATATGATGCCATGAATATCTGGATCAGTCTTTAAGATGCCAGAAAACTTTTCCTTGTTTTTCTGCCACATGCAGCTATCCCTCTAGAAATTGCTGCTTCACAAGGTTGTTGAGGGATTATATTAGATAAGGTTTGCAACACACTTTGCACAACTAAAAAGATTTATATAAATGGTAAACAGCAGTAATAAAGGAGCTGCCAGGCTCCTAACTTTCTGTACTGGTGCTCTTTTTTTAATAGCTAAGTTATGCTTGCCCATCTCTCAAGGTGAATAAGGCACACTGCATTTTTTTTTAAAGAAAAGAAATCTCTTTTTTGATGTATTTTTCCAGAGCAAGCTTTCTTTTCTTTTCTTTTTGTTCCATACTTTTTATCACTAAGTAAGAATATATTTATGCTAAGCAGTAAAATAGTTTCCAGCCCAGCACAAAATTCAGTGCTAAGTAAAAAAAAAAACATAAAATGTTGCTGCCTACAATCCTATGCATGGTTGTGTTGTTTAAATCAAACAATTCATTATCAGATATTCTTCATGAGACTTAAGATGTCTAGATTAGGGAGCTTGATGGTCCATGAGAAGGGAGTAATGCTGTCAGAATCCCCACCACGTCTACTGAAAATCCCAGGAATATCTAGGAATATTTTCTTCTTTTCTTCTCCTTTTCTTCTTCTCATACATATTTTAAAACAGCCTGGAATTTTATACCCTGCTTTCTAGCCAGGTGTCACTATACCAAACTACCTGTATAATGAATAGATAAGCCTAACAGGATTTTTGATCAGGATGATCTACTTACTGGGTCACACAGTTTCATACAACTAAGAGGTAGATCAAACTGACAAGGCCATTCTCCTAACCTAAGTGCACTGTGTGATGAATGGTGCTTTCTGTTACCAGATTATTCTGTAATGCATACTGTATGTTTTTTCTTGGTTCACTCCATTTTGTTATGAAGAAATCAATTTATTGTAATCTAGAATTGACTGAGAGTTGGGGAATTGTATTTGTATTGGACCTCCAAACTATTTGTTAGCCTTGGAGGCTGGCCCTGTCATTAATGTTATATATCCTAGCTTGAACTCTTGAACAAAAAGCAGAAAATACATCTATCAACAAGAAATCTGTAAAATAGTTATTTTAAACTGAAACATTTAACATTATGTTGGTCAGACAATGTCAGGCATAGGCAACAAGACTCACATGTGTAGAATTCACGTTTGCTACTTTATTGTATGCTACCTATTATACAGGAATCTCCATAAACTGCCAGCCTCAGCCTGGAAACAGATAGATAAGGCTTTATGGAACTTAAAGGTGGTCAGTTTAGTTCTCTTGCTGCTATGCAAGCACTCAAGGCTAATTCCATGCTTGCATGATATTTGGAAAATATCATGATAGAAAAATGTTTTGTTGCCATAACTGTGGTTAAAATTTAGAGGATTGTTAACATGGCTTTATGTAAATTGAGGATGTATAGGTTATGTTCTATTATTTACAATTTATCAGAATGTAGATCTTTCATATGGAGATGATTAAATGATAAGTCTGTACCTGATTTGCTGGTACATATTGCTCATCTAATTTAGACTTTTTTTTTCTTTAAACAGAGTAGTAAGAAGACTTTCAAGCAATTTGGCCAAATATTTTGATGATGTTTGTTTATTAAACCTTCTTCCATGTATTTTTTTTTTCTGTCTTCTTTAACTGAAGCAATACATGGTACTATATAAGCCCCCAAAATGCATATTTTAAATTTATTTATTATTTTGAAGTGAGTGAGAAAGGAAAACAACAGCAGCAAAAACTCAAAAAGGGTAGATGAGGAAAACCAGGAGAGTTAGTCCATACCACTTCCAGCTCTATATACAATAATTGCATTACTTAATATACTATCTCTGTATATGTATTTATATATGTATACACATACATTTAGAAAACTGAAAGTCAAAGAGATTTGTCCTTAAGATCCAATTTTCTATGAAAAGGCAATATTTCAATTGGGAAAGCATTCTTCTAATTTGATATGGATCAATCCATTTTATAATATAATATGCTTCTATCCAAAGATTCTGAGAGTTTCGCAATTTATATTAATGGCGGCTACTGTATAAGTGCCATTAGACCACACTGGCCTGCTACTTGTCTCATAACCTCCCTCCCTTTGAATTTGAGTTATTACCAGTGATAACTGGCATATTAACGTGGGACCTGTTTGCGTAAATTTCTCATTTTGAAGAATCTCAATAGTCTAATGAATAGTCTTCATGTACAGGGTCTCATTTTTGTGACGATTCTATGCAAATGCTGCAATTTCCAAATGCAAAAGTGACTCCAGCTCTTTTATGTGGAGTCTGCATTATGTGGTAGCTATAACAAAAGGAATGAAATGATAGTCTGTGGCAAAGTGGTTAAGATATTGAACTTGGATCCAGATGCAAGTCAAACCCATCATGGAGAATTTCAAGAGAAATTCTATGAATAAATTTCTGTCATACTCTCTCTCTCTCTCTCTCAGCCTTTGATGGAGATAATATTGAGATCTGAGGAAATTGATCTGAGCCCTTGCAGGAAAGGCAGAAACTTATAGAACAACAATGACAAAAAAATTTTTATAATCATTTAGGAAAAATGTCATGGTTGGAAAACTGGAAAGTGAAGTATTGAACTCGTAATCTGCAGGTGTCCCCCACCACAAAAGAAGTAGGACAATTTTTATCATTATCTCTGCTACAGTATTTGCACACTGAGGAAGATCCTTAGCTTTAACCATTATTCTATTTAATTGTTTTAGAATCCCTTCCCTAAATGATCTGGCCTAAGAACCTCATGATTCTATGGCAAAGAGCAGGGAAGCAGCCCTCCAGAGAAGACTTTTGACATAGTGCTTGACAATAAATTCTGTTGTATATAGACATTTGCATACTCATAATACTACTTTCCGATTGGACAATCACTACCGCCTAGCGATTGGTGGTTAATAACAGATTATGATTGGCTGCCTAAACGGTGGGAGGTTTAAAATGATGCCATTGGTTGCGAGCCGCGAGCAGCCGCTATAAAAGAGGCTGCCGCGGCTCGACTTTAGTTGAAGTTACTGACAGTTAAATAAAGAGCTGAACTCAACTCTGGTCTTGAGTCTATCTTGTTCTGGTGATAGAACAAATTCCATTCCTTTCTTGAATGGGCTTTTTTCCTAATCAGCATTCAGTGTATCTGTATGAAGGTTGGTTCCATAACAACTATAGTTTATTTGTTCATTCACTCATTCACTCACTTACTCATTATTCTACACTGCTACCTCAAAATGGACTCTAAGTATGTTATAAAAAACATTTAGTATAAATCAACTGGAAGACACTGAGCAAAAGAATTAAGCACACCACTGTGAGGAGTTAATTCCATGCCACAGCAACTATAGCAAAATCTGCCTTCTAGCCCAATCCTTCTCACCTCTTGTGAAGACTGAGCTTTCAGCAGGCTCCTATCACCATAAACATTATCACAGTCTGCATTAAAAAATTAAAATGAAGTTAAACAGTTTCTTTCAAAAAACCAATAATGTTATTCAATAGCAACTGTACTGATATCTACAAAATATAGCATGTTTCTTACATTCAAAACCACCAAATTTTGATGTGCATTTCGTCTCATTATGCCAGAAAAGAAAGTTTGTTTTTGAGCTGCTTTTCAACATTGCATTATGTACCTGGGCTTTGAACCGAGTACTTCCACATTAGCTCTTTTTCCAGAGTTTTTGCTGTATCTGAAATGAGCAATTTCCTCATGCTCCATATTTAGACAAATATAAACATATGTAGGATATTATTCTTTAAGCATAAATATATTGGTTTTCTTCTTCCTTTCTCTATTCTGTTTCTTTTTTTCATCTTTTGTCTTTGTGAGAGAATGATTTTATTTCCAGCATTCTAATATATTGTTCAGTAACCTTCACCAGTTCTGTTCAGGTTTATCCTCCACTCAGTATTATGATCACACAATTTCCCTGATGTGTGTTCAAGAAAATCAGTTAATCAGATATAGATAGAAAGATACATTGTATAAACAGCAATAATCTTGTGAATCACACATCTAAAGGCTATTTTGCTACCGTTTTCTTGATGAATTGTGTAAATAGCAAGGATATGGTGTGAAATGCCATAAAATCTCAAGGATATCCACTGGGAAATAGGACCATAAATCTGTGATGAATTAAAATATACTTGGGCATTTTATTGCTATGTTCTGCAAAAAATAGAATGGGTAAAAGAAATAGCATAGCTATCAATTTGGGGTTATAACGGCATTATTGGTTGGCTTGATTTTATATGAATTTTATTTAATTTGTTTTATGAATTTAATAGGAAATAACTATTGATGATCTCAAAAACATTTATTTTTCCTGGGGAAAGATGTAGATATCTATGGCAATATTAAGAAATGGATAGCACTGCATTCATAAAACTCATGCTGTCTGACAGTGAAGACTAACTAAGTTATTTAAAGTTGATTGCTATCAAAAACAGTCCATCAAATAATACAGTAACTGAATTGGATGTTACTGATTAAGGAGGCAGAGACAGGTATCCTAAATGTATCTATCTATTTGCTTTGTATGTAATCCTGGGCATATGCTCTCAGCAAAACTTGGACTGGCCTGAAAATAAACTTTTCCCCAAATTTTTAGCAATAACACTTAGACTTATATACCGCTTCACAGTGTTATACAGTCCTCTCTAAGTGACTCACAGAGTCAACATATTGCCCTCAACAATCTGAATCCTCATTTTACCAACCTCAGGAGGATGGACGGCTGAGTTAACCTTGAGTTGGTGAGACCCAAACTGCCAAATTGCTGGCAGCCGGTGATCAGCAGAAGTAGCCTGTGGTACTGTATTCTAACCACTGTACCATCTTTTGTATTTATAAAGATTTTTAAAGTGTTTTTTTTTTCCTGTGAACCAACTCTGCTTACTGGAATAGTGCAGTTTATTTTGTGATGCTCTGAACATGATAAGATATATTAAGTATAGAAAATGGATGGTCTTTCTTCTTCCAGTGTAGGCTTGCATGAAGTATAGGCTATCAAGTCAACACTCCAGCTGCAATAGTGGCCAGTAGAGAGAAAGCAATGTGAAAAAGAGAAATACAAGAGAGAGGGAAGATTAAGAGAGGGGAGTTTGAGAGATGGGAGGGGGGCAAAAAAGCTAGAATTGATAAGAAAGGAAGGGAAAAAGCAAAGAGACGTCATAAAGGTTTAAAACAAGATGTTAAAAAACAGGTTTTTTTCAGAGACAAAGGGTAAATTATAATCTAAAAATGATTCTGCAAAAGTACATAAGATTGTACTGTAGATATTAGTACTTGAAATTGAGTTAGAAAACTGAAATATTATATGAGTTAATAATGCATTAAAGGGAATGTATAAAAATGTTTAAGATTTAACAAAAGAGTTTAACTTTCTATGGAATATTGTTTTTACTATCTTATAAACTTAATTCTCTTTTTTTTTGTTTTATTATTCTAAAATGTAATATGTAGAATGTACTAAGCAGAATCAGTATGGAAAGTATGTATTATTTTAAGTGTTAAATTTAGGGGAAAGATAAAAAGTTGTCATACTTCAACCAGTGATTACAGGAGAAATATTGTATTAGAAAGAAAAGATAAATAGATAATTGAAAGAGAACGGACAAAAGATGCAAGTATAATTGTCTAAATTGAGATGAAATAAATAAAATAGAATTAAGAGAGAGAAAATATATAGAAAATATAGAATGTTAAATAAGATATGAAATAGTATATAAAGTGAGCATGAATTTGATTTATGTCTGTACAAAAAGATGTAACCCGGGGTAAGCCGCTTTCCAAAAATAAGTTTTATGTATTTATGTTTTGTGTTTTGTTTGTCTATGTTTGAATTAATAAAACGTTAGAAGAATGTTGGAAGAGAATAACGAAATTGTAAATAAGACAGATGGATACAATGAATATATACAATTTAAGGCAAAAGAAATATAATTGAATAGGAGGAAAGGGAGAAATAAAGAGAAGTTGGGAAAAGATATGAAGTTGAACAGATAAGATAAATATACATATTAAATTGTGCTTGTATGGAAATGTGATAATTTGGAATTATCCTTTCTTTAAATAAGATGTTTTATTTGTTTTTCAGAAAAGATGTCCTATGTTATTATATTCTACGTTTTGTTTGTTTGTGTATTGTTTTTTAAAATTAATAAGATTTGTTTTTTAAAAAAAATGAATCCCTCAATCCATATCCCATGATTACCTTTTTTTTGGTGCCTGGGACTTTCCAAGGTTTCAACACCTGTTTCAGTCATGGTTTTTGAGTTATGAGTGAAGGGCAGAAAATCTCTTATGTTGTAATTCAGCTTGTGAATACACAAAAATCCTGTTATGGTGAAAACCCTATACAGTACATGATAGGCAAAACTTATCAACTTGGTTCAATATACTCACATAATAGATGTATAGAGACACTATTGATGTGCTGGGATGTATCTAAGCTAATTAGCTTTCTTTGTAATTGGTTTTACTATTCTTACTATTAGATAGTTTTTTTCTAACCTCCAAAGTAGAATCTGCCTTCTTTTAAGTAACATAAAGAACAAGTCCTGGCCTTCTTCATATTTTCAGTTACTTGAAACATATTACTATATCTTCACCCCACCTCAGTTATAATATTTCATAAAGCTAAATAAACCATCTTCTTAGTTACTTAAAAACTTAGTTTCCAGACTAGAAATGGCCTTACAGCTCTCCTGTTCTGAATCCTTTTTAGTTTGTTCTGTTTGGCTTTAGTCCTCAATTGGCATCTGTCTAGAGGCATTATCCATTATTCAGCTAGAATATACAGGAGCTTGGACCATAATATGAAAACCTGATTTATTAGCCAGACTTTTCTCTGCTATAATGGCATTTTTTTTCTGTTTAGTTTAGCTCTGGGGAAAACAAAGTTTGTGGAGGCTAAACATCATTAGTTTTAATTTGAATCATGAACTAAATAAAAGCTCTATCAATTTTACCAGACAAAGAAATTGTGTTCCTAAGGAGGACTATCACATTGGGATCAAGTAGTCCCAAAGGAGGCAAAAAGAGGTGAAAGAGACATACAGTATATTAATTGAGAGAGAAAGATAATATATGAGCAAATGAATGGGAGAGATTCCATGGAAAAACCTGGATAGGGAAAAGAAAAACTGATCATCCCAATTGCATTTTTTCATGTTAGATGCCACACATGCATACACGCACATAGAGAAAGGCAAACATAAAAAAATACTAAAATTCTTATTGCTGCAAGTTGTCATATCAGCAAATTCCATTGTAATATTTACATTAGGACATTTGAGCCCTTGCCATCTGCTTGGCATCTCCCAGGATGTGCCTAGAAATACATCTCCTAAGACTATGACAGAAAACACACATTTAAATAATTATCCAGTGCCAACATAAACCCAAAGGAGGCAAAAAGAGGTGAAAGAGACATACAGTATATTAATTGAGAGAGAAAGAGAATATATGAGCAAATGAATGGGAGAGATTCCATGGAAAAACCTGGATAGGGAAAAGAAAAACTGCTGTCATGGTTTTAATTATTTTAATTTTGTTTATAATGCTATTGATTTTTTCTGTTTTCTTTTTTGCATTATTAATCTCAAACTTGAATGCATATTGAAATCTACAAACACGTAGTGTGCAGCATGCACGCTGGTAGAAAAAAGCTGTTTAGGTCAAATTTCAAGCAACTGGAGCAAAATTTTTAACACGTTGTCATCATCATCATCATCATCATCATCATCATCTATTAAATGTATATGCCACTCAACTCCTAATGACTCTGGGTGGCCTGTAATCACTAATTACCTGTATTTCCCTGAAAATAAGACCCTGCCTTATATTTTTTGCCAGGTCTTATTTTCAGTGGGGATATTGTTCACTGACTCATCTCACTCGCACACTTCATCCCTGTCCTCCTTCTCACTGTCAAAAGCCTTCAGGAACTTCTTCTGTGGCTAGCAAAGCCAGCAAGTCTTTCCTGAAGGTGTCTGCAGCTGATAACAGAGCTCTGGGTTGAACTGGAGCTCTGTTGTTGGCTGCAGAGGCTTTCAGGAAAGCCTTGCCAGCTGCAGAAGAAATGGACCGGCAAGGCAGGTGTTGGGGTGTGCAAGGCCTGGCTGCAACTTTCTGAAGGTAAGTAGTAGGGCAGCTCCACCCTCCCATCCCTACCCTACTTAATTTTTACCTGTGCACCCTGGAGTGGGTAATTAGGGCTTAATTTGGGGGTAGAGCTTATATTGGGTGCACATGTAAAAATCAAGCTAAGACTTTTGGAGTAGGTCATATTTTCAGGAAAACACGGTAATTGTTAAAATACACAGTCTTGCACATTCTTGTGCTTCTTTTTCCTCATGACCTTACTATCTTCATCTATCTTTTGTGGTCACTGATACTCATGCACAGAGTTCCTCAGTGCTTTTGCTGGCTTTAATCCCATAAGGAAGAATGCCAGAATAAAAGCAACACTCTCTTTGTACCATGAGGACTTTGCTGAAGAATATCTGGGATGATCTTTTCATATGCCAGCCAGGAAGGCAAACAGGGTTGACATGCAGCCCCTCTACCACAGGCCGGGCAGCTAAAAAATAAAGGACACAGTCAAAATATGTCAAGGCACATGGATCATACCTGGTTTGGTAGGATTTAACCGGTGGAACTTAGCTACAAGGCGGGATGCATTCATATTCTCTTCATACACCCTCAAGGCCTCTGACAATTGATATCCTTTTCACAATACCAAATATTGTAACCTATTTCTATGTATTCTTGAGTCTAGGATCCTTTGTACTTCACAATGTTTCTTTCCACCAATTATAATTGGAGGAGTCTTAGGAGGAGGGGGACCTCTAATAGGTGCTGTCCGCACAGGTCATAATGAACTGCAATGAAAAACTGCAGCAGCGGTCCGTAATGGCCGCCACAAAGAAGCTGGCAGCCGGGTAAGAATGCGCAGGAGGAAGTGGAGAAAGTTTTTGAAAGGAGAAAGTTTTTCTTGGTTCCTAGGACTCTAAGACATATTTAACAAAATTCCTGAAAAGTATGACTTTCTGAATGATACCTTCTAGAAGAGGAAAAAGCGGCAGTTTGGTGGTGCTGAAAGGAAAGCTTACCCTCTTTTCCTACGGAATAAATAAGTGGATATTAAGAAACCTATTTTTTTTAGGTGAAAACTGGCTTTAAGCGATGAGTGGGAAGAGAGAGGACTAAAAAAATATATTTGTATGCTAAGACTTTGTTGGAGGAGATGCCTTAAGGATTTGAAGACTAAAATATATTGCAATAAGATTTTAAGAAACAGATTTGGACTTTCTTTTTCTCTGATTGATACTACCCCAGGAGGAGAAAGTGAGAACTCTGCCTTGGTTTGGACTGATTGATAACTTTGGGACTGTTTTTTTTTCCTTTGGAATATTCTGGTTGTTGTAAGAAAGAAAGAAGGGGGGAAAGAAAAGAAAAGATTTATAATGGCTCTTTCTATTGAGGAACTGAGAAAAGATTATGAACAAGCAAAAAAAATGGTAAAGCTGGTTTGAAAGAAGCCTTCCTTTTTTTAGAAATGGCGCTTATTAACTGTCAACAAACATTACAACAGATGAAGACAGCAGAAGAAGAAGAAGGAGAGGAAGCCATTTTTAATAAATTTCAGAACTCGACCAAGAAAGAAGGAAGAGGGAAAGGAAGAGAAATAAAGGACTTAAGATTTTAAAAACACTTAAGAAAGGGAAAAATAAGGTGCAAAATCAATATAATGATAGTAAACAAAAGGGAAAAGGAACACGACAGAGAAGGGAAGCCAGTAAGGCAGAGGCTAGAAGAAGGGGGTAGAAAGGTTTGTTGGGAGAAGAAAGAAAGGGAAAAGGTGGAGAAAAGCTACAAAGTTTTGAAATTAAATGGGAAAAAATGAATCTTTTTAGGGATAAAGGATAAAGTATAATTTCTTCAAAAGATTTTGCAAGGTACATAAGATGATATTGTAGTATTGTATTAGAAATAGAAAACTTAAATGGTTTAAGAGTTGATAAGAGATTAAAATGTTGAAATGTTTAATAATGATTGGTTTTAAAATTTAATAATATGAGGGAGGTTTAGAATATTGAGTTTTAATTAAAGAGTTTAATAAGATTATGGTATTGATGTTATTATAAAATTTCTATTATAGTATTTGTTTTTAATATTTAGATCTATTGTTTAACTATGTATTTAATTATTCTGGATGTACTATTTAGATAGAATGTACCAAGCAAAATCGGATTGGGTATTGGGCGTTATTTTAAAGGTTAATTTGATTAATTTAGGGGGAGATAGAAAGGCATCATACTCTGATTAGTGATTTCAGGAGAAACTTCTTTTTTTTTTTATAAGGAACGAGACAAAGGGACAATAAAGAATGGACAAAAGATACAAATATAATGACTCAAATTAAGATGATTAATTAAGATAGAATTAAGAAGAGTGAAATATGTGGAGAAGTTAATATAGAAGACTTAGAATGGTAAATAAAATAAGTAATGATATGTAAGATGAGTATGAATATAATTGAAGTCCATGAAGAGAGAGATACCTGGGTCCAAGTTACTTTCCAAAAAGATTTTTTGTTTTGTTTTGTGTGTTGTGTGTATATGTTTTTTTTTTTTTTTTTTTGGGAGAATTAATAAAACCTTGCAGAAATATAGAATGAGAATAATGGTAACTAAGTCAGAAAGAAATAGATGAAATAATAATAATAAAATTGAATAAGAGTAAAGAGAAGTAAAGAGAAATTGGATAAGAGGTTTTTGTATGTTTATATGGAAATGGTTTAAAACAGAATTATAGTTTATCTGACTTGTTAAATTTACAATGGAAAAAGGTTTAAACATGTAATGGATAATGATGATTTGTGTGTTTTGAAAATTAATAAAATTTGTTTTTTTTTAAAAAAAAGAAAAACTGGATAAACCTTCCCAAATAAACGTGGTAACTTTAACCATACTGTCACTGGATAGATGACCTGTTCAATGATGAACAGCCCTATGATCTTTGGTTCTAGTTTTCTATTGGGTATTCTAAGGTTTAAGTATTTTGTAGATAAATATACAGATTGGCCAACTGTAGGCATCTCTTTTTATCTGCTGGACCCTTATAATTATCTGCAGATTTACATAATGCCTCTTTTACTGGGCCACACAATTGTTGTAACTTAGCAATCCACTCCTTTAACCCCCCTCCTTTGGAATTTCTGTGGGACACTCTGGAACTGGGATGAACTCCATCCTGTTTACTACATGAAATGGAGTGAACCTGGTGCTACTATGGAAGCATTATTGTATGCAACCTCAGCATACGGTAATAGGTCCACCCAGTTGTCCTGTTGGTGTCTAACATAGCAACACAAATACTGCTCCACCATAGCATTCATTCTTTCCACAGCAATGTTAGTAGAAGGGTGGCATCCAGAACTAAGACCTTGGGATGATCCTATCAGTTTCAGAAACCTACACCAAAATATGGCCGTAAATTGAATCTCCCCATCTGATATAATTCTACAGGAAACCCTGTGTAGCCTGTATATGTGGGTAATGAATATGTTGGCAAGGATTCTGGTGGAAGGAAGATGGGAGCAAGCCATGAAGTGGGCTTGTTTGGAAAATAAGTCCACCACAGTCCATATCACTGTGTTTCCTTGACTATCAGGTAAATCCACCACAAAGTCCATTGCTATCTTTTCCCATGGTCTAGTCAGGCAGGCGACCTCTTGTAACAAACTGGGTGGCTTCCCTGGCCTCCTCTTCATGGTCATGCGTACTACACAACTACGCACATAGTGCTCCAAGTCCTGTTTCATATGTGGCCACAAGAATTGGTGATTAGTTTAACAGATTTAACATATAATCAGAGTTGGAAGGGACCTTGTAGGTCATTTACTCCAACCCCCCACCCAAGTGGGAGACCCTACACCATTTCTGACAAATGGCAGTCCAATCTCTTCTTGAAAGTCTCAAGTGATGGTGCTCCCACAACTTCTGAGGGCAAGCATTGGTTGATTGTTCTCACTGTCACAAAGTTTCTCCTTATTTCCAGGTTAAGATGTAGTTAGATGTAAAGTTTTAATAAACCCAAAATGGCCAGCCAAACGAGCATCAGGACATCTCCGCAACACTTCTAGACAGGTCCTCGGGGACATATATTTTAGAACCCTTCTCCACCAGTCCATTTCATAATGTAAGAATTTGTTGATTTTCCAGAAGCCATGTATCATTTGGTAATGCTTTTTCAATGCCTCATGGTAAGTCAACTATGTTAGCTCTTTCACCGGACGTGTCTAATGATGTGTTTTGTGACTCACTGCCAATTGGGAGGATGGCTTGGAAAACATTTTCCCATGCCCCTGCATACTGGAGTTTGCAGGACAAAGCATCCGCTAAGAAATTCTTTCCCCCAGGAACATAGCGTAACACAAAATTAAACCTCCAAAAATATAAAGCCCATCTGACCTGTTTTGGTGACAGCTTGCAAGGAGTTTGCAAAGCTTCTAGGTTTTTGTGGTCTGCCCAAACTTTGAATTGCTGCATACTGCTTTCTAATAAATGCTGCCATGTCATTAAAGCCTACTTAACTGTGAAAGCTTTCTTCTCCCATGTGGCCCATATCTGCTTAATGTTTGTCAGTTTCCTGGATGTATATGTACATGGTTGCACAGTCCCATCGCTATTGGTTTGCAAAAGCACAGCTCCAACTGCCACATCACTAGTATCGGACTGTACTACAAAAGAGTGCATGGGATCAGGATGCTTCAGTATTGGCTCCCTAGCAAATAATGACTTCAGATGTTCGAATGCTTGCGACATTGTAAGCCGCTGTATTGGCTGACTCGGCTGTGGTTTTCCCAATAAATGTTTGGTATGCAATAGGTTAGTAAGTGGCAAAGCTACTTTGGCAAACGAGGGGATGAATTGTCAGTAAAAATTGGCAAACTCTAGAAAACTTTGCAATTGTTTTCTTGTATGTGGAGCCTGCCAATACATCTTTTCCATTGTTGGAAAAGATAGAGATGAGCATGGCAGTTTGTTTATTCAGGTGCTCCCAATTTCTGAACAGATAGCTGGAATTTGGAGTTGAAAATGAAAGAAAGAAGATTGAAGTGACCTTGAAAAACTCCAAGCTGACTTATCAAAGAGCCTTGGATATTTGGCGGCAGAGGCTTGTTTTATATTAGAATTGCTTTTTACCTTTTGCCTCCCTTTCTGCCCCACTACTAGTGGAGCTCTCTTTTTCTCTTTAATTGGATTTTAACTTTTTAAACCAGGAACTAGAATGTAAACCTTTTATTTTGGTTTTCTTTTTGTTTATTAAGAGGAACATATAGAATATTTTTCTTTTTTCTCTTTTCCTTTTTCCTTTTTGATTTTTTACATCTACCATTGCAAATAATTGGATTAAGGTATACAAGTGCCCGAAGAGTTTATTTTTTCCTTTTTTTTCCTTTGGAGTGGCAACTGTTTGCCTTCATTTTTTTTTGTTTTTTCTTTTTCCTCTTTTTTTTCTTTTTTCTTTTCTCTCTCTCTTTCTTTACAGATAAGCATTATAAGATGAGTAGAAAGACAACAGCCCCAGCTTCTTCAATACCCACCCCCTCACCATCTGGAGGACAACAATCTATACAGACAATATTACAACAGGAAAAAGAGAAAGAGAAAGAGAAGGGAGTGACATTACAGATGATCATTCAAGGAATTCAGAAAATTGAGTAAAAAGTTGAAAAGACAGATGAAAAAGTGGAAAATACTCAACAGATGATGGTGAAATATGAAGACAGATTCAAAAAAAATTGAAGATCAACAAAGAGATAAGAAAATTGGAGATACTGATACCTGTTTGAGCGATATTGAAAAGGGCAGGGGTGAATCATTAGGATGGGGAATAGACAAATCAGAATTTTACTTAAGATTTCAAAATATAGAAGAAGGGAAAGGTGAAAACCTTGCTGAAATAATGGCAAAAATATTGGCAGAAGCACTGGAAATAACTAAAGAAAAAATGATGGATGGGATGGATGAAGTGTTTCATGTCTACACAAGATATGCAACAAGGAATAGACTACCAAGATAAGTTCATATCAGATTTACTAAGAAGATTATTAAGAACAGATACTCCAGGTGGCGAGAGAGAAAACACTAAAACATGAAAATAAAGAAAATGTGGTCCTGAAACAGATACCAAGAAGAGTAAGAGAGATGAGAAGAGAATATTTATTCTTGACTAAAGAGCTACTTAAAAGAGGAGTAAACTACAGATGGTTGATGCCAGAAGGCCTTTTGTTCACTTGCCAGGAACAAAGACACAGAATTGACACAGTTGGAAAAGCTGAGCTTTTCTACTTAGAATACTTTAGAGAAAAGGAGGAAGAAGAAAGAAAGGAAGAGTCACTAATTGAATTCCAAGAGAAGTGTATAGCCGTAATTGAAAAAGAAAAAGAAGAAGGTGCAGTAGGTGGTGAACCCAGAGAACAATGAGAATTGAGATCTACTAGAGCAATAAAAACCCTCTTATAAAGCTTAATATGGATGAAAGAAAACTGATTACAATTAACATAAATAGACTTAATTCAGCTATTAAAAGAAGGAAAGTATGTCACAAATTAGATAAATTAAAATTTGATATAATCTTCTTACAAGAGGTACATATTAAAAAACATGAATATATACTAAAACAAGGAAAATTAGGGCAATTATTTACATCACTGGCACAATCGAAAAAAAGAGGTGTGGCATTATATATTAAAGAAACAATTTTGGCAGAACTAATTTATACAGATGATGATGGAGGATTTTGATGGTGGAGATAATGGATAACAGCATTAAAACACTTTTAATTGCAATTTATGCCCCAAATGATAAACAAGAAGAATTCTATAGGAAATTACATGCAAAAATAATTGATTTGGACTATGTTAATATCTGTATGTTGGGTGATTTTAATGAAATAATTAATAACCGGTAAAACACAGAAAACAACAAAGAAAGTTAGAAAGATACTACCAAAATCCTTCCTTCGAATAACAAAAGAATTTAATTTAAAAGATGCATGGAGAGAGAGAAATGCGGAAAGTAAGCAATATACTTTCTATTCAAATAGACCCACATCATGATCTAGAATAGATATGATATGGATGTCAGCAGAATTATTGAGTAATGTACGACAGATTGAAATAGAAACAAGCACATGGGCAGATCATAATCCAATATCAATTATTTGGAAAGGATAAAAGAGGCGATCTCGATGGACTCTGAATAATATGATTCTGACAGAAAAAGACTTTAAACAGAAAATAGAGAAAGAATTTGTTTTCTTCTTCAAAGAAAATAGAAAAGAGGATACATCTTTACAGAATCTATGGGACACGATGAAGGCCTACACAAGAGGCTTGATAATAGATTATACTAGGAGAAGAAACATAAAACAGAAAAAGACATTTAAGACATTAGAGGATGACTATAAAAAACTGGAAAAAGACTTACATAAGTCCCCACAATAAAAGACATTAAAAATAAAATGGATATAATTAAACATAAAATGAGACTAATGGAAAAAAGGAATTAGCACAAAAAATTAAAAGTGCAAAACAGAATTACTTTGAAGATGCAAATAAACCGGGCAGATGGCTAGCTTATAAATTGAGAAATGAAAGAGAAGCAAGAAGAATTAGCCAATTGATAAATAAAGAAGGACAGGTTTCTTATGGAAATGAGGAGAAGAAAAAAAATTATACAAGATTACTATGGAAAACTATACTTTCAAGAGAATATTCAAGAAGAAAAAATAAAGCAATATCTTCAGAAAGCGAACTTACCTCAGATACCCAAAAATATTGAAACAATGTTAGAAGGAAGTATAACAAATTAAGAATTAACAGAATTAACAGAATCCATAGATATAAGAAAAGAGACAAGACAAGGTTGCCCATTATCGCCTCTGCTGTTTGTGTTAACATTGGAAGTGTTGAACAGGAATATCAGAGAAGAAAAAGAAATAAAAGGAATGAAAATTAAAAAGGAGGAGTATAAATTGCAAGCTTTTGCAGATGACCTGGTATTTATATTAGAAGACCCAATGGAAACAACACCCAAATTAATAGAAAAAATAGAAGAATATGGAAAAGTAGCAGGTTTTAGAATAAATAAAGACAAAACAAAGATATTAACAAAGAATATGTTAACAAGACAAAAGAAAGAGTTGGAAGAAACTTTAAAAATACAGGTCACAAACAAGGTTAAATACTTAGGGATTTATATTACACCAAGATGCAGTACCCTGAAGGAAGATAACTATGTTAAACTCAAACAGCAGATTGCAACAGACTTGATGAAATGGGAAAAATTGCAATTATCATTGATTGGGAGAATATCCATAATTAAGATGAATATATTGCCTAGAGTTTTATATTATATTCCAGACAATTCCTATTCGATTAGGGAAAGAGTTTTTTGAAGATTTAAATAAAATTGTGTTGAAATATATTTGGCAGGGTAAAAAAGCAAGAATAAAATTAAAACTGTTACAAGATGCAAGAATAAGAGGAGGGTTTGCCTTGCCCAATTGGGAGCTATATTACCAGGTGACAAGTTTGATGTGGGTAAAGGAATGGATAACACTAAGGAACAGTAGATTATTGACTTTAGAAGGCCATGACTTGCTGCTGAGATGGCATGCCTTTCTCTGGTATAAGGGAACTAAAACACAGGGGTATTTTAGAAGTCATTATATTCGTGACACACTGTTTTTGAGTTGGGAGAAGATTAAAAGACAATATTACTTAAAAATTCCAACATGGATATCAACTATTGAAGCTTTTTCTTATCCAATAATATATATAAAGGAACAAACAGTTAGATATGGGGAGTTATTGAATGAAAAGGGTGAACTTAAATCTATGCAAACGTTGTAAGAACAAGGTGTAAAAATGAATTGGTTTTCTTATTTGCAAATACAATCTAGGTTTGATAAAGACTCCAAGGCAGAAGGTATTTATGATAAGTTGACTGACTTAGATAAAATTTTGATGGATACTGATGAAAAGGTAATTAAACGTTTTTATGGACATCTATTAGAATTTAAATTGGAGGAGGAGCAAGTTAAAGAAACGATGATTGCTTGGGCGAAAATTTTTGGATATGGGATTGATTTGGAAAAATGGCAGAAATTGTGGTCTCAAAATTATAAAATAACAATGTCAACTGCATATAAAGAAAATTTGTATAGGATGTTTTACATGTGGCACCTACCCCTGGCGAGACTTGCGAGAATGTTTAAGAATACATCAGATAAATGCTGGAAATGTCATCAGATACCTGGTTCATATTACCATATGTGGTGGACATGTTCAGACGCAAAGAAATATTGGACTAAAATCCACACATGGTTGGAAAAAATGATAAAACAACATATAGACTTTAAACCAGAGATCTTTTTATTGGGAGTCATACTGGACATATACAATAAAAAATTGAAATATTTGATTGTAAATGTTTTAACAGCGGCTAGAATTGTATTTTTGAAGAACTGGAAAAATGACAAAATACCTATGCAGAAGGAAGTTATCAAAAAAATTATGGACTGTGCTGAAATGAGTAAACTGACATTTGAAATTAGAGAACAAGAAGATAAGCAATTTTATATGATATGGGATTTGTTTTATCAATGGTTGGATAAAAAGGCATGGTAATATAATAATCTAGATAATTTTGTGATAGAAATCTAATAGATTGATATAAAACATAATATAGATATATATAACCACTGGTTGAAAGTATAACATAATTTTTAAGATAAAACTTGGAACATCTCATATAAAATGATGGAATAAATAGTTTAGTCATGGATGATTAATAACTGATAAATATATAAACATATGTTAGTTTGACAATGTGAATACTGATATAAATTGTGAATAAATGACTACAAAAATATAGCACAAAAGATACGTAACCAACTGGCACACTGTATGTATATAAAATGGAAGAGGATTTTATGTTTTTGTATGTGTATGTTTGTGTTTAAAAATAAAAAACTTTATTTAAAAAAAAACAATTTCCTTTATATTTCCAGGCTCTTAATGTAATATAAATGTTCTATGATCCCTGCTGACACTATATTTACAAGTAGTTTATTTCTAAACAAGTGACTGAAACAATAACAATACTACAAAACCACTTTGTTTCCTGTATTTGTGTTGTGACTGACAGCTGAATTTTAAAGCTGACAGGCTTTAAATAAAAGAGCAATCCAATCTAGGTTTCAAGGATTATTGGTTCCACCTTAACTGTCACAAAAGCATTCAATAGTTGGCCCCTTGTGATTTAAAGTACTCTAAATACTTTTTCGTGTCTTCATTTGAGTATGTACAGGAATCTACACACAACACACTCCTTTATGTTCATTCAGACTAATATTGACTTTAATTTTCTTCTTTAAAACAGTTTTCTGTTTCTCAGTAATTCTCTGTCAGATCCATTTGGCTGATTCCATCATTTGGGATATATCAAGTGAACTCTTGTACTTTGTCACAGTGAAGAGTTTAGTTCATCAAATACCTTTATTTTCTCTGTCAGTAATTTTAGCAGCTCATTTCTGCAGTTTATGTTGTCTAGATCTGTTTTATTAGAGTCAGACAAGGCACTGTACATTGCATTTCTGAAGCCCTCTACAGTCATTCTTAATGTGTTTGATGTGAGTATTACTTTAGTAGAACAATGACATATAGAGCAATAAAAACACTCTTATAAAGCTTAATATGGTGAAAGAAAACTTTACAATTAACCTTAGACTTAATTCAGCTATTAAAAGAAGGAAAGTATGTCACAAATTAGATAAATTAAAATTTGATATAATCTTCTTACAAGAGGTACATATTAAAAAACATGAATATATACTAAAACAAGGAAAATTAGGGCAATTATTTACATCACTGGCACAATCGAAAAAAAGAGGTGTGGCATTATATATTAAAGAAACAATTTTGGCAGAACTAATTTATACAGATGATGATGGAGGATTTTGATGGTGGAGATAATGGATAACAGTGTTAAAACACTTTTAATTGCAATTTATGCCCCAAATGATAAACAAGAAGAATTCTATAGGAAATTACATACAAAAATAATTGATTTGGACTATGTTAATATCTGTATGTTGGGTGATTTTAATGAAATAATTAATGACCGGTAAAACACAGAAAACAACAAAGAAAGTTAGAAAGATACTACCAAAATCCTTCCTTCGAATAACAAAAGAATTTAATTTAAAAGATGCATGGAGAGAGAGAAATGCGGAAAGTAAGCAATATACTTTCTATTCAAATAGACCCACATCCTGATCTAGAATAGATACGATATGGATGTCAGCAGAATTATTGAGTAATGTACGACAGATTGAAATAGAAACAAGCACATGGGCAGATCATAATCCAATATCAGTTATTTGGAAAGGATAAAAGAGGCGATCTAGATGGACTCTAAATAATATGATTCTGACAGAAAAAGACTTTAAACAGAAAATAGAGAAAGAACTTGTTTTCTTCTTCAAAGAAAATAGAAAAGAGGATACATCTTTACAGAATCTATGGGACACGATGAAGGCCTACACAAGAGGCTTGATAATAGATTATACTAGGAGAAGAAACATAAAACAGAAAAAGACATTTAAGACATTAGAGGATGACTATAAAAGACTGGAAAAAGACTTACATAAGTCCCCACAAAAAAAGACATTAAAAATAAAATGGATATAATTAAACATAAAATGAGACTAATGGAAAAAAAGGAATTAGCACAAAAAATTAAAAGTGCAAAACAGAATTACTTTGAAGATGCAAATAAACCGGGCAGATGGCTAGCTTATAAATTGAGAAAGGAAAGAGAAGCAAGAAGAATTAGCCAATTGATAAATAAAGAAGGACAGGTTTCTTATGGAAATGAGGAGAAGAAAAAAATTATACAAGATTACTATGGAAAACTATACTTTCAAGAGAATATTCAAGAAGAAAAAATCAAGCAATATCTTCAGAAAGCGAACTTACCTCAGATACCCAAAAATATTGAAACAATGTTAGAAGGAAGTATAACAATGATGGAACTAACAGAAGCCTTAAAAAAACAGAATGCTGGGGAAGCTCCAGGTCCAGATGGGTTGCCAGCGGAATTCTATAAGATCTTTCAGGAAATATTGAATTTTCATCTTCTAGAAGTTATGAATGAAGTTATGTTAAAGAAAAGAATACCCAAAACATGGTCAGAAGCATACATTAGACTTATACCGAAGGAAGGTACAGACCTGAAGTTAAAAATTATAGACCTATATCTTTATTGAACTCAGACTATAAAATCTTTGCTTCACTTTTGGCAGAAAGACTAAAAAGATACTTAAATAATTTTATTCATACTGATCAAAATTGATTTCTGCCAAAGAGACAAATCAAAGACAATGTGAGAATCATTTTGGATTCTCTGGAATATTATGAAGCACACCCTGAGAAGCAAATAGCCTTGATGTTTCTAGATGCACAAAAAGCCTTTGACAATGTGAGTTGGCGATTTATTTTACTGCAATTGATACAAATGGGCTTTGGTAAGAAATTTATCCAAGCCATTGAAACAATATATCATGAACAAACTGCAAAGGTGATGGTGAATGGAGAATTAACAGAATCCATAGATATAAGAAAAGAGACAAGGCAAGGTTGCCCATTATCGCCTCTGCTGTTTGTGTTAACATTGGAAGTGTTGAACAGGAATATCAGAGAAGAAAAAGAAATAAAAGGAATGAAAATTAAAAAGGAGGAGTATAAATTGCAAGCTTTTGCAGATGACCTGGTATTTATATTAGAAGACCCAATGGAAACAACACCCAAATTAATAGAAAAAATAGAAGAATATGGAAAAGTAGCAGGTTTGAGAATAAATAAAGACAAAACAAAGATATTAACAAAGAATATGTTAACAAGACAAAAGAAAGATTTGGAAGAAATTTTATTTTAAAAAAAACAATTTCCTTTATATTTCCAGGTTCTTAATGTAATATAAATGTTCTATGATCCCTGCTGACACTATATTTACAAGTAGTTTATTTCTAAACAAGTGACTGAAACAATAACAATACTACAAAACCACTTTGTTTCCTGTATTTGTGTTGTGACTGGCAGCTGAATTTTAAAGCTGACAGGCTTTAAATAAAAGAGCAATCCAATCTAGGTTTCAAGGATTATTGGTTCCACCTTAACTGTCACAAAAGCATTCAATAGTTGGCCCCTTGTGATTTAAAGTACTCTAAATACTTTTTCGTGTCTTCATTTGAGTATGTACAGGAATCTACACACAACACACTCCTTTATGTTCATTCAGACTAATATTGACTTTAATTTTCTTCTTTAAAACAGTTTTCTGTTTCTCAGTAATTCTCTGTCAGATCCATTTGGCTGATTCCATCATTTGGGATATATCAAGTGAACTCTTGTACTTTGTCACAGTGAAGAGTTTAGTTCATCAAATACCTTTATTTTCTCTGTCAGTAATTTTAGCAGCTCATTTCTGCAGTTTATGTTGTCTAGATCTGTTTTATTAGAGTCAGACAAGGCACTGTACATTGCATTTCTGCAGCCCTCTACAGTCATTCTTAATGTGTTTGATGTGAGTATTACTTTGTAACATATGGTTTAAGGCCTTTTTACATAACTTTCATGCTGATAAATGCTGAAAATAGCTCAGGGGAGCCAATCTGGATAAGCAATGGACTAAGTGCTATGGTTTGATCCAAATCTTTATGTTTACCCCATGAGCAGTAAGTGGTTTGATTTCCTGTCTATCTAGTGTTGCTTAGTTACAAACAGAATGCAGTGAGAATGCTATGTTGTAAATAATAATTCCCATCATAGAGTCATCAAATAGTTTTCTTGAGGCCTTATTTAAAAAAGTCAGTGAATGTTTCTCTCTTAGTATATGGGGGCTGGAAACAGTCAATAAGGTGCTCTATTTCTTTTGGTTCAAGCTTAACTTATTGTGTGAACCTTCCCAACATATCTTGTAAATTGTAGTTTATGGATTAGCGTAATGAATTAACCCAGCCATTGCAGCTTTACAGTCTTCAATTTATGACTGAGTACTTAGCACTGTTTGAAGTCAAAAGGGACTTACCTGGGGGTACTTATGTGGATTCAAGGATCCAATGGTTGCTTCTTCTGTGGGCATATGACCACACATCAGGCACTTGGCAACCAGGCTGCATCTATGCTCTTTTGCAGCATCCTATGATCATGTTATAACTTTATACATGGTTTTGTTAAAACCTGACATTTACTTCTAGTTTTTGACAAAGTAGCCCATAGTGGTAATAATAATCCTGGCAGTTGCTTAATGACCAATATGGTTGCTTAACAATTGCTGAAGAAATGACTGTAAAATCAGGGCAATCATATGACCAAACCTGTTTTATGACTATCATGAGTTATTATTGTGGTCAGCAGGCTCCATTACAGTCATAACTCAAGAATTACCCATATTCAAGAAAACACGTCTTAGCAAACTGTATAGGGACCAGATTATTGACAGATTATTGATAGTGTCATCACAAAAAAAGCATCAAGAAAAGCGTTCTGTCAATAACTATCTGTTCACCCTTAGTTCATATCCATACATGCATATGCTGTTTTCTCCTGAATATAGAGAGAATCTTTTAGGCCTGAAAGAAATACACATCAAATATCCCATAGCTTGTGTGATCTTTTTGTTGCAGAAACATATGTTTCTGTCCAGAAAGCTGAACTAGTTGCCTGTTTAAAATCCATCAGCTGAATTATCCCCTTGGCTGAATATACTCTGTGGGTATATTGTCAATGAGCAACACTGGATCCTGCTTTCCCTGCAAATAAGGGTAAACGGACAACTGTTCAAGGAGCCCTTAAATTTGGAGGAACCAATGAACACATGGAATTTGGGGGAACATGTTGTGAGCCTCCTCACAAAATGGATGGAGTGCAAATGCCCATTCATAAAATGGCTACAAAATGGAGCAGAGCCTGTAATAAAAACAATATCCAGAGAATACTGGGTTGTTGTTTTTTTTCATACTATTGCTCACCCTCTGTTCCCCTTCTCTTCTGTTCTTGCTTTTTTGGGAGAGATTAGATTCTTTCCACAGGTAGATGGACAGACATATAAACAAAGCCCTGGGATACAGTCACTTATCATTGTTTATTTTCTAAGAAAGTTTATGGACTAATTTAAAGCTCAGAGGTATCCTTGAAAATGTTATGCTGGAGGCTGGTTCTTCTTTTAATTAAGAGCACAAAAATAGAAATAGGATAGGAAAACAAGACTGCCAAGGAAACATCTGTAGCCAGATTGGTCTCCCTAAGGGTTATGTTGGGGACCTAAGCTATATTTCTTCCACTTGAGCAATTAACAGCACAACCCTAGGCATTTTTATTCAGCAACAGTCCTATATGTGCAGATGCATAAAATTATAACACTTCAATCATATGGAACTTTATTGAAAAATCAATCTTACTAAATTCATTTATTTATTTTTATATTTCATATTTCTAGGCTGCCCATCTTCCTCAAGGATCCTAAATTCTAGGATATTAGCTATAAATATGTTAAGATCTTGCCTATCCCTGTGTACATCCATTTCTTATTTTTCAGAATAGAGTGCTAGCTTATTCCAAAGCCTTGCTGGTTTGTACAAGTACAGGTAATCCTTGATTTTTGACCACAACTGAGCCCAAAATCTCTGTTGCTAAGTGAGATGTTTGCTAAGTGAATTTTGCCACATTTTACATTTTACAAGCTTTCCGGCCAAAGTTGTTAAGTCGAGTTGTTAGTGACATGGTACTTAAATGAATCTGGCTTCCCCTTGTCAGAAGGGAGGGGAAGGGAAGGAAAGGGAGGAGGTAGGGAGAGAGGAAGGAAGGATCTGAAAGCTCATTGGATGATTAGAAGACTTTGACTCAGTCATTGTCCTCACCTCAATATCATAGGATATTTATTGGGGAGATTAAATGAATTGGGGACTTTATGTAAGTCACCTTGAGTTCCTGTCTTTGAATAATAAAGTAATATTTTATATACATTTTATATATGTATGAATAGTACTAACCTAAGTCAATCCACTAGAGAATGAAAGCATCTTCCCTGAAGGCTATGATTTGTAAATTAAACTTTAGAACACTCTTAAGTCCACAGCACAATACTCCACCTGTGTGGCTGAATGGGCTGAGCCCATACATAAAACATCTATATAGTTATCTATTCTGCTATTCTTCTACTCTGTTTACACTGCTAACAATAAAGGATTATTAACCACATTAAAATATTGATTTATGGATGTCTACTGTTATTTTCAAAGATTATTTGCACCATGTTTTTCCATTTCCTGCTCTGGAAATTCTGCTTCTTCATGGGAATCATTAGGGCTTTTTGAGTATTCAGAGATGTTTTTTACACACATTGGCAGCCAAACATGAAGTGTTAAATGGTTGTACTGGGGCCAATACTGAGAGCATTTGGCATGCAAATTATTTGCAGGAATGCTGCTGTTTTCCATGAGTTTGATATTTTCTGGACATCCCTGAAGATACCTGTGAGAAACTGAGGTGAAAATTACAGTGTGTTTAAGAACTTGAATGTATTTTGTATTGCATTCCAGTTTTAATAAAATTCACAGCTCAAAGGTAGAGTTGAAAAGCAGATGCAGCTTATCTTTCTTTTCGTTGTTGTTTTTGCTTTTGTACTGAATATACATCTGTGGAGGGATGGAGGGAGGGATGAAGAGAGAGAGATTGTGGCATTCTTAGGATTAAACCATTTTATGATACTATGTCATTATGCAATAGCTTTATCAGATAATGGAATAAATTATTATGAGAGAGTTTTTATGAGCACTTAAAGTTACAAGGGTTGTGGGAAAGGAAAAGAAAGCAAACAACGTGTTGGGATGAATAAGAAGACTGCTTGTGATGCCAAAGTAGGTAACTCAGAACAAAACAAATTTTGTAGTGGCCATAAATAAAGTAGTAATATATGCCCTTTTTTGTTCTGCACATCAAAATCAATGATGAATCTTTCATTCCACTATGTCCAGCATCTCTTCATATCACACTGTAAACTTGAAAATATTTTTATTTTTCATGGTTGCAGTTTAGAGGACAAAAAGTGGGAAAGGGGAAGAAAAATAAAGCTTTAGAAAAAGCAGCATTACCAGGAGGGCAAGGACGGTCAGTACTATCACTGCATCATGATTCATCTCTTTTCAATATGCATTCTGTCACACCCAAAGGAACACAATGTGCTATGTGGCATCATATCATGCTAATGAAAGCAGCAAATTGTTGTGGATGCCACCGTTCAGAAATAAACTAAAGATGAAGCAGTCATAAATATTGAAATGGATGTTTTGGCAGTACAAGACTAGTTAACATTTGTATTATGTCAAGAATTTTTGGTCAAAGTTTAAACTAGGAGAAAAGGGAGTTAGGTCTTCTAATGAATATTAGTCAATTCTGTCATTTCTTCCATCCAATCTTTAAATTTCTTTTTCTCAAGGTCAAAGATAATGTCTCATGGAAAACTGAAATGTTCCCCTTTGATTTCAGGATGTTGCAACTTCTGATGTCAAATATGTGTCCAGTTATCTTTTAAACAGATCTCCAGTGGAGCATAACTAGCAGATTATGTCATATGCAATATTGTAAAACAAGCAAGATTAGTGGCTGAGTGTCCCACAACAATTAACTGAATCATGATTGGATTTGTATGCTGAATCACATAATAGTAAATACATTTTAAATTAAAAAATCACTAGGTAGTAGCTGCCACAGGTGAGGTGACTGCCTGTAAACAAATAAATGTCTTTAACCCAAGATATACCTAAAAGTATGACTATCTAATACAGTCTCTACATTATTTAGGACAGCTAAAAATATAAGCAAAATAAACTTGGTATCTCTTTTAACTCTGTCTTGTAATCAATTATTCCTCAAAATCATTTGTTTTCTGCTTTTGTTTTTAAACTCATTGGGTCTCTATTGTTCTGGAGAAATACCTAATTTAAACCCATTATTTAGGTGCCTGTTAAGATTGTCTCATACAGCGTGGCTATAGGTGATGAATGTTGTAGTATTTTATGAATGGAGGTTGAAAAGTCATAGGTATAAATAGCGGTCAGTCAGTCAGTTGGTTTCCTATTAAGAATAGTGATTATATGCCCACTATTCAATTTTACAATAGTATCCAAAAAGTTACACTCTGAGGGCTTTCTGCTTGCAATGTATGTCACCATGTGACATCCATAATATAATTTAGGAAGTTTGGGATGGAAATATAAAGTTGGGTGCCATCAAGATATTGATGATATTTCATCCCAGACTATCAGACTATCAGATTACCTCATCCAGTAGTCTAATGTAGATGTTAAATAGGAGATGAGAGAGAATTGAGCCATTGGGTACCTCATAAAGTAGGGTCAAGAAGAGCAAGGCTGATCACATTATTCCCATTTCTCTTCCACCTGAAGTCATCTAAAAGTGTAATCAATGTCATCTAAATTCTGTAATCCAGTCTGAAACCTGAATGAAAAGGGTCCAGATAATCCACGTCATGCAAAGTCTTCTGCAACTGCCATGAAACTACCTTCTCCACAATCTTCCCCCAAACAGGGAACTTGGAGACTAGACAAAAGCTGTCCAGACTGATTTGGTTGAGTGATGTCCCCTTTAGGAGAGGGCATACCACTACTACCCTGTGTCCTTCTCAGGCATATTGTTATATATATCAAGTAATGAAGTAGTTCTGGTTGTAGTTGTGTCTTTTGATACATATACAGGTGAAACTCAAAAAATTAGAATATCATGCAAAAGTTCATTTATTTCAGTAATGCAACTTAAAAGGTGAACCTAATATATGAGATAGACTCATTACATGCAAAGCAAGATAGTTCAAGCCGTGATGTGTCATAATTAAGATGATTATGGCTTACAGCTCATGAAAACCCCAAATCCACAATCTCAGAAAATTAGAACAGTACATGCAATCAATAAAACAAGGATTGTACATAGAACAATATCGGACCTCTTCCAATGTATAAGCATGCATATGTACTCAGTACTTGGTTTGGGCCCCTTTTGCAGAAATTACTGCCTCAATGCAGCGTGGCATGGAAGCTATCAGCCTGTGGCACTGCTGAGGTGTCATGGAAGACCAGGATGCTTCAATAGCAGCCTTCAGCTCTTCTGCATTGTTCGGTCTCATGTCTCTCATCTTTCTCTTGGCAATGCCCCATAGAGAATCTATGGGATTCAGATCAGGTGAGTTTGCTGGCCAATCAAGTGCAGCAATCCCATGGTCATTGAACCAGGTTTTGGTGCTTTTGGCAGTGTGGGCAGGTGCCAAGTCCTGCTGGAAAAGTCAGCATCCCCATAAAGCTTGTCTGCGGAAGGAAGCATGAAGTGCTCCGAAATCTCCTGGTAGGCAGTTGCATTGATCCTGGACTTAATGAAGCACAGTGGACCAACACCAGCAGATGACATGGCTCCCCAAATCAACACAGATTGTGGAAACTTCACACTGGACTTCAAGCATCTTGCAGTGTGTGCCTCTCCATTCTTCCTCCAGACTCTGGGTCCTTGGTTTCCAAATGAGATGCAAAAGTTGGTTTCATTAGAAAAGAGGACTTTGGACCACTGAGCAACAGATCAGTTCTGTTTTTCTTTAGCCCAGGTAAGACGCTTCTGATGTTGTTTGTTGTTCAGGAGCAGCTTGACAAGAGGAATACGACATTTGAAGCCCATGTCCAGGATCAGTCTGTGTGTGGTGGCTCTTGATGCACTGACTCCAGCCTCAGTCCACTGTTTGTGAAAGTCCCCAACACTTTTGAATGGCCTTTTCCTTACAATCCTCTTCAGGCTGCGGTCATCCCTGCTGCTTGTGCACCTTTTTCTTCCACACTTTTCCCTTCCACATAACTTTCTATTAATGTGCTTTGATACAGCACTTTGGGAACATCCAACTTCTTTTGCAATTACCTTTTGAGGCTTTCCCTCCTTATGGAGGGTGTCAATGATGGTTTTCTGCACAACTGTCAGGTCAGCAGTCTTTCCCATGATTGTGATTCCTACTGAACCAGACTGACAGACCATTTAAAGGCTCAGGAACCCTTTGCAGGTGTTATGGCTTCACTAGCTGATTAGAATGGGACACTTTGAGCCTAGAATATTGAACCTTTTCACAATATTCTAATTTTCTGAGATTGTGGATTTGGGTTTTTTTTTTGAACTGTAAGCCAAATCATCTCAATTATGACACATCACGGCTTGAACTATCTTGCTTTGCATGTAATGAGTCTATCTCGTATATTAGGTTCACCTTTTAAGTTGCATTACTGAAATAAATGAACTTTTGCACAATATTCTAATTTTTTGAGTTTCACCTGTATACAAAGTATATACAAAGTTTGGTTGGAATGTTATTTTTCTAAGAATTCTCATGCATTTCTTGGTTTCTTTGTTCTAAGACTTCCATTGTTTTCTAACTGAAGTTATTTATGTAGGGGGACATTAGTGAAGTTTTATTGAATTTTCTGACAGCTAGTTGGTATTACTGTGTGCATTGCACTATTTCCTTTGTCGCTTTGTCCTATGCAAAGGTGAACTTTGGGATTCACACTTTTTGCATTTTATTTTATAGATGACTCCTGTTTTGTCTTCTTATCTCTGGGTTGACAGTGTGTTTTGTAGGACTTTATGGGTTTGTATATGATGGTTATTCTGAATGGTTATGCTGGTCTACACCAAGATGCCTTTAATGCAGGGGAGAGATTTGCTTAGCAACCTTCAGATAAGTAATATCTGTAGATAACTCCCACAGGTCCTTATCATTGGTTATCTCAGATCTACTAGGGACTTAAGCCTAAAAAACATCTGGAGGGTATTGAGCTATAATCATCTAGACACAATCATCTTATCTGGATCTGAAGAAAGCTTCAAGGGACAATAATAACAATAGAGAGGTCATATAGCCCAAAGTTTTATGTCTTAAAAAGAATAAACGCTTTGATCATTTTAAAGTTTTCTCCTTGCTTCTTTTCTTGATGTCATTTCTCTAGCTACATTGTACTGATTGCAACTGTACACTGTTCAACATGAAAATATATTAAGTGTTCCTATAAGGGATACATATCTGAATTTTTCCCCTGTGGATTTACTGTGAAACAATATTCACATGAAAAGCAACATTAGTCTTTTACTTAGTGCTTCTTTCTCTCTTCTTCTCTATCTCTGAGGGGGAAACAAAAGCAGCAATAATCACATTACCCTAAAGACCTGACACAATTAGCAACATTGCTAAAGCAAAAAGAATTCACTTTAGCATCCCAAGAAGCTTTAGTGCAGTTAGCAAGTGATCATTTTCATAATAATATAATTGCCAGAATGGGAAATTACAGGTAATTGCTGTTGTTGTGACCCTGATCTGTCAGTAATGAAATTAAAGTAATTGTTATCACCTAGATTACTGCTGGTTCAGGGATTTTTTCAAACAACTTTTAAATTATTTTTCCATAGAAGAAACTGTACATTTTGTTCCTAATGAATAAGTCAGACACATAACTAACAAATGTTTTTTTTTTCACCTCAGCTCTTGCTACCTGCTAACAATCTGGAGCTCCTTTGTGAAGATAAAAAAGAAAGAACAGGAAAAAAAAGTTCAAAGAATGTTTCCATTGTATTATATCACAGATTCAAGATTTCTTTAAAATGATGTTTATCCAAAATGAAAGTATCCTTCCAAAATTCTTACCTTTGGTTATAGATTCAAACTGAGATGAAAAATTTGGCTGTGGTAGCAGAGGAGATAAGAAGACAGAGATTATACTTTCAAAAATTGGGCAGGATTGTATGGGATGAAATCATTTTTACAGTTCTGTTTAGAGGCCAGTATTAAATCCTATTGTTTAGGGCTTTAACATTCTTAAACAATACTCTAAATTGAGTAAGGATAAAAGGCAGAAAATATCATTAGGTGTCATCCAATTCCAGTCAGTTTTCATGAGCAATAGCAATAGCACTAAGACTTATTTACTGTTTCACTATGATTTACAGCCCTTTCTAAGTGGTTTATAAAGTCAGCATATTACCCCCCAAAATTTTACCTACCTCATAAGAATGGAAGGCTGAGTCAACCTTGAACCAGTCAGCAGAAGTAATTTGCAGTACTGCATTCTAACCACTGTGCCACCACAGCTCATAAAATCTATATCCAGATTTCTTTATGGAAAATAAATCACATGGACAGATTCCTAAAATTATATTAATTATGTGGAAGAAGGATTAGTGACATGTAAGAAAATGTAGCAAGAAGGCTGTAGCAAGCAAAGAGATCCATGTAATTTCAGATTTTTCTTGCTGTCAGACAATTAATACCAAGGTGACCTTGGTGAACATCTTTTCTCAGGTATAATACTCATTTTATCAAATGAAAAAAATGAACACATCCCATTCTTTATTGAGCTGGCAGTATGAAAAAGAAGAGAGCAGTCATGATGACAGAATTTTCCTTTGCAGATTGTACATTGCATTGATATTTTCGGGATATTCTTCTCAATATATACTTGTATCTTTTGCTAAGCTATATTATTATAATGTTTCTCCTGTGTCATAATAAATGTCTTTATACACTCTTAGAGCCTATTAAAATGATGTAGATAGAATCGACTTTGCTTGGCCTTTGGTGGATGCTAATTTTGAGGAATTTTATGGTTGAAAACAAGATACTGGGGCTCAGTGGATGATCATGCTGTTAACATTGAACCTGATAGGTTATTAAACAGAGAACACAGTCTAATTACTAAGTAGAATATTGCATCTAGTAAGATTTGTTGTCTTTTCTTTTTTTTCATTGCTTTAAAAGGATTTTTTTTTTCAATTTTATAATTATGAAGAATCAGATAGCTGGTCTGACTGAAAGAATCTATGCAGAAGTCACTGAGTTTACATTTGAGATATGTTCATGATTTTAATGTGGTCTCAGCTGGCTTAGATCCATTATTCCACTGGCTTTTTAGTACTCTTGTAATGATGAGGATATTGCCTTCTAAATTCTAGAAACCTAAGGAATGGGGTGGGGTGGGGTGGGGTAGAGTGCCAGTAATTGGGTATCTTTCCAAGCAGTACAAAAGGAGAAAGTAGATTTATGCCATTAGAAATGAAGAAAAATGCTTCAAAAACTTAAAACACAGAGTATTTATTTACTACAATGAATTGTGCTAATTTCTTAAAAGATCTATCTGTCCTTGCCTTTAGCATCCTCTTATCATTTTTTCAATTATTTATTTTTCTGCTCCCCTTATCTGGTCCTTCTGTTTGTTTTATGTTCTGTGCTCTCCCTTCTGACATTCTTATCCATATCAGTGTCACATGATTAGTAAGTAACAGGCAGCAACAAAACTACAGAAAGACTGATTTGATAGAGGCAGTTTCTACAGGCTATCCAGTTTGTTTAGTAAATTTTATTTATATAGTAAATTTATAGGGAGCCCATTTCATATACATGACATATTTGATTCTATCAAATAGAGTAGTCTCACTGTATTTTACCTTGGTCTAATTTATAACTTTCATCATATTTACTCTTTATCATTGCAGCTGATTCTCTCCCTGCACTACATTTCCAGTCCTTCTAGTTACATCATCAAATGTGTTTGTTCATTAAATTGTAACTGATGTTAAATAAATGAATAATACTGCAGGCTAACTCACTGCTCACTCCAGGAGTTCAATTCTGAGTGACTCAAGGTTGTCTCAGCCTTTCATCCTTCTGAGGTCAGTAAAATGAAGGACCCAGATTGTTGGGAGCAATATGCTGGTTCTGTAAACTAATTAGGGCTATAAAGCACTATGAAGTGGTATATGTCTAAGTATTATTGCTATATATGCATGTCTACTCAATATATTAAGTTCAACTTTTTCTAAATTTTCAGTTATAATTCTTTTCAATACTGTCCAAAACAAATGTAAGAGTGCAAGTCACATTACTAGCCCAAGAATTTGTATTGTGAGATTCACATAAGAGGCAGAGCCCAAGATTTTCTGAAAAAGATGCTGTTTGAATTTCTTCCATTCAATTATGTCCAATTCTCAAACACTGTCTAGACATATCATTGCAGTTTTCTTAGCTTGATTTTTCAGAAGTGATTTGTCATTTCCTCTTTCCTAGGCATGGGAGAAATTGACTACCTACCTGGCTTTGTGGCCAAGGAAGAAATAGAATTCCCAGTTTCCCAGTTTCTACTCTGATGCCTTAACCATTACACCAAACTAGTTCTCACAAATATGTTACTGTAAAGTTATTTGTGCTGCCTCTGTGGAATTATCACAAATGTTTTTCTTTCTTCAATTTTAAGTGATAGTAAGGTCCGTCCAGCAATGCATGTCCAAATATAAGTTCAGCAAGGAGAACTATAAAGTTGAAACAGAGACTCACAAATGGGCCACAGATGGTTCAAATAGAGCTTCAGCAATAGTATACTTCTATGCTTGAAGGCAGTGGTGGAATTCAACATTTTTTATTACCGGTTCTGTAGGCATGGCTTGTGGTCATGTGACTGGGTGGGTGTGGCTTAGTGGTCATGTGACTGGGTGGGCGTGCTTGGTGGTCATGTGACTGAGTGGGCATGGCTTGGTGGTCATGTGACTGGGTGGGCGTGGCCAACTCAATGTCACTCACATCAAGGGGTGCCTCACCTGGCCCCTCCCTTCCCAGCCATTCCTTGTCACCCAGCCTCAACTTATCTATAGTTCTGTAAAAATGTTGTTCACCTTTTTTGACTTTATTATCTGCATACTATAGATGTACTTTCATGGACCACTGAAAGGAGGAAATGGCTCCCTTGCTTTACTCAAGAGTGTGATAGGCAACAGGCTTTTAAGGGGCTGCCACAAAGAAAGGGGGACAATGTATTTTCCAAAGAAGCAGAATGCAAACAAGAAGCAATGGGTGGAAACTGAACAAAGAGAAGCAACCTAAAACTAAGGAGAAACTTTCTGACAGTGAGAACAATTAACCAGTGGAACTGCCTATCTCCAGAAGTTCTGGGTGCTCAACCACTGGAAGTTTTTAAGAAAAGACCGAACAGCCATTTTTCTGAAATGGTATAGGGTTCACCCCAAGGTCCCTTCTAAGTATTATTCTGACACCTTTCCCAGGATTTCTACTCAGAGTTTGGCATCCTCAGTTTTCTTGCCTTAGCTGGGGGTTGGACTAGAAGACCTCCCTGGTCCCTTTCAACTCTTGTTAAACACATGTGTATTTTATGCTCTGGACTATTGACATTGAATGCATGTAAACCCTGAAAAATATGTGGTAGCCCTGGGCAAAAAAAAGATAGAAAAATCACTCTAGGTGTAGGGACAGTGTAAAATATTAACACATGATAAATAATGGAACAATTAAAAATAATAGCAGAGTTTTATCTCTCTCTCTCTCTTCCTATTTTTTTCTTTCTTTCTCTACCTTCCTCTTTTTTCTTTTTTTTTCTTTCTTTCTTTCTTTCTTTCTTTCTTTCTTTCTTTCTTTCTTTCTTTCTTTCTTTCTTTCTTCTTTCTGTCTCATACACTCTCTCTCTCTCTCTCTCTCTCTCTCTCTCTCTCTCACACACACACACACACACACACACACACACACACAGAGAGAGAGAGAGAGAGAGAGCACTTAACAGACAAGCATTTTGGAAGCAGCTCCTTTAAATTTCTCCAAGGCTTGAGTGGATTCCCCCACTCCCTCTGTCAGACCACACTCCTGTTAGGAATGTAAGTCACCTAACAGGTATTTGGGTTAGCCATATATAAACCAGGATAGACATTTTAATACTGTCTCTTTAAGAGAATCCTAAAAGTGTAATTGGGTGTGGTTTCTCAAACGACCATAAGATGGAGCCAGAAACCTGGGTTGTTTAGTCTTAGTCTCAGAAGAAGTCTCAGTGAGTCTCTTTTTCCTTCTGTTGGAAAGTATTGCCATTCCTCCATTTTTCCTAATTGATTGATATTCATGGATTTGATGTAAGTCTGATACTGAACTGTTTTTGACACTGGACTTTGTTATTGGATTATCCCTGGACTGAAAACTGACTGACTAACCTGTGAATGACTTTGGACTGCTTGTTTGAACTTTGCTTAAAAGTTTCTGGAAGTAAAAACCTACATTTACTGTACAGTGTATCTCTGTGCTGTGTGTGTATTATTCAAACACTTCTCTCACTACATCTCCCTGTATGTGCTCATTCTCCTAACGGGGAATTACCTCAACTCCTTCTCACTCCAGCACTTTAACTCACAAGGGGAAAGCAATACTTGCAGCGTCCATGGGGAATCCTTGGAGAAGTTTTTAAAGGACCTGCTACTTCCAAATGTATTTCTTTTACATTGCAAAAGTGCTCCAAGGCTCGATTCACCCCCACCTGCTCTGTCAGGCCTCACTCTTTCTCACCCCAGACACTTTAACTCACACAGGGAAAGTGATACTTGCAGCGTCCATGTCTTTCTTCCTTTTCCTTGGGAGAAAGAGGACGTGGGGAACAGAAAGCTAGGAGAACGATCGCAAGTGAGTGACCGGGCGACCAGGTTGGGGGCGTAGCCAGCCAGGGATTGCCACCGGTTCGGCGACCCATGCCAAATAATCGCTACAGGTTTGCCTGAATAGGTGCAAACCAGTTAAATAGCACCTCTGCTTGAAGGGGGATGAAGCTCAGTCTGGATGGTTAGCTTCCTATACAGAAAAGTTAAGCAATGATGCTGGGAAGTTATATGCTTATTCTGAATTTTGGACAGGATTTGTTGGACACCAAATGAAGATGTAGAACCAAGATAAAGGCCTATGGTAGAATCATTTAAATTTGCCCCTAACTCTAACTCTAATATTATATACACTACATTAACTTCTCTTTCAAATATGGAATGTTGATTCTTAGGACATGACATGTTTCTATTGTGTGCTGGTAATCTTATTCTGATTATCTACAGTATTGCCAAACTGCATATATGTTGTTCATGCAGCCATCCAGTGTAAGCATTTTTGAAAGCAGATCCAGAATACAGCAGAAATCCTAATTCCCATTAAGGAAAATGTACAGTGGAAACTATGAATGAATATGGAATGGTGGATGCCTATTTCTCTTAGGAAATATATGGCAATTACGTCAACTGTCACTTCCTGTTGAGTTTCTGCAGGATTATTAAAGCATGGTTGACAGAGTATGTGAGGGTCATTATTCTTTCAAAGGTCATATTATTAGACTTCTTTGTTACTTTTGCTCATTTTGTGATGATTGTACACAGTTCAGAGCTAGGGATTCTATTCTAAGTTGTTATAATTATTTTGTCTTCATAACACTCTTACTCCCAAAAAACTCTTTCAAACAGATTAATAGGTTGCTTACAATAGTGTATTGAAAAATAACATACCTAAAAGATAGGCAAGCTACAGCAACTCGATCAAAGCAGCATGTACATGTTATGAGAGAACAATAATCCTATGTGCAATGTAAGAACCAAGCTGGGTCAGACCCAATAGCCACCACTTTGATGATAACTAATCAGAAAGGGGGATATTTCAGCAACAGTTCTTTGCTACTCTTGGTTCCCAGCAATTGGATTTCAAAGGGAACCAGCTTCTAATTCTGGATGGATGGTACTTGTTATGTCTGGGCAAGTGGGCGCAAGAACGGAGACGAGGCATCGAAATAGTGACTCCAACTCTTTATTAGTGACTTCAGAACAGAGCAAAAGACTTGGGCAGCAGCAGCTCCTTTTATAGAGCTGGCTGCTGTCACAACACCCAATGGTTTGAGTTTGCCGCGCTGGGAGCGTCCAATCAGCGGCTACCCGCTGTCAGCCAATCAGATCAGCCAAAAGCGACCAATCACGATCCGCTATCAGCGGGCCAATCAGAAGTGCAGGTTTACAAACCTGTCGTGGAAATAAAACTATTAGAATTGCAAGCCAACGGGCTTGCTTAGTTCGGAACACCCCTCCCCCCTAGGTTCCATCTCAAGGGTGGGGTGATGTATTCTCGCAGGTAGGCAGGTCGTCTCACCTGTCTACCTGATCTGCGTTGCTCTACCAGTCTTTGCCCGAACTCTGGTTCCGGCGGGCTGTTCGTTGAACCCGGTGGCAATGAGGGTCTGATTTCTCCGCTGGGTGACTCGGGGTTGTCATCTCTACTCCCATCAAGGCTGTCATCCGGATTCTCTGGGTTTGCCGATGCCGCAGTGCTGCTTCGTGGAGAGACGACCATCTGCCCCAGCTCATCTTCGGAAGGTGAATATCCTAGGTTTGGTTGCGCTGATTGCTGGGTTTTGAGTACTAGGTCGGATACTAGTTCTTTTCTGGCCCCCTCGATTTCCCTTCCCCCCCAGGTTTGAAGTTCGGGGCTTGTGACGGGGGTAGGTGCCAGTCTGGAGCATAGTTGGTCGATATGACGCTTCCACAGTTTCCCGTCAGCAGTTTGTAAACGGTAGGAACGGGGCCCCGTAAGTTGAGTTATGGTAGCGAGGACCCACAATGGGTCACCAGAAAAGTTTTTTGCAAAAACTGGGTCGCCTACCTTGAACGTGCGATACTTGCTGCTGGAACCCAGGGGCTTTTCTGGCGTATAGGCAGGGTGTAGGCGGTCAAGGTGTGATCGAAGTTTCCTGCCCATCAGGAGTTCGGCTGGGGTTTTGTTCGTGGTGCTGTTTGGAGTAATATGTTGGAGGAGAAGCATCCTGGTCACCTTGTCGTGGATGTTCCCTTGCTCCATCTTATGTAAGGTTTTCTTTGTGAATTGGACCATTCGTTCAGCCCTGCCGTTGGCCGCAGGGTGAGCCGGCGATGTTAAAGCGTGGCGTATCCCCCGGTCTGCTAGGTACTGTTCAAATGCCAAGGCAGTGAATTGGAGGCCATTGTCTGAGACCAAGACATCTGGCAAACCGTGTGTAGCAAATAGTCTGTTTAGCTTTTTAATGACTGCCTCTGTGTTGGTGCTCTTCATTTTGTGGACCTCAAGCCAGTTAGAATAGGCATCCACAGTTATGAGAAACGTATGCCCCTTGGTGGGTCCCGCAAAATCAATGTGGATACGTGACCAGGGACCCCGGGGTGCTTCCCATTCTGTCGGTGGTGCTTTTGGTGGAGCGGAGCGAGTTTCCTGGCACTTGTTGCAGGTTGCCACCCAGGTTTCTATTTGTTTATCTATACCTGGCCACCAAGCGTAGCTCTGTGCCAGTGCCTTCATTCACATGATGCCCGGATGTCCATCATGCAATAGTTTTAGGACCTTATGTTGTAGTCTCTCTGGGATGATGACTCTGTCTCCCCACAGGACACATCCTTTTTGGGAGAACAGTTCTGTCTGCCTGTGTTTGAAAGGCTTAAAGGTGTCGTTGGGTTGGTTGTCAGGCCAACCTCTTTCCACCCAGCTGAGGACTCGTGACAAACAAGGGTCCTTCCTTGTTTCCGAGGCGATGTCTTGTGCAGTCAGCGGTGCTGAAGGAAGTGTCTCGATTTGTAGTGTAGATAAGGTTGGAGCTGGGTCATCTAGGACTTCTGGTAATGGAGAGCAGCTCAAAGTGTCTGCGTGGGGAATGGCTTTTCCCGGTCGGTGTAGCAGTTGGTAATCGTATGCGGCTAGAAACTCTGACCAGCGTGTAATTTTTGGCGATAAGATGTGGGGAGTCAGTTTATTTCCCGCCAAAATGCCAAGTAATGGTTTGTGGTTGGTGATTATAGAAAAGGATCTTCCATATACATACTCATGTATACTCATGGAATCGTTTGATCGCAGACACAATAGCGAGAGCCTCTTTATCAAGTTGGCTATAGTTTCTCTCAGTTTTAGATAAAGTTCTTGAAAAAAATGCAATAGGTGCCTCAGTACCGTTTGGCAGGACGTGGCTCAGGATGGCTCCTACTCCAAACGGTGAGGCGTCACAGGTGACAGTTAAGGGTAAAGTCTCGTTATATTGTATCAATACAGCATCTGATGTTAAAAGGTCTTTTACTTGCTGAAAGGCTCGCTCTTCTCGATGTCCCCAGACCCATGAAGCCTTCTTGTCAAGGAGTCTATGCAGGGGTTCAGCAACAGTCGCCTTCTGGGGTAGAAAGATGTTATAAAAGTTGATGAGTCCCAGGAAGGCTTGGAGATCTGTTTTGTTTTTAGGTCTCGGGGCATTTTTTATTGCAGCCAATTTTTTCTCAGTAGGGTGAATTCCCTGTTTGTCAAGAAGGTACCCAAGGAATTCAACCCTCTCAGTACACAGTTGGCACTTGTCCTTCTTGACCTTCAGGCCAGCGTCTTTGAATTTTTGGAGGACCAATCGTAGTCATTTTTCTAGTAGGCTTCTTGTGGGGGTGGCTATTAGGACATCATCGAAGTATGGTACGACCCCTTTTATGCCCTGTAGCAATCTTTCCATCAGACTTTGGAAGATGCCCGGTGCTACACTCACTCCGAATTGGAGTCTATTACACTTGAATGCACCTCTGTGCCTGACTATAGTTTGGGCTTCTGCAGTCTCTGCGTCTACGGGCAACTGCTGGTACGCCTGGGCTAAGTCCAATTTTGCGAATATTTTTCCGCCCCCAAGGGAGTGAAGAAGGTGTTGGACCACAGGCACGGGGTAAGCGCTCTGCTGAAGCCCGTGGTTTAGGGTGGCCTTGTAATCCCCACAAATTCTCAAAGATCCGTCAGGTTTTATGGGGGTTACAATTGGGGTCTCCCATCGGGTGTGGTCAATCGGTTCCAACACGCCCTGGGCTATTAATTTGTCCAATTGTTCATCAATCTTTGGTTTAAGTGCAAAGGGCACTCGATGAGGCTTAAGGCGAATGGGCGCAATATCGGGGCTGAGATTAAACGATATGGGGGACCCCTTGTACTTGCCTAGCTTCTCGGAAAAAACGTCCTGGAATTCCTGGACGAGGGCAGCTTCCCAATCATTGCTTTTGGTCTGATTGATGCCAGCTAGTTCAATTCCTAGCGGCGCAAACCACTGCAAGCCTAACAAGCTGGGCCGATCTCTATCGACGATGGTGAGTGGTAGGGTTGCAGTGTGGTCTTTGAAAGAGACTTGGACGTGGCTGGAACCGGCAACTGGAATTCTGTTTCCTTGGTAGTCTTTTAATATAACTTTCTGAGTGCTGAGGTCCTGGCGACGGATGTCAGGGATCAGCTGTCTGAGGGTTTTCCAGGAGACCATTGATAGGGACGACCCAGAGTCGACTTCCATAACTCATGGTCGATTCTCTATGGTGACCTTCACTCGGATTTTCCTTGCATCAAGGGATGAAGCGTGGCCAATGGTGATGGTTTGGTGCGCCTCTTCTCGTCTGGTAGAAGTGGCTGGTGTTCGGTTTCTATAGTAGTGGTGCTATGGGTTGCTTGGGCGATCCCGATGAACTGGTGGGGTGCCTGATGTCTGCCGGAAATTATTTTCTCTTCGGTTTGGGCTGGACCCTCGCTTGCTTCTGCAGGCCTTTGCAATGTGGCCCTTCTTTCCACAGGAACGGCAGAGGGCGTCTAGGAATTTGCAGTCTGATCGCGGGTGATTTCCCCCGCATCCGGCACATTGATACGAGGGCTTACGATTCCGCTGGTCTCGCTGATCGCATTCTGACCTGAGTCTGTTGACCTCCTCTTCCTCACTTTCTGATGAGGATTCGAGGTCTTCATGATGGGTGGTCGTTGTGTGCCTCTCGGAAAGAGGCGTAGTGTCACTGGCGAGTTGGCGGTGCGGTGCGTTCGCTTGGTGCATTCGAGCTGCTGACTTCCTGGTTGCTTCTGCTGCAGTAGCATCGGCGATGACATCTGCGAGGCCGATGTCCCCCTTTGCCATAATCTTGCTCTGGGTCATGGGGTCTTTTAGACCCAGGACAATTCGATCTTTCATGGCTCCTTCGAGATTTGCGAAGCCACAGAGTCCTCCCAGGTTTCTGAGGTCCGCGATGAAGTCCCCAACACTTTTGCTTTCCTGTTGGTCCCTCTGGTAAAACTCGTGTCTCCTGATGAGTGTTGGCACTGCTGGGGCATAATGGGCCTGGAGGATTGGGGCGAGGTTGTCCCAGTCCATTGTCTTGACTTCCGCTGGTTTTGCAAGTGCCTTTGCCATCTTAAAAACGGTGGGACCGCAATGGGTCAGGAATACAGCTCGTTTCTTGCCAGGCGTAGCATCCTTTAGATTGTTGGTCTCCAGGAACATCTGGAACCTATCCATATACGAGTCCCAGTCTTCATTAGCCAGATCGAATGGAGCGGGTGGTATAGCGCTGCTAGTCATTCTGCCACTTATTGGTGCGCTCTCAGCCACGTGCTCTGTTAGCATTCGGTGATCAGTCAGCTCTATCGTCTCCGCATCCCATCCTCGTCGCCAGTTTTATGTCTGGGCAAGTGGGCGCAAGAACGGAGACGAGGCATCGAAATAGTGACTCCAACTCTTTATTAGTGACTTCAGAACAGAGCAAAAGACTTGGGCAGCAGCAGCTCCTTTTATAGAGCTGGCTGCTGTCACAACACCCAATGGTTTGAGTTTGCCGCGCTGGGAGCGTCCAATCAGCGGCGACCCGCTGTCAGCCAATCAGATCAGCCAAAAGCGACCAATCACGATTTGCTATCAGTGGGCCAATCAGAAGTGCAGGTTTACAAACCTGTCGTGGAAATAAAACTATTAGAATTGCAAGCCAACGGGCTTGCTTAGTTCGGAACAGTACTGTCATTGTAATGCCATTCACAGCTTTAATTTTACCTAAATGTATCTACTTCATTCTCTAAATTTTCTAAGTTGGAAGCTATAATGCCATCTGTATAAAAGCCTTTTTTGTTCATTTATCCATAAATTCAACTATAACCTAAACATACAAACAGAATCATTTCTTTCTCCATATACCATCATTTAAATAGATCAGTAAGAAGTTCTTCTGTTTAAAAAAAGAGTTCTGTTTTTAGCTTCTTGCTCTTCCATTTTTTTTAAACAGGGACTGAAGAAATTAAAAGCAACTCCTGGCAACAAATGCTATATTTACTAAGTAGTAGTTCTTCAATTATCTCTTGTGTAATAGCTGCGGGGCATAAAGCAAGATGAAAAACAAATAGTTCAGTATTACAAAAAGGTTCCAAGCTCTACAGTGAAATATATTGCATTACCACCTCTTCAGAGCTGTACTAAATTGTTATAAGAGTTGGGATGTTTAAAGAATGCCACTGGCATGGTTGAAAAATGAGAGGGAAAGAAAGGAAGACTATTCTAGCTGCAAAAAAAGCCTAATCCAAACTGGAACTAAGATGTGAGGAAGGAAGAATCTTTTTTTTTTTTTTTTAATTTCCATAGAGAAGGTGATTTTTGAACAGAGCTATTATCTATTCTCCAGGTAATATTCTAAGGCCAATCACATATAAAATTCAAATGTCTGTGATTGGGAATGAATCCCAAAGGCATGACTGTTCCCTACACAAATGACTTTATACGATGTATGCACTGTAGATGCAGATGATAGAAGATACATATTTGACAATCAATGTGTGTAATAGTAAAATTGTTAAACTAGGAGAAGTGTATGTTCTAGACCTCACTTAGGTGCAAAAGACAGCTGTGTAATTTTGGATCAGTCTTTCTCAGCAATAGACTGGAAAGCTGAAAAATAAAAGATATCTATTTGAATGAAGAGACGTCCAATCCAGCAGTTCAATACTGTAAACTTCTTCTGAAAAATTTCTTTCCTTCCTACGTTTAAGAATGAGATTTGTCTGAGGAATTTGGAAGAAATATGTTTAGGGTAATCCATACTTTTTTCTAGAATTTACATAGTATTTCACACTACAGAAAATTCTTGACTTTAGAAGGACTTTCCAAATCTTAGATATCTACAAAAAACAAATACATTAAAAAAAAACTGTCGATCTACCATTTGCCTATCTTCCTACCGATCTATCCATGGATTTGAGAACATATTTTGTTTTCAAATGTTGTTCCTGTTTCCTGAGTGCAAAGTCAAATGTTTACCTCCTATGGATCTTGAGCTTTCATCTCTTATCTGTAAACAACATCTAGAAGCATTTGTTCTGAAAACAGTATAAATCACAAGTGATGCACAATTAATTACAAAGAGAGAGAAGAGCCAAAATAAATTATTTCATTTAATTTGGGGTTTTCAATGTGTCAAGCTTCAGGACCTGGTTTTATTTTCAAATACAGAAATCTATTGAAAATCAAGGAGAGGATGAAGCTCAGGAAAAATAGAAAGTAAAAGAGAGAACTAAATAAGTGCAATTAATTAGAATTCAACTAGAAATCCCTCCCCTATATGCTTGGTTTCTACTAATAGCAAACTACTGTACCATTATATTTGTTTTGATTCCATGCATATTTGCTTAGTAGCATGTGCCACAGAGCTGATAGATTCTTTGCAGAATGTTATGTTTTGTTTTCACAAATCAAGGTACGATGAGATGGAGAATTATACTTTTTTTTTTCATTTCCCTTTGAGAGTTAAGTTTTTGTTTGTTTCAAAGAAGAAACAAAATAGTATTTTCAAAGCCCCCAAAAGCAAATTAACTAAAATAAAATAGGATTTGCCCATCACTAAACCCTACTTTCAGCTTCATTGTGTTATTTAAATGAAACTATCTTCATTTTAATCCTTGTGAAAAAGTCTGCTGGCAGAATTAATAATTACAATAAAAAGCCATGAAAGTCCATACTAATGATAAGATAAAGAACGTATTTCCAACACTACAGTGGAACATAATCTTCCCCTGTGTCCTAATCTACTGACATCCAGGTTGTGATCTAAAATAAGCTCTTAATAATGAATAATCTGAATTTCTGCTGAGCAGAAAATGGAAGACTTAACAAAGAAGCTCGGAAGTAGAAACCAGGCATGGAAAGTAATTGTTCTATGATTCCATTTCTCTTAATTGTAAGGCGTCAAAGCTTTTGATTGCTGCTGACATCTTAAGCATGTTTGTACGTTACTGTGTCTTATTTAGTATGGTAAGTTAACATTTTCTACTCATTTTTAGTATGATTATCTAAAATTGGTGACATTTTCATGTATCAACTCTAGAAAAGAAATATAGGAAAGCAACATTTATTCAAACCTTTATTCCCTTTTACTGCGGAATGTTTGGGAAGCAATAAGATTGCTTATTTTAATACAAGGATATTAGCATCTCTGGGAACTGACAGATGCCTGTTATTATTGTTTTTCCTTTGTGCATTTATGGAGATTATGCTTGTTTTTAAAAAGCACACCAAAATAAGGGAGTTTGCAAGATTATTGGATTTCCCTGCACATGTTGGTGTCATAGCTGTGCAAGAATGTCCCATTCATTCTTTACAATATAGCTTTCAACAGTCATGGCTGACCTTTGACTGTGGATTCTCAGTCTACCAAACAATTGCTCAGTGCCCCATACCTTCAGGTACAGGCCCTGATCTTTGTGATATGCAAAATAAATAAATAAACAAAATGTTGTATATCTATGTGGCATCCTAGCTATACCCATTTATCTATCTGTATATTGTATATTGTCTATACTTCTACCATTGATATGCCTTGGAAGTTCAGGGATGGTTCTGAATGTGTGTGTGTGTGTGTGTGTGTGTGTGTGTGTGTGTTTGATATGCTTATGTTTGAATGTATATACTGTATATATCTTTGAGGTTTATACAACTTATACAAGAGCGACTCTTTTTTTCCGAAACTCTTTTTAAAAGAGTTTTAAAACAGAATATTTGGAAGAAAGAGAAGATATGCTGAACACCTGCTTCTGTCTTCACATGCTGACTTTCTGGCAACTGCAAACTATTTCTATGGACAGATGCCGAGTGCTTGAAGTTGACCTTTTCCTGCTCTTCACATGTGCTTGATTGACTGGTGTTGCCCTTGTGGTATCTAGCCCACCTGCTGACTCTCTAACTTTGCGTATCCACTAAAAGTCCAGTGGTGCTTCTTCCCATGACTTCTATTTGGTTAGAATATATCATCCAAATTAATCCTTTCCCTCTTGAGCCACAGTCTGTAAACATAAAGCTTCATTTCTCTTCTGACAAATTCTCATTATATCCCTACCTTCAAGGGGTTTGACAGTGTAAAATATCTTCTTAATAACAGGCTTAGTGGCAGAATACAGCAGCTTATTGTTATTTCTTCTGGGGAAAAAAGTGCATACATGTAAATTAAATTAACTTCAAGTGCCAGATATTTATATACTATTTATATACTACCGTGTTTCTCCAACAATACGGCCTCCACCAATAGGAAGACCCAGCATGTTTTCTAGGCATAAAATCAAATTAAGCCCCTCCCCCAAATTTAGGCCTAGTTTAAAACATGCAAAATAGGGAAGGGTGGGGGACTTGCCATTTGGAGTGCCGTTGGAGCTACCACCGCCATTTGGAGTGCCCTTGGAGCTGCTGCCGCCATTTGGAGCTGCCTCTGCCGTTTGGAGCCGCCGCCGCCATTTGGAGCTGCCTCTGCCATTTGGAGCCGCCGCCGCCGTTTGGAGCTGCCTCTGCCGTTTGGAGCTGCTGCCGCCGTTTGGAGCCGCCGCCGCCGTTTGAAGCTGCCGCCGTCACGTTTGGAGCTGCTGCTTCCGTGTTTGGAGCTGCCGCCATGTTTGGAGTGGCGGTGGTGCTCCCAAACAGCGGTAGTGCTCAAGCGAGCGGCAGCTTCAAGCGGCACTCGCGCTCCAAGCGGAGGCAGCTCAAACTGACGAAGCCACCGCCGCCATTTGGAGCTGCCGCGCTGTTTGGAGTACCATTGGAGCTGCCTCTGCCGTTTGGAGCTGCCTCTGCCGTTTGGAGATGCCGCTTCCGCGTTTGGAGCACTACTGCTGTTTGGAGCACCACCGCCACTCCAAACACGGCGGCAGCTCAAGCGCGGAGTGGCAGCTCCAAGCGACGGCGGCAGCTCAAGCGGCGGCGGTGGCTCCGCTTCCGTGTTTGGAGCTGCCTCTACCGTTTGGAGCCGCCGGCACCGTTTGGAGTGCCGCCGTCACGTTTGGAGCTGCTGCTTCCGTGTTTGGAGCTGCGCCGTGTTTGGAGTGGCGGTGGTGCTCCAAACAGCGATAGTGCTCCAAGCGCGGGCGGCAGCTTCAAGCGGCGGTGGCTCCAAGCGGTGGCAGCAGCTCCAAGCGGCAGAGGCAGCTCCAAGCGGCAGAGGCAGCTCAATGGTACTCCAAACAGCGGCGGCAGCTCAAATGGCGGCGGTGGCTCCGCTTCCGTGTTTGGAGCTGCCTCTGCCGTTTGGAGCCGCCGCCGCCGTTTGGAGTGCCGCCGTCACGTTTGGAGCTGCCGCTTCCGTGTTTGGAGTGGCGGTGGTGCTTCAAACAGCGGTAGTGCTCCAAGCGCGGAAGCGGCAGCTTCAAGCGGCGGCGCGCTCCAAGCGGCAGAGGCAGCTCCAAGCGGCAGAGGCAGCTCCAAGCGGCGGCAGCAGCTCCAACGGCACTCCAAGCGGCAGTGGAATGGGCAGAAGGGAAAGCAACAGAGGCAGGTGCCAAGGTCTTGGGTCTGCAGCAAAGGTGTTTGGTGGGAGTAGGGAGCTCTCTGCGCCGCCATGATCGCCCCTTAGGAGCAGCTGGTGGCGAGGCTGCCCGCGGGGAGCTCTAGATGAGGATGAAAGGGGGAAATTAAGTTACCCCCGAAAAGGCGACCTAGCCGTTTTTAGGGGGCTCAAAAAAATAAGGCCCGGCCTTATTATGTGAGAAACACGGTATTTCTGTATAGCTAGCCTTCTCAACCAGTGACTTATCCTGTGACTTTTCATTTAATTATTTAAGATGTTCTCATATCATTTTGATTCATCTGCTACCATAATTGCCTTATGTTCCTTGTTCCACTAGAAAGCATTACAGGATTTCTTCAGGCCTATGTTGTTGTACAGTCACTAAGTTGTGTCCAACTCTTTGCTACCTTATGGACCATTGCACACCAGGCTCTTCTGTCTTCCACTGTCTCCCAAATTCATGTTCATTGTGTCAATGATACTATCTAACTATCAGGCCTTTGGGGCAACATGCAAAGTTTTGTTTGAAACGTGAAGCTCAAGGCTGTCTAGATTTGATTAACTGCCAATTCCTTTACAAACCATGATTCTAATACCAGAATTTGATGAAATCTTTGATCAGCTTCTACCACACACTAAACATTACTATAATGCAAACTCATTTTGGATCCTAGACTGAAAGTTCATCTCTGAACAAGATAACTAAAACATGGGAAATGGCACATTTCAAAATCTGCACAGTACTTATGGGGAGTTTTCCCCTCTTGAACCTAATCAAGACACGGACAATAATTGGCTTTGTGCCCATGAGGTTATCTTGCCATAGCCAATGAGTGAGTTAGGCTTCATTCATTCCTAGCTGTATTGTTTTAAAGCAGGTTTTATCTACAGTGGTGGATTTAATTGATCACTTTTTCCTTTTCTTTGTACACTATTTTTTTCTTTGTTGTTGTCCTTAGGGTTGAATGTATGTTTTTCTTTTGTTTGTTTTGTATTTTGTTTCTCATGATAAAACAATAAATAATATTTTTTTAAAAAAATAAAGAGTTATTCCTTGATTAGCAGCAGCGAACTATTTTGGCATGAATTACACTGGTGTAGGCTTTCTTGGCTGTCATCAATGAAACAGTGATGAGTGTTTGATCTTCTTTTGTCCTGATGTTTCACCAGCTGGTCTGATTGGCATTTTCAGAGACAGAGTTAATGTTTTTACAATGTATCTCTCAGTAGCCCACAGACATCAGGGTAAAGGAAAATTAAATCATGGTCATTCAGCTCATTTTTGATTCATATTCTGGTATGGAATTTGTTGTCCACATTGTCACCTACTCTTTTTCTATTGTCACCACTGGATGGTGCTGTCCAGATTATGTATGCCAAATGGAGCTACAAGTGATTGAATGAACCCTTCAATTTTATTTCCCTCCCTTTTCAGCATGACACCAGATGGTAGGGGAAGTATCCATTATCAATACAGAACAATAGTGCAATTCAATTGTTGGTTGAACAATGAAATACATATGATGTCTGGAGTAGGAGCTTTCTTAGGGAAAGAACAGCAGAAATCTGGTAGAGAAGGCAAAGTGGGCATCAATGGGAAAGAGACATCGGGCAGTAACCTGAATTACTCAGAAAGCAGCTCTCTGTTCACACCATTCTGGCCACTTGACTTCCTGTCCTATTTAATGATTGGCAAACCATCATGGTTTGTATATACCTTGTGGCTGCCTTTGGACAGTATCAGAAAAAGGAGAATACTCTCCTTTAAAACATGGGTCCCCAAAGTCTTCAGCTGATTGATCCTTTCATGAAGTTTCAGATTGTTCATTGGCACTCAAACATTTATTATATAAGATCATTTAATAAATGTTATTTTTTTCAATAATTCTGTGAACAACAGTGACCAATTGGACACTCAAATTGTCCTGTATATATAAAAGAAGAAAAAACAGTTGACAGGTTAAGCTAAACATACACTAATCTTCATATCTTTTTGTTAACCATCTATCATAATATTTAGTGTGTAGAAAGTCCATAATAGAAACAGTGTAGATGACAATGTGAACAACAAATTTCATACCAGGGTGTTGTGGCCCCGATTCCCGAGCCTATGCTGTCAGAGGAAGAGGACCTGGAAGATGAGGAGGAGGAACTGGGAATGCCTTCCTCCCCAGGACCTTCCTCTCTGGTAATGCCTTCCTCCCCAGGAGCTTCCTCCCTGGTAATGCCTTAGGTTCCATCAGACAACCAAGAGGAACAGCCTGAGATTAATCAGGAGGAAGGCATATCGGAGCAGCCCCTGACAGGGAGTAAAGAGGAAGAGTGTTGGCTCGATCCTAAGCAACATCGTAGGGAGAAACATGAGCAGCAACGTAGGAGGTGTGGGCGGGTCAGAGAGTGAGCTGAGTCATTGAGCCACATCCCACAGGGGATAAAAGTGGGTGTGTTTTCTCCTGAAACTTTGTACGGGACAAAGTTTAACCTTACTTCAGATTTTCTTTGTGGACTGCCTTGATTTTCTGTGAGTAAAATTTTATTGGCTATCAGTTCGGACTTGGCAGGCAGGACGTGTTGGAATGCCAAGAATATTATCAGTTCCAAAGAATTAACTCTGTGAAGTCCAAGCCAGCTTGCCTGCCTGTGTTTGTGTGAGTTTGTACTCTTTCATCTTTTCGGAAAGAGGAAAGGCGAGACAGAACACCAGGGTATGAATAAATAATGAGCTGAATGGCCATGATTTAATTTTTTTTTTCCCCTGATGTCTATGGGCTCCTGAGAGATACATTACAAAACAGTTAACTCGGTCTCTGAAAATGCCAATCAGACCTGCTGGTGAAACATCAGGGCAAAAGAAGTTCAAACACTTATCACTTTTTCATTGATGCCAGCCATGAAAACCTACATCAGTATAATTCATGCCAGAATAATTTCCTGCTGCTAATCAAGGAATAACTCTTTAACTGAGCAGAGAGAAAAGACCCTTAACTTAGTGCTTCCAAAATATGCTTCCACTCATTAACTCAGAACTTTTGAAAAATCCGCAGAGGCAAACAGCGATTGTACATTTGCCATTTACAAATGTTTTGTTTTGTTGGGTAATGGAAAGATTGTGGTTGCTGAGTACTAGGTTTATATAAACTACTAGGTTTATATAAACCTTAACATTGGAGAGTCCAAGAAGTTGTTTCTCACAGATGCTTCCTATTTTCTCTTTGGATTTGATAAAGAATTATTATAACACACATTACTGAGCAGGGAAAGAATTTAAATTCTTTCACTTTTGTTGGTCCTACAATGAGCATGATTTATATGGAAAAGGGCACAGTAAAGCAGTATTTGCTAGTCAGTATTGAAATATGATCTTGCCCTTTCATTGCCCATCTGGTAGTAGAACAAAGAAGCCTTGCTTTGCCTTGTCAATATCCATGTTTCTTCTTAAATTCTTTCCCATATCTGTATTATATAATGATGTTTATTAATTAGTTCACTGGTGAGTCTAAACAAAAATGACCCCAATTGCTTCTTCTCTCTCTCCTTTGTCATGGGGAGAAATAAAATTATCTTTATACTGCCACAAACATAATCTGGACTAAAGTCCAGGCTACAATTCTGAATATAAATCCATTTATTTTTTACCATTTAATGCAGAGGTTTTATGCATTAATATGCTGATATCAAAACTGCAATCAAAGATTTTCTTCAAATGAAAAATCTTTGATTACTCCAATGATATGTTACAGCTATCAAAATTTATATGGCAGAACAAAAAGCCCAGAATTAAACTGAAATTGTTGCAGGACGCTACCGAAAGAGGAGGATTTGGCCTACCAGATTGGGAAATATATTATAGAGCGGATATTCTGACCTGGGTTAAAGATTGGATAAGTGTTAAAAATAAAAGAATGTTAACATTAGAAGGATATAATCTACAGGCAGGATGGCATACGTTCTTATGGCAAGACAAACAACAAATTCGTGGCTATTTTCAAAGGCATAAAATAAGACAGAATGTAAATGTCCTACTAAATGTATGGAATAAAACTAAATGACAAATTTATGTTTAAATACCAACTTGCCTATCTACATTAGAAGTGTTAATGTACCCACATTTATTGAGTTGAGGACATATTAGATGAAAAGGGTGGTTTAAAAACAAGACAGGGGTTGAAAGACCTGTGATTTGATACAGATACAGATAATCAGAGTTGGAAGGGACCTTGTAGGTCATCTAGTCCAAGTGGGAGACCCTACACCATTTCTGACAAACGGCAGTCCAATCTCTTCTTGAAAGTCTCAACTGATGGCGCTCCCACAACTTCTGAGGGCAAGCTGTTCCATTGGTTGATTGTTCTCACTGTCAGAAAGTTTCTCCTTGTTTCCAGGTTAAATCTCTCCTTGTTCAGTTTCCATCCATTATTCCTTGTCTGGCCTACAGGAGCTTTAGAAAATAGCTTGACCCCTTCCTCCCTGTGGCAGTCCCTCAAATATTGGAAGACCACTATCATGTCTCCCCTGGTCCTTCTCTTTATTAGACTAGCCAAGCCCAGTTCCTGCAACCATTCGTTGTATGTTTTAGCCTCCAGTCCCCTAATCATCCTGGTTGCTCTTCTCAGTACTTTTTCTAGAGTCTCAACATCTTTTTTATAATGTGACCAAAACTGGATGCAGTACTCTAGGTGTGGTCTTACTAAGGCTCTACAGAGTGGTATTAGTACTTCCCTTGATCTTGACTGTATTCTTCTGTTAATACAACTTAGGATTGCATTAGCTTTTTTTGGCGGCATCTGCACACTGCTGGCTCATATTTAGCTGGTTGTCCACTAAGACTCCAAGATCCCTCTCACACTTACTACTATTGAGCCTGGTTTCACCCAGTTTATATGGGTATTTTTGGTTTTTCTTGCCTAAGTGTAGGACTTTACTTTTCTCTATATTGAATTTCATTTTATTAGATATGGCCCAGTGTTCTAGTCTGTCAAGATCCATCTGGAACTTGAGCCTATCTTCTTGGGTGTTAGCTATTCCTGCCAGCTTAGTATCATCTGCAAATTTGATAAGTTCCCCTTCTATTCCCTTATCTAAGTCGTTAATGAAGATATTGAAGAGTACTGGGCCTAAGACAGAACCTTGTGGCACCCCACTGCTTACTTCCCTCCATGTAGACTTAGACCAGGGGTGGGCAAACCTTTTGGCTCGGGGGCCGCATTGACTTTTAAAATTTGATAGACGGGCCGGGTCAGCACAAGATTTTTTGGGAATCGCCCCCCCTTTCCCCCCCTCTTCTCCTCCTTCCCCTCCCCTCGGAGGCCCCCTGAGTCAGGAGTTGCTACCGCCGGCGCGGCTCCAGTCCCACGTTGCCTCGGGAAGGGAAAGGCAAAAAGGAAGAGCCGCGGCGGTGCTTTGCAACGGCAGCAGCGGCACCGGAGGCTCAGGCTCAGCGGCTCCTGGTTTTGCCTTTTCCTTCCCAAGGCAACGCGGGACTGACAGCCCCAGCCGGACACCTGAGCGGAGCCCGGGCGGAACTGCCTGTTGCTGCTGCCGGAGCACTGCCGGGTCGCCTCCTCCAAGCAGCCCGCCCGCCCGCCTGCCGGGCTTCCCCTCCGCCGCACGGCTCGGGGCCAGGCGCGAGCACCCGCGAGGAAAAAGGAAGCCGAATGTTGCTGGGAAGTTGCTCGGGTGCTGGGAGCAGGCTTTTAAAGTGCCGCCCGAGCAGGACCGCCGAGCCGGGAAACGGGGCACCAAGGCAGGGCAAGGCTCCACCAGCAGCGGCCTAGCTTTAGGTGGCTCCAAGTAGCCTGCTCCAAGCAGCCCGCCCGCCCACCCGCTGGGCGGAACCCTTCCCGCTCCTCGGCGGGAAGACGCTCCAGCCTGCAAACTTTGCCTTTGCAAAGTTTAAGCCTGGAAGCCCCGGAAAAAAAAAGGGGGATCGGCGGGGACTCACCTTCGGAGAGGTCGCACTCGAAGGTGATTTCGAACTCCCAGCCGAGGCCTTTGCAAAGTTCTTTTCTTTCCTACCCCGAGAGCACTCTGCACTGTTTTGCAGCTTTGGGGGCCACGCGGCACAGGGCAATACGCCACGCCCAGCGATTTTTTTTTCAGGGGCGGGCCGGATTGGACAGACCAACGGGCCGGATGTGGCCCGCGGGCCGTAGTTTGCCCACCCCTGACTTAGACCCATTAAGGACTACTCGTTGAGTACAGTTTGCCAGCCAGTTGCGAATCCATCTAGTGGTGGTGCTATCTATTTGAGATAGAATGGTAGACCTATTTACAATTACAGTCGAGGTACAGTAAAGATATGAAAGAATGAGGTATTAGCAGATGGAAAACAAAATTAGACAAAATATTATTAGGTACAGATGAGAATCTGATTAAAAACCTTACAAAGTATTATTAGAATGCAAACTAGAAGAAGAAAAGGTGGAAGAAATGATCTTGGCCTGGATGAAAGACTTTGGATATGGTATAAATTTGGAAGATTATCAAATGTTATGGGATAGGAATAAAAAAATAACTTTGGCAGCATCATATAAAGAAAACTTACACAAAATGTTTTATCGATGGCATATTCTACCAACAAAATTGGACAAAATGTACCCGAAACTATCCCCTAAATGTTGGAAATGCAATAAAGAAATTAGAACATACTACCACGCATGGTGGAAATGTGAAAAAGCTCAAACATGCTGGCTGAAAATTAGAAATTGGTTAGAAGAGATGTGTAAAATTAAAAGAGAATTCAGACCTGAAATTTTTCTATTGGGAATGTGGGAATGTGGGAAAATGTGGGAAAATATAATAAAGAGATAAAATATTTAATAGTCCAGGTCATCACTGCAGCGAGACTAATCCTTGCCCAAAGATGTCATATTATAGATAAATGTTATTATAGCTTTCAATAAATTTATCCAATCATCTTTAAAAGCCATTCATGTTATTGATCACCATGAGTCAGGATCATGAATTTTGGTTTAATTATAAGTATTTTGTTTGTCCAAAGTTTTATTAAAGCCAGATTAATTTGATAACTGCTAGTCCTAGTTTACTGAGAAGGTAAATATTTCCCTTTTGATTATCTCCATGCTATTTGCAATTGTACAACTGTACTTAAAACATATTCTTTTCCCACTCACTTGTCCCCTAAGTTAAAGATTCTCAAATATTCTAGCCTTTTCTGGTAAGATCCCACAGATTTGTATAAGAGTATTATTATAGCAGTAGTAATTTCAATCTTTTTCCTAACTTATTCCCTAAAATCTATAAAAAGAGGAGGGGGGAAAACATTTTAAAATTTATTTTCATAAAAATTAAAATATTTGATAAAAATTATATCAATTTTCTTGTAGTTTTGGTGTTCTATTGCTCTTAGTATAACAAAGCCAATAGAAGACTGCCGGAATGCAAAGATTATTATGGCAGAGCAATTCCCAGAAATGACTCTAAATAAATTATTTTTCTTTTTAAAAAATGGAGGGGAACAATTTAACTATTAGCATGAAACCTATCAAGTTTCCATCACATTGCATTTGTATAACCCAGGTTTTTTTTTATTTTGGAACAAAAGTCTATGACAGCATTAAACATATTGTTTCTTAAAAACAGCATATGCTTTTTTATATATAATTAGTTGTTGTGGTGGCTTCTGTTAAAATCCTATCCTCCCACTAAACTTGGCCTTTGGAGTTGTTTCTTATCATGCTAATCGTAAATGTGCTTGAAAAACAAATCTGGATGTCCAAGTGCTTTACACATGGAATCTATTAATCAGCAAGTAGGAAGGGGCAAACTAAGTTATAATTCAGGCAAAGTTAAGAACCATAAACCATTTATTGACTTTAGTTGGAAAACCCCACTGAGACTGTTGAGATCTTGTCTTGTCTTGTCTTCCACTATCTTCTGATCTAGATTTGGGGAACCAGCTGTCTCTAAGATCCTCTAAGCAAGGACTTCTTTCAGTACCTCTATAAATGTCTTTAAATATTCTTTTCTGATTATGAAGATAACTTTGCGCTCGAAAAATAGCCATGCATATAAATAGATGCTATTCTACAGGTACAAGAGAACTTTAAAGACAATAAGCTATTTGAAGTCAATAGATGAATTTCTCTGTCACTTTGCTTGCAGCTGATGGGACAATCTCCTTAAAAGGTTAGTACATTTCACAAAAATGTTCAAAGAAACAGTTTTTGTCCATGCCAAGGATTAAAATAGCAGTTTTTCTTTCTTTCCTTTGTCTGGTTGCTTGATCGCTCCTACTGGATTGGACTTCATTCATCTCGGCTTGTTTCAATCAGTCCATTTTTCTTCTTGGTTCTTCAAGTCTCAGTCCTCCTTTAGTTGATCCACTGAAACTACCCATCTCTTTTTCCCTCTGGCTTGGGAAAGGATGTTTCTGAATCTTTTGTATCTTTACCCACAACCAAGTCTCTCCCCTTGTTAGTAGCAGGGAGTAGAATCCCTGCTGAGCAAAGAGCCTTAGGGAGGGGGGGAGCCTTATGCTTTCTCCCTTTTACTTTTTGTTTATTCATGTGTAGGTTTTCTTGCTTACTTTAAAGATTTGTGTTTTATTTCCTTTATCTTCTTAGATTGCCTCTTGCTAAAATACTCTTTTTTATTTACTTTTGCTTAGCCATAACATCAGGTTATCTTCTTGTGCTTTCTGTTCCCTCTTTTCTCAGTGTGCATTTTAGTCTCCATGTGCATCCACAATCCCACAGCTTTTTATGTCTTTCCTAATGTTTGTTCCTGCTTCTCTGTTGCTTGCATAATCTTTCTTCCTTGCTGGAGATCTCTCTGACTTCCTTCTCAGACTCCCAACTGTCTACCAACTGTTTATTACTTCCCTTAATCTCTACCTTTTTTTTTTCTCCTTAACATCACTGACAATCCTATTTCCTCCAATTCTGACTTCGGTTACAGGCGTCATGTGTGAGAGCTTTTACGCCCAAGTTAACTTCCTCACTTCTCCTAGTAAAGTTTGCACCAGACTTTAATCCCCTTAGTAAAACTTTAGTGAACTCTCTGGGTTGTATGTATAAGCGACTGAGATTTACAGATATTTCCCTCTTAAGGAATTGACAAGTTTACCTGATAAATAAATGCCATCTGGTACCAAAGATGTCTGAATGGTCTCTGGGGCTATAGTCCATTATAAAAACAATGGATTTTGATGAGAATGGAGGCACCTGGCTGTGACAAAACCTCGGTGAAGAGTTTGTTGTGTTCAGGCAGAAAATATGTCATAACTTTGTGTGAGAACTTTTTCAAAGTAAAATCAAAAAGTCAACTGTCATCTCACTGAGAAAGTCAAGGGGAATAGGAATTGTGATAGATCATGACATTCTGTTGATTCTCTGACTAGTTTATAAAAGGAGAATACTACTTGTGTTCCGTTGTCTGCTTTGCTATACAGTGTAATGTCAGAAAATATATTTTAAATCATGAGGTTCTTGTTTGAGTTTAGGAGCTTGCCCAAATGCAAACAAATCTGAAATTAGACAAGTTGAAAGGAGAAAAAAATGTAAATTCCACTGAAACAATTCAAACAGATTTAAGGTATGCTTTCTTGACAAAGCTATAAATTACTTTACATCCTCAGTAAAAGGAAGAAACAATACCAGGAAAAGGGCAAAAAGAATGCCTTATATGTACATTAAGATAATGAATTTGTGAGTACTTTAAGTTATAATTAAATTCATACACTATTAATTTTAAATAAGTGAGGAGAGCATTTGAAAAACAGGCTTAAGTTGGACTCCAGATTAAGAATCTCTGTTCTGTAGTTCTCTAGCTTTTCATTAATAATTATTCTATATTTGCTTAAGCCATTGATAAAAGTCATGTGCATATCTTTATTTTTAATTTTATTTTTTTATTCTCAAGAGGGATTCTTATCATGTTGATATACAGTGCCTTTTTTCTGGGTCATATCTTTTATTGTAACAATGATTGATCCTGTATGTCTTAATGATTCTAATATTATCTTGGAATTAAATATATGTACACTTGGAATGGAAGTTTGTCATTTTGTTATTGTGCACCTCTACTGCTTGTATTTCATCCAAGTCATATCATTTACAGTATATTGACAACGCTGGCTTTTATTGCTGTCAATTCTTCAGATTCTATATTGCTAAGGAACAGCCACCTGAATTCTCTACCACCTCAGATTTCACTAAAAGTATTGACAGTTAAGAATCTGACTACAGACCATGTTATTGTGGGTGGCACCTGGTATTATGGAAGGCAAGCTCCTTGGAAATGCAAGAAGTACCATAAAAAAAACTTGCAGTCACAAAATTTTGGATGATAATCATTGATAAAAACCAGAGTGGTACTTGAGTTACTGATGACTATCTTCTTAATGGTGGGAGCCAATTTGGTATTGCAATTAAGGTTACAGACTAAAACTGGGACAATTAGTCCTATACCACCTTGTGCACAAAACCATTTGGTGATCTTCCTCCAGTCCATCTCTCTCAGCCCTAGGAAAGGGGCAATGACTAACCACTTCCACAAAACGTTATCAAGAAAACTGCAGGGACATGTCAAGGCAGTCACCAGGAGTTAAAATTGACTCAAAGGCACATACACAAATCTCCATGTATTTGTGGTAGAGATATAAAACAAATGCACAGTGTTAGTTTAAATAGGTAGATGTTTACAACTTATTGTACAAAATATTAACATCAAATCAACACTTATTAAATTACAACTAGATTGGAACATTCAGAAAACAATATATGGCTATGATAGCAATAGCGCAGTTTAATATACCACTTCACAGTTCTTTACAGCCTTCTCCAAGCAGTTTACAGAACCAGCATAATGCCCCTAACAACCTGATTCCTCATTTTACTGACCTCGGAGAGATGGAAGGATGAGTCAACCTGGAGCCAGTGAGACTCGAACTGCTGAACTGCTGGCAGTCAACAGTCTGAGTCTCACTGCAGTCTGCAGTCAGCGGAATTAGTTGAAATTTTGAATGCAAAAGGATCCATGTTTAACCCTTTCCCTCTAATAAAAGCAGTCTAAATCACTCAGAAGTGTTATGGCAGTTAACATCAGCTTGTGCTTGATGTTATGCTTTGGATGCATCACATTTTGGTTCAATCTGTATGGCACCACAAATTTAAAGCAAAAAATGGACAAGGGATTACCTACTGATGCTCCTGAACTCCAGCTTTCAGTCAACGTGTCCAACATCTAGTCCAGCTGATATGACCAACATAACATCTAAGCCATTGCAGGTTCTTATTTCATTCTTAAATAATTCAAGATAGCCAAACTGGAGGAAATACTGCATGGCACATCCAAGCAGCCTTTCCAGCATTCCAGGTGTGTTGGAATAGCAAGGACAAGGGAAATTCTAGGGATGGCATTCCTGGTACATCTGGAGAAAGCCGCTTCTAGACACATGTCTATGAAGTTTCTTGCCAGTTGTACCATGGAACACTTTGGATCAGATTTTATGTAAAGCAACCTTCTGTATTATTCTATCTTCATTTTTCACTGTCAGCAGAGTAATAAAAATGTGTAAATCAGCTATTTCTCTTCTTGTAGAGCTATACATTGATCACTCAATGTATTGATCACTCAAACAGAGACATTTTTGAGATTTGAACTATACAAGTTTACCATGTGGATTATTTCTTAACATTCATTTAATCCATGCTGAAAAGTAAGAAGTCATCCTTAATAAAGAATTATATTGTTTTGTCCCTATCTATTGAATATGTATTTAGAATGCCTCCCTGGTGCATATGTTTTTCATGTGTATGTTATGAGTAAAGCATTTTAAATATTTTCAGCCAGTCTTTATGTTGTTTTTTTTAAAAAAGGCCCCGCTTCTTTCTACTCTCAGTATTATATTTGATTGATGCCTCTTTTGTGCTTGCAAAATGGAAAGCGTATTTTTCTTTGTCATTTTATTATTGTAATCTGTTGCACTGCTAGAATCTAATACTAGAGAATTGCATACTGTAATGCTTTACATTTTGAAAGGCAACCAGTGTGGGGTTGTTGTTTTTTTGTTTTTTGTTTTGCTTTACACTCATGTTCATTCTGGTGAAAAATGTCAAACTGATCCCCAGAATTTCATTTCCAAGGACAATTATTAGTCACAGTTCTAATCATGTTGACTGTCCAATCCATAATTTAGCCATCCCTTATTTCTGCAAACCCATTGCCCCTTCCTTAGCTAACACATTTTTGTTCTACCCAACCATAGTTCAGGCTGACATTTAAAAAAAAAAGAATAAGAGAGTTGGAAGGGTATCTTGGAGGTACAGAATCCCTTAGACCAGGGCTGTCAAACTCCTGGCCCATGGGCTAGATGTGTCATGTGCTGGCCACACCCACACCTGGTTTAGCAAAGGAGAAAAAAGTCCCAATACATCACGTGATGCCGCCATGACAACACGAGTTAGACACCCCTGCCTTAGAAGAAACAGTATCAGTTGTATGTGGGATATGCATAAGTATTATCTTTTAATGATCAGGCACTTTGATTATAATTCTAAAACTAGTTACTGTTGATCATTAAAACCTTGCATAGCCTCCTATTGGCATCACTTCTGGCAAAGGGTAACACCAGAGTGGGAAGGAGAAGGCAGGTTTATCTCCAAATGGGAGCCATTTCAGCAGAGCATAGAAAGGGAGGGGAAGCCAAACCATTTGTGATGTATAGCACCTTCTGACATCATCCAGTTCTTGAGGCTATGTAAAAATCAATTAGGTGGCTTTAATTAGATATCGGCCAGAGGCAGCAGCATCTCTTCATGCAGGTTGGTTTCTTTGACTGAGTTTTTCCACATCTCAGTCTTAAGATGGTCTACTATGCTTCAAGCTACTGGAAATGAAGGAAACTTTAAAAAAAAACCTTTTCCTTAGGAGGAAACCTTTTCCTTCCTATTACTTGGGCTAGAAGGATAAAGTGGAAAATGCTTGTCAATTGCACTTGCACTTTTTAAAAAAGAGAAAAAGATAAAGCCACCATTTCACTCTTTCATTATTTAACTTTTTTTTAGGGGGATGCACGGCAAGGACTAGTGACCAGTGGGGAGGAGGCATTTCTGTCAAAGTACACTGCAATCAATCAGAGTAGATTTATTTGCATAGAATGAAATTAAGCTAATCAGGTGAACCAAATTTTAAAAAATACTACTTTTTACATATAACAGAAACAGAAAAATGGTGTTTGCTTTTTGGATGAATTGGATGAAGGTGGATGACCATGTTGTGCATTTTTCCCTCTAGAAATGCCCTGTGGCCCTTCTATGTTTTGAGCAAACAGTCATATAGATCAGTCTTTGCTTTAGACCTGTTCCCCAACAGCAGCCATTTTGAAATATTTCCATCCACACTGATCATTCAGATAACTATTTTTGAGAGTATTTATTTCCCCTTCCTCCCTAGACAGATTGAATGGCTGATTAGTGAGGTGGATGTGACAAAACCTGCGTCACAATCTTGCAACATAAACTCCATGTCTAGTGCACTTGCATATGACATGCTGCAAGCACAAAAGGGCCCACGTTACATACTGACATCATGATACCTTTTTTGTTATTTGGTTACCACTATGGTAATCTCTGTCCCATCTTTGTTGTTTTGTGACTGGCTATGGACATCTTTGTTCCCTTTTTTGTTGCTTTCTGAACCACTTCTTTAGATTGCAACCTGATGGCCAGTTCTGTTGTACTAATAACTTTTAAAAGCCACTTAGCAGGTTTTTTTTCTAAGCTAAAGTATAGCTAATTCTGCTTCAAATTAATGGATTTGAATTCAATTAAATGTCCGTGGCCACCAAGTTGATTGCTTTACTTATTAATTTATATTTTCCAAATGGTCCTATTTTTCCATTAAGTGAATCTTTCTGCAATCCATTTCTATATGAAAGTGGAAATGATACCCTATTCATTCTTTGTCTATTACTTTGCCTTTATGCATTGCTTACTTTCCTTTTGTTGCTCTTAAGAGATGATCAAAAATGAGTATGGGTTGTGGATCATGGTATTAAATGTCGACAATCTTCCTCCCTTGCCCTGTTTACATTTTTTTAGAAGATCTGAAAAACCATTTCTTGTCTAATTGGTTTGGTTAAACTGAATTCCTTTGTGAATTAATTTACAGATTTTTTTTCTTTATGTTTTCCATGTACTTTTCTTTTATCCCTCCCATTCTCTTACAGGCCTATTATCTTCTACTAGCCTATAAGAAGAAATATACAGTGGTGTGATGCGTTGCCGGTCCCACTGCGGGGATGAGGGGTCAGCTGGCGGCCTGCGCCCGGACCGACTGCCCGGGCGGGCTTCTCTCGCGGCGGCAATGATGACAACGACACAAAGGCTTGTTCTTGGGAGAGGAAGCCCAGAGCAAACTGTGCCCCCTTCTTTTATTGTGCCAGTTTAGGGTGGGATTTGTGATGTGTGTGGAAATAGTACATTTGACCATATAAGGCTATGTTTGGCATAGTTTGACCATATAAGGTTACATTTGGTATAGTTGACCATATTTATTTATTTATTTATTTATTTATTTATTTATTTATTTATTTATTTTATTTATTTGATTTGCCAATTGTTTACAAGATAATAAGTATAAATGTATACATAGTTGTGAATACATGAAATGGGTACATATAAGAAAAATAAAAGAATAAGAGAAACAATAGGACAGGGACGGTAGGCACGTTGGTGCGCTTATGCACGCCCCCTACAGGCCTCTTAGGAAAGGGGTGAGGTCAATAGTAGACAGTCTAAGGTTAAAGTTTTTTGGGGTTTGGGGAAGAAACTACAGAGTCGGGTAGAGTATTCCAGACATTGACCACTCTATTGCTGAAGTCGTATTTCCTGCAATCAAGTTTGGTGCGGTTTACTTTGAGTTTGTATCTATTGTGTGCTCTTGTGTTGTTATGGTTGAAGCTGAAGTATTCATTGACAGGTAGGACATTGCAATGTATGATTTTATATACCATGCTTAAGTCAGACCGAAGACGGCGTAATTCAAGGTTTTCTAGTTCTAGAATTTCAAGTCTGGTGGCATAAGGTATTCTACAACGAGTAGAGGAGTGGAGAACTCTTCTTGTGAAATATTTCTGGACTTTCTCAATTGTGCTAATATCAGATACGTAGTGTGGGTTCCAGACTGATGAACTGTATTCGAGTATTGGTCTAGCAAATGTTTTGTATGCTCTGGTTAGTAGTGTGATATTACCAGAGAAAAAGCTACGTAGGATTAGGTTAACAACTCTTAATGCCTTTTTGGCTATGTAGTTGCAGTGGGCTCTAGCACTTAGATCATTAGAGGTGAGTATTCCAAGGTCCTTTACAGAGCTTGGGTCATCAACAAGATCTTGACTATTCAGTTTGTATTTTATTTTCTGATTTTTTTTGCCAATATGTAAGACAGAGCATTTATTTGTTGAGATTTGAAGTTGCCATTTGTTTGACCACTCTGATACATAGTCAAGATCTTTTTGTAGGGTAGCAGTATTGTCTGTGGTATTGAACAGCTTTACATCATCAGCGAAGAGAACGCAATTGCTCTTAATATGATCACAGAGGTCGTTTATGTAGAGTATGAAGAGAGTTGGTCCTAGAACACTGCCTTGGGGAACACCACTATTGACAGGTACTGGATTTGATAGTACGCTCCCGATTTTGACCATTTGTTGTCTGTTTGACAGGAATGCTTCTATCCAGTTATTCAGTTATCCAGAGATACCATAGGATTTTATTTTTAGGAGTAGTTTGTCATGTACCACTGAATCAAAGGCTTTACAGAAGTCTATGTAGATTGCGTCTATTGCTTTGCCTTGGTCGAGTTGTGTCGTCCATATGTTTTTGCAGTGTAAGAGTTGCAGATTACAGGATAGTTTTTTCTGAAACCAAATTGTTTATTGGAGAGTAGGTTATTTGTCTCTAAGTGAAGGATGATGGATTGGTTAATAATTGATTCCATGACTTTACAGGTGACGCAGCATAAGGAGATTGGCCTGTAATTTTCAACTAGGCTGGGGTCTCCCTTTTTGAAGATGGGGATGACTGTGGCTTGTGACCATAGGTTAGGCAAGGAGCTGGTCCTGAAAGATTTTTCAAAGATTATGCTTAGAGGTTTGGCTATGGCAGTGGATAGCTTTCTTAAGAAGTAGGCACATATTCCATCCGGTCCAATAGATAGAGATGGTTTTAGGTTGCGTAGTGCTTTTTCAACATTGTCTTCTGTGAAATCGATATGTATTAGTTCATTGTTGTTATCTGTGGTACGGCTAGGAAATACTGGGCATGATCCATTGCTGTTTACAAATACTGAGCTGAAGAATGTGTTAAAGATGTTGGCTTTAATGGTGTCGTCGTTGCAGTCTTTACCATCAGGTCCTATCAAGGGAGGGATGGACCTTGAGTCTTTTAGTTTGTTGTTTACAAAATTGTAAAAACACGGGTTGGAATTGGTGCTTAGAAGGTTTTCCTCTTGTTTAATGTGATAATTGGTGCATTCGGTCTTTATCTGGTGGCATAAATTTTTGTATCGGTTTTTGAAATTGGCAACGTGACCAGATTTGTTTTTCCGCCAGAGTGATCTCTTTTTGGATTGAAGTTTCCTTATTGATATGGGTAATCTGCTTTTTGTTTTGTTTTGGGAGTTGTTGTTGGTACATATAGTTTGATGACTCTTTTGACTTCAAGTAAAAATATGTTGTAATGGTCTTCAACGGTATTGCATCCAGTGAATAGAGATTGCCAATCAAGGGATGAGAGATCGTTGTCTATAAGATCATAGTTGCCTTTTTTGAAGTTACAATTGGGGATTACATCATTGTGGTGATTTTTGTGTGGGCGTATGTTGAGACAAAAGTCAATCATATTGTGGTCACTACTGGAAAAGGGTTCTTTAGTTTGTATTCCGTAAATTAAATTCACACTATTGCAGAAGATGAGATCGAGGCAGTTGTTTAGTCTAGTGTTGTTGGTTACTAGTTGTTCCAGTCCCAGATTTGTAATAGCATTGTAGAAGGTTGTGTGTATGATTTCAGTTGTACAATCATTTAGGGTCCAGTCAATATGAGGTAGATTGAAATCACCAAGAAAGATAAAAGGGTATGGGCAGGATGCAGCCCATGTTAGTAATGTATTTAGCTTGTTTACATGTTCGATGTCATAATCAGGTGCTCTGTAACATAGTAAGAATCGAATTGTGATATTTAAGGATAGTTCACAGATGATGGTCTCAGGAAGAGCAAGCTCCTGGGTAACTTGGATATTTTTTAGATGTAAGGATTTTTTATAGAAGATAGCAACACCACCTCCTCGACGATTTTCACGATCTGATCGGTAAACATGATAGTCTCTTACTGTGGTAATGGAGTCGGGGAGAGATGCATTGAGCCATGTTTCACAGACAAATATAATGTCGAATTTAGCCATATTTAGGAGGATGAGAAATTCAGGTATTTTATTCACGAGGCTTCTTGCATTGAGTAGTTTGCATTTAAGGCCGGCAGTAGTTGGAATTGAGGTAGTTGGGGGCGTGCGTGCCTAGTCTTGGGTGATGGTGGATCGGTTGAGGTAGGGTTGTGGTTGAGGGTAAAAGCTGAGTATTGGGTTGCGTGCCTTACTTTTGATACAGTCAGCATGGTAGTCAATGTACAGGTCCTTCTCTCCATTGTCTAGACGGTTTTTGAGTTCAATGCGGAGTACACGGGAGCAGGCACGTTGCTGTATGGTTAGGTCAGGGCGGCAACGGAGGTTCTTATGGTTGGTGTTGGTTTTGGTGAGTGAGTTTATAGTATAAATGAATTTACGTTTGCTTGATTCATTTTTGCAAATGACTCTGCACAGGCGTGGGGCTACAGAGCCGTCACTGTTATTGAGCTCTCGGCCAATGCGTGAAATGTCAAGTATTTCATCAGCGGAGATGGTTGATGCTTGATAATCCCTGATGATGTTTCGGACAGTTGTGATGTCATCATTGTTATTGGTGACCTCTAGACCAAATAAGATGGCGTTTGGACGTTTCCGTTCACGCTCAACAGCTTCTCTGATGAGGATTGGGATATCAATATTTGTCTGGGTTGTGTTTATTTGTGGATTGGGTTTTGGATTGGGTTGTGGTTGTTGGGTAGAGATGTGGTTTGTAGCTATTGGAAGTTCAGGTTTTTGTGTTGTTTCTTTTTTTTCAAGGTTGGATATTCTTTCTTTTATGGCGTCCAGGGATGCTACTATGGTTTCAATGGTATCAATTCTTTCCAACAGATCCTGTTTGGGTTTGCATGCGTCCAGGGATGCTACTATGGTTTCAATGGTATCAATTCTTTCTAACAGATCCAGTTTGGGTTTGCATGAATTGCAGTAATATGGAAACTCATTGGATGATTCAAGGTATTGAATAAATTGCTTGGTTAATCCCAAGCAGTCATGATGAGTGTATTTCTTACACAGAGAACATTTGATGGAGTTTTCATTATCCTTTAGATTTTTGTAGCATTTAAGGCATGTGCAGGAGTCTTGTGGATCATTGGTGGGGATTATGTTCTCTGTAGGTAGTGCTTTGGCATAGGATTTTTTTTTTTGTCATGGTAGGTTTGTTAAGATGGTACGTTGATTAAATTAATTAATGGAACAATATCACACCAATCAATCATCAATTGCAGTAATCTCTCTAGTCAGATAATATTTCTGGGCAACAATCAGCCTAATCAATTAAATATTCTAAACACTAATTGGATTGGATATCGTTAGTGTGTGTGTGTGTGTGTGTGTGTGTGTGTGTATTTAAAACAGGGGAAGCCATGTTCTTAAGTGTCAAAAACAGATTGCTAGCAGCTGTAGTATAATCAAGGTTCACTCTCCATAAAAAAAAAATAACAGAAGCTTACATGTATAAGTAGTATCACCACACTAATCATTAATCACACTGTTCATTTAAATTCACTAAATCATTGATTTTACTATTCAATTAAATTACATGCATATTGATCTTTTCAACTAGTCAGTATTAACACTATTTGCACTAAACACTCTAGTCACACTAATCAATTAGGACCATAAATCAATTGAACAATTAATAAAATATTTTATAGAAATTGATTATCTAACCGTTGATATAGGTGATGAGGTAGAAAAGTTGTAAGTTTTGAGATAATGAGTCAATCAGTGTTTGATTAAAGTAATGAGGTAGTATTAAGAGTCTGCGAGGAAAGGGTTAATGCTGTTGTTGACTGAGAGGAAATTATTGCTCTTTGTAATAGTAGATTGCTATTACTCTGTAAACAAGACTGTAATACGATGCTCAAAGGGTTTTTGAAACAGTGTAAAACTTTCCTAAGCTGTTCAAGTTGAGTAGTAGGAGAAAATACAGTCACGTGGCTTGGGTTTACTTATCCGATTTGTCATTTACTTCCAACTAAATCTGGTAGTAATGCCAGAGTTAATCGCAGCTATTTTCCTTCTTAGAGTTCGACTTTCCAAGGAAAATTCCACTGCAGAAATTGGAGTGATTTTCTACTAGGATTAATCTTGGTGAGGTAGATGTGGAAGGCATGTGGTTTCTTATTGTTTGAAATGGCTTCAAAGTGATTGATTTTTGGTGATTTAAATGGACCTCAGTTCTCCATAATTCACAGCCGTTCAGAATCACACCCTCTGTCAGTTCCGTCTCTTTCTCTGCAGCTTAAAATCACACTGTCCACCAGTCACAGCTCATTGAATGGCTCAGAATCGGTCTCTTTGTAAGTGTCCGAATCACACACTCATAAATTACAGCTCGTCCAGGCTCTTATCTCTCTCAGCTTCTCCTCAAGTCTTGGTCTCTCTCTCCTCCCTCGTTGTTTGTCCCTGCCAGCTATTCACTGGCTCCGGGGAAACTTCTCTGGGGGATTTGAAATGAGACACGTTGTCTGGCGTGGAAGATTCTCCGATTAGCTGTGTGTGGGATTTAAATGAAGGTGCGTTGTTTGTGCTCCACTGGCTCCAGCTTGCTTGAGTTCCACCGGTGTGGTTAATAGGGATCGAGGGAAGGAGCTCTGCTTCTCTGGGGAGGGCTCTGGAATTCAGTGTTGTTACGTTTTTGGAATTCAGCGCTCCTGCTAGCAGGAGCTCCGCTGGCTTGATTAGGGCTCCAGGGCTTCGGAATCCAGCGTTTTTTATTTTTATTTTTTGGGGTGGGCTCCAGTTTACTCACGGTTTCTGGCGCAGGTGGCAGCTTTGAAGGTGATTTCTGGTGCAGGCGGTGGCTTTATAGGGTGATAGTGCTCCAGGAGAGAGAGCCTCACCTTCCTAGTTGGGCGCCGCCATCTTAATTTTAAGTTGTGAAGTTGTGGAGTTGGCACACAGATCTTCAAGCTGCCAAGGCTGAAAAACCAATAAGGCTGAAAAACCATATAAGGTTACATTTGGTATAGTTGACCATATAAGGTTACATTTGGCATGGTTGACCATATAAGGTTACATTTGGCATGGTTGACCATATAAGGTTACATTATATTGACCAATCACATCTTTACACATGTTGTTGGCTGTTTTGTTACCTGGCAGGTATAGTGTCATTGGGTCATTGGGTGATATCGCAACATCTCCTCTGTTTTAATTTTATTTTAAGGGCTATTTACTCACTATCCTCACTATTATGTCCAGTCTAGGTCCTCCGACTCATCCTGACATAGGTTCATGAGAATTCGTGGTTTCCCTTTACCAGCACTTTTGGTGAACTCATTATCCGAGTTATCGGAATCCGAGGAGAATTGCAAGAGGGCCTTTTTCTCTATTAATGCATTAATTTGCTTTTGTTTTGAGGTTAGATCCGAATCGATTTGGCCAAGTTTTATTTTAAGGAATCCTAAGAGTTTACTTAGCACATATGGTCCAATGGTACATGCCAACAAGAGAAGGATAAGTGGACCAGCTATAGCAGATAACAATGTTGTTAACCATGGGGAAAGGTTAAATAATCCTTGATACCAGGTATGTTGTGAAGCTCGTTCCCTCTCTCTTTCTTTTAATCTGGTGTCTAGTTCTTTCATGGAATCTAGGACAACTCCTGAGCTATCAGCATAGAAACAACATTCTTCTTTAAGAGCAGCACATAGTCCCCCGTTTCAAAAACAAGAGGTCTAGGCCTCTGCGGTTTTGCAAGACCACCTCAGATAAAGAAGTAAGAGAAGTTTGCAAGGCAAGAATGGATTTTTCGATTCCTCTAAGATCTTCATCTATGGTGGCACTTAACTGTCTTAAGCTGTTATCATTTACAACCAAAGCTGATATGCCTGTTGCTGCACCTGTAGCACCTAAACCCAGCAGCACAGATAAGGTAAGAGCTGTAACAACTTCTCGTTTGGCTCGTAGATGGTATTGTTGAGGTTCTAAAATGGAAATAAAATCTTCAGAATCATATACATCAATTTTTGGCAGTAGCTGAACCTGAATACAGAATGATTTTTTTTGCCAATAATACATCTCCGTGGACACATGCAGTTAAACCTGTAGAGCAAGCCCAAACAGAGTTATTTCCAGGAATAAAAAAATGGCCTTGGAGGCGTTTTATGATATTGCCACCGGATGTGGTGAATACCTGGTTGTAACCTAGTCGGTTCTTTCCTAAGGTAGATAAAGTTCACATCTGTGTTTGTGGGTGGCATTAAGGCAGTATTGTGAATAATTAGTAGGTATGTGGCCAAGACAGCAGCCTTGACCAGTGATGGCCATGATAGTGAGAGAGCTATTCCTCCATCGGCAATTTTTATCAGAAGTGGAGTTGGAGATAGGTTGGGAAGAGCCGATGGCTTCATAAAAAGGGGGGGTTGAGGACAAGCAAAGCCAGCAGTGCTGGGAAATGGAGGAATCTTGGGAGCTATTCAATAATGCATAAGAGGAAGCAATAAGGGATACCAGTGGGTTCTGGGCATTTGTTAAGGGTTTCAAAAATTCGGATTGGATTTGGTTAGTATTGGGTCCCACAGGTGGGGATGGGGAAAGATGAACATGGCGTTGTATATAGAAAATGTTCCCATAATGATATCCAGGCCACTTGGCATAAATGCGATCTCCCCACTTTGCTCCAGTGTCCCAAATGTTATTTTGTTTCCCTTTGGCCATAAAGGAGACAGTCACTGGATTACATCTGGACCATTTGTTTTTACTTGCCGTACATTGTATAGCCTGGGTGGTTCTGGTAAGTGTGATGAGATCGTTCTTCAAGGGAGGTGTCCAGGAAATGTGACCAGTTGAGACACAAGACCAGGATTTGCAATAGTAATCAGAAATTCCTCCGCAGGTGTGGATATGGTCTGCATCAGTAATATGTCCTGGGCAGACATACAGGTGATGTCTCTTAACAATACTATGGCTCGGGGAAGGGGCATCAGCGGGATGAGAGTAGGCAGTTTTACCTAAAATCATTTCAGCAAAGTCAAAATATAATTCAGGGAAATAGGAAGAAATCATGGTGTAATTAATTGTGGAGTTGAGTATTTGTCCATAAGCGTCCTTGATTGTCCATGTGATGTTGTAGGGGCGATGAGCGTTGTCATGAGATGATGAAAGTGTGGCTTCAGGAAGGAAGCAGCAGCAAAGAAGTAAAAGGATCTTCATCCTGGTCAGTGGAGGCGCCCGTTGGAGAGGGAGTGGAGGGCGAGGAGTCACGGTGGTACAGGCGAACACACCTGGCAGGGACCCAGAGTACTCTTTCAGGAAGTTGGATAGCGGCGTAGCCTCGTCCCCAGGTGATCAGCTCAGCGGGTCCCTTCCACTCAGGATCAGGCAACTGTCTATAATAAACAAGCGGTCTTGAAGTGGGAACAGGTGGTTTAGTAAAATGTCGTGACGCAGCAGACAAGGGAGGGGTGCCATTTAGATTCAAAAAATTAAGCATATACAGACAAACATTTAACACATTTTGCAGTGTCGGGAGGCTAGGGGGGCCACTGAGGCCTTTGGACCCCATGTATCGTTGCAAGGCCAATTTCAGGGTTTGGTGAGGCTGTTCAACTATAGCCTGCCCTTGGCTGTTGAAGGGGATCCCAAACTTATGGACAATGGACCATTGATGGCAAAATTGAGAAAAATAAGAACTAATGTATGCAGGTCCATTGTCTGTTTTTAGAATTTTTGGGCATCCCAATACTGTGAAAGTCCGAATACAATGATTTATTACTTGTTTTGCCATCTCCCCTCTTTGGGGAGTCGCCATAATAAATCCTGAGAAGGTATCGATGGAAACATGAAGATATTTCCAAGGTGCAAATGGCTGAAATTGAGTGATGTCCATTTGCCATGCCTCACATGCTTGTGTACCCCTGGGATTGATTCCTTGGGGGCTGTTTTTTGCTTGCAAACTGCATGTTGGGCATTGCTGTATAATGGCAGTTGCTTCTTCCAAAGAAATACCAAATTGTTTAACCAGAGCCTTTTTGTTTTGATGAAAATAACTATGACTTTCCCCTGCTGTTAGAGGGGAAGGTTGAGGCATCTTAATACTGATGGAAAGTACTTTACAAGCAGTATCAGCCACCTGGTTCCCTTCTGAAAGGAAACCTGGGAGATGTTGATGACTACGTATGTGGGCTACAAATAGAGGATGGGTCCTAGATTGAATGAGCATTTGCAGCTGAAGCAACAGTGTCATTAATGATGGTTGTATAGAAGGAGACAGATATGCCTCAAAAATATGCAAGACCAATTGGGAGACATATAGACTATCTGTTATGATGTTAATTGGTTGCCCAGGAAATGTCTCCAAGGCTAAGTTAAAAGCAGCTAATTCAGCTTGCTGTGCCGATGATTGGGGCTTTGTCAGTTGCTTGTGCCAGTTAGCTTGATCATACCAGACACAAGCACCATGAGTTTTAGAGCCATCAGTAAAAACTGTGATGGCTTGAATTAGTGGAAAAGCAACTACTGGAGAGGAAAAGGTAATAGGTACCGTTTTAATTAGCTGCAAACGGGGGTCAGAAGGGAGATGGCAAGAGATGGGACCAATCCAATTCTCCAGAGCGTCCTGCAATACACCTGACGTCTGAAAAAGGGGGTCCCATTGAGAGAGTTTGAAAGGAATGTGTATAGCTTGAAGATCATGACCAAGCAAAGCCTTGGCTTGGTGACGTCCCTTGATACAAAGCAGAGCGAGCTGAAGGGCTCTAGAGGTGACAGTTGCCCTAGGAGTGTGAGGGAGGTGAAGCCATTCGATGATGCACAGCTTTTTTGTCTCGGGAGCAATTTGGAAAAAGAATGGCTGTGAGAAGGGCTGGTGTGGGCAAGACAGCCAAGGGGAGCAGACAGTTGGGGATGATGCGATCCACCCATACGTGCTTTAAAGCGTTATTGACTTGGGCTAGTGCCTCCAAGTGCTGGCTTGTAAGATGGACCACATCTGAAGGATGTTTCAAGCCCGTGAGGGCATGGAATAGAGGGGAAAGGGTTGCAGTAGTGACAGAAAGATAAGGCCGTGCCCAATTGAGCGTGCCGAGATATTGTTGAAGTTGTACAAGGGTCGGAGAGGAAGGGAGAGTCAGAGAAGGTAAGGCAGGAGCGGCAGCAGAAGACAGGAGTTTGTGACCAAGATATTGAAAGAGATAGTGAGATTGTATTTTTTCAGGAGCTATGTGGAGACCAGCAGCAGTCAAAAGTCTAGTGAGGATGGGAAGGGTTGTTGCCACTGTACCTTTAGGGCCGTCAGCTGCGACTAAGATATCATCCATGTAATGATACACAAGAAAGGAGGGATATAGATTGCGATATGGCTGGAGAGCCGTGTCAACATAATGTTGACACATAGTGGGAGAATTTAACATTCCTTGAGGAAGGACTTTCCACTGATACCTTTTGGTGGGTCTGGAATTATTCAGTTCCGGGACAGTGAAAGCAAATAGAAGCCTATCTTGGGGTTGAAGAGGGATGGAAAAGAAGCAATCCTTCAAAATACTGTGGGATAAGGTTTGGGTTGGGAAGTCCACATTGCAAAGCACCCATACAAAAACAGGAGTATTGTATGGGCTAGTGGATGGTTCAATGTGGCCAGCGCTCAATTGTTCAGAGACCGGAGTGGTTAGAGTGAGCACTTTTTCTTGAGTGAGTGGCCATTGATCTACCCATACAGGGATAGAGGACTTAAGAGTAAGTGGAAGAGAGGCAGGCATAGTGATATTCACGGAATGTGAAAGGTAGCTCCAAGCTGTCCTAAAAGATCCCGACCCCACAGATTGAAAGCAAGGGGAAGGATATAAGGTTTGATGAGAGCAGAAGCAGAAGCATCAGGGGTAATGGCCGTGAGCCAATTAGAGCTAACCTGAGCGCTTTGAGCTCCACCAACGCCATGGACAGAAGGTGATTGTTCAAGGGGCCATTGTGGGGGCCATTCAGTCGTTGAAATAACCGAGGCGTCTGCTCCAGTGTCCACCAGTCCTGTAAAAGGACGACCATTAAGAGACACTGTTAACAGAGGTTTAGAAGCCTCTATAGAGCAGTCAATAGCCATCAGGGAGGGGGGAGAGGAGGGGTGTGTGGAGGAGGGAAGAATAATAAGAGTGGCTACGATAGTGTTAGCAGGCAATGAGAAGGGTCTATCACCTACAGCTGTAAAAGAGAGGCAATTAAGAGCGGATGAGTCATAAAGAAAGGGAGCGGCGACCACCCCTTCCATGATCAAAGAGGAGTTTGGGATGAGTAAGATGGGCGTGTGAGGTGAGAGCGGGCGGGGAAGCGTAACTGTGAGAGGGAGGGTAAAGACAGATCCAGGATCCTCATAGATGATAGCAGTTGAAAGCAGAACAGGGAAGGCCGTTTGTGTGGAGGGGGGTGCAGCCTTGAGGGTGGGGCTAGCTGCAGGCCCTGAGATTAGTTTTCCGACGGTGCGGATTGAGACAAAGAGGAAAGATTGGAACGGCACTAACTGGCCCAGTGATAGCTGTTGCGGCACCTAGGGCAGATTGTTTTTGGTCTCGCAGTGGGAGCGGGGGGGCTTCGTCCCTTTGGTGCCCTGCTGCCCCCTGGTGAGCGACACCGGGAACGAAAATGACTGGGTTTTCCACAGTTGTAGCAATTACCAGAGCGAGGGGCAGTCATTGCGAAAGAAGAGGTTAGAGCTGAGGCAAGAGCAGTTGCACGGTGAGCCTCAGTTCCTACATTTTGGCAGGCTGTAATATAGTCAGCAATAGTCTGATGGGGAATGGACTGAAGAGGTTTCAGAACTTGCTGACAGTCTGCATTAGCATTAGAAACAGCCAGTTTGGCAAGAAGTTCAGCTTGAGCTTGGGGATTGTCTATTTGCCAATTGAGAGCCTCTGACAACCGGTCAATGAAAGAAGTATATGGCTCAGAAGGTCCTTGAAGAATTTTGTTAAAGGACAAAGAAGGTTGAGAAGGATCAGGGACCCTGCGAAAGGCATTTAAAGCAGCATTTCTCATGATGGGATAACCCCCTGCCCCCATCTGAATCTCATCCTGTGGAGTACGGATGGCTCCCTGACAAAGAAGATGGTCCAGGGTAACAGCCTGAGGAAGGCCAGCCATTGCAGCAGATAGAACAGCTAAGCGATAGTCATTGTGCCAAGCAGCAAGTTGAGAAGATGTTAGGAGCATAGAAGCCATCATTTGCCATTCAGAGAAAAGAATATTATGATTATTAGAAATGTTTTCTAACAAGGTTCTAACATAGGGTGACTTAAGGCCATATTTGACAGTGGCAGATTTGAGTTCTTTCATGAGATCCCACTCCATAGGGACATACTGAGGGGCAGGATTTCCATTTCCACCACCTGCCGGGGCTTGGAGGACCATAGGAAAACAAGAGAGGTCCTCCGGATCTATTTTTCCTTGAATCAGTGCCTCCTGAAAGGTATTACGAACAGGCAAGGAGGCAGGAAAATCATTGGATTTGATAGGGTTAACATCAGGAACATGAGGGGGGTTGTAGGGAGGAGGGGAGAGGGAAGGAAGGGAGAGTGAGATACAGAGCAGAAGGTGTGGAAGTTTCTGCCGAAGAAAGCAAGGGATCTTTAGGAGACGGAGAAGGCTGATCCGAAGTCTGATCAAGAATTGGATCAGAGATTGAGTCAGAGGGAGGATAAAGAGTGTTGATGGCAGTCATAAGAGCTCTCCAGGCATAAAGAATTTCCGGAGGGGCTCGAGGAGGTTCATGAATGTATTTCCCTATTTTTTCCCAAATAGATTGTTTAAGAGTGCCACCTTCTGGATAAGCGGGGCAATGTTTTTGAAGAAATAGAAGAAATTTAGTAATAGCCTTTTTTGAGATGGGGTAGATAGTTGTGCCGTTAGTTTTCTGCAAGTGATTCGCCTTCCTGACTAAGGAGTGAAGCTCGTCCACATGCTTGGACAGAGTCTTGGAAAGTGGGGTGCCCATACTTACGATGCACTTGCCGATCTCCGGTGCGTAAGATGAGAGTCAGGGCAGCACACTTCTTGATGAAAGTCGTGCTGTGAAGAATCACGTCGTGAAGGAGGACCAGATGCAGCCAGATGCAGCTTTGCTAAGGGAGGATGTCTTCTTTGCAGAAGATTCCTGGGGAGGGATCCGTAACACGAAACGGCATCCCTGGGCTGCAGCTGGCTCGTCCGGCTGGGTGAGATCACGTCAGGGTCACCAGTTGAGGCGTTGCCGGTCCCACTGCGGGGATGAGGGATCAGCTGGCGGCCTGCGCCCGGACCGACTGCCCGGGCGGGCTTCTCTCGCGGCGGCAATGATGACAACGACACAAAGGCTTGTTCTTGGGAGAGGAAGCCCAGAGCAAACTGTGCCCCCTTCTTTTATTGTGCCAGTTTAGGGTGGGATTTGTGATGTGTGTGGAAATAGTACATTTGACCATATAAGGCTATGTTTGGCATAGTTTGACCATATAAGGTTACATTTGGTATAGTTGACCATATAAGGTTACATTTGGTATAGTTGACCATATAAGGTTACATTTGGCATGGTTGACCATATAAGGTTACATTTGGCATGGTTGACCATATAAGGTTACATTATATTGACCAATCACATCTTTACACATGTTGTTGGCTGTTTTGTTACCTGGCAGGTATAGTGTCATTGGGTCATTGGGTGATATCGCAACAGCGGTGGGATTCAATTTTTTTTTTTACTACCGGTTCTGTGGGTATGGCTTGGTGGGCGTGGCAGGGGAAGGATACTGTAAAAACTCCAGTCAGAGGTGGTATTTGCCAGTTCTCTGAACTACTCAAAATTTCCACTACCGGTTCTCCAGAACTGGTCAGAACCTGCTGAATACTACCTCTTGAAATATATATTTTTTAAAGAATTGCTGTGTATTAGCTTGATACTTAATTGATTTTTGATACATGACTTTGCTTGAAAACTATTTTTGGTGAATTGTTATCATGAGAAACAAAATATAAGATTATCTGTTCATCTTCATTTTTATGTCTGTCTTTATTGTAATCTTTCTGCCATAAGCTGCCTTGAGTATTAGTTATGATTCCAAGAATGACATTCATACCTCATAAATAAATAATTTTCCATTGGAAAAAATGTACCAGTGTACACAAATATTGTACGTAGCAGACAGATGTCTTTTACACTTTTTAAAAAGCTGACACCTGTACCATTCAGGAAGTAGTGCTGTTTCATTTTTTATAAACTGGAAAAACTATAAATTTCATGAATCAGTCCTTAAATTCAATGAAATTAAGAAATTTAAGAGTAGTTGATAAAAAGAGCTATAAGGATGATAAAGAATGTAGAAAAGCTATGTCTGAATTTCTAAAGAAATTGATTTTCAACTAATGCTACTGTATAGGAGTATAAGAAATCCTTTGAATTGTTTTGTATATATTCTAAGATTTATATGATTCTCAGAGGTAGTTTTGGCCAATATGCACCACAACTTGATTTAAAACATATTTTAAATTTATTGGCTGGTAAGCCATCCAATAAGCCTACAATACAGTGCATATTTATACACTGTCTGTTATTTTCAGTGGAACGTTTGATGTAATCCCAGCTGAAATTGTGCTGACTTAAGGGAATTAGATAGAGACAAAAACTGCAGCTACATTGAAAGAGCTTTAAAATGGCTGATTTCTACCAAAAGAAGAGAATTAAATCAAAAGAAAAGAAGAAAAGAAAAGAAAAACAGCAGCAGAGAAGGAAGAGACAAAATACAGTAATCCATCATCCAAATTTTAATCAACTTAGAAATACCAATTCAGTATCAGGAAAAAAAAACTAGATCTAAGTAATCTCCAATATGAATAAAGGTGAATATACGTGTCCCAGGATAATGTTGCAGGATCCAATCTGGGTCGGTCACTAGGACCAGATATTTAGTCTTCTAAGCCTTCAGACTTCTGCTGGAGTCCAGCCTCAGGTAATTTCTCTCTAGCAAAGTGTGTGTATTCTGTGTGTGGTATTTATGTTAATTGGGATGTTGATGGCTGGCTATTAACCTCCAATATGTTTAATTCCAGGGAAATAGCTGCTTCTTCTATTCCTCCCCACCACCATTTATTTTTCATTTTTCCTGACCTGAAACCGTTTTGTTTAGGATCCAGACAGGATGATGGGCTGAAAAAAGCTGAAAATATAGTAGCAGTGGTTTCTAGATTAAAGCTTTCAGGAAGTCCAATTGCCATAAAGGAAAAAAGAAACCAGAGCATCAAAGAGATCATTATAATGGAAATATGGAACATAAGAAAGCTTAGCAACCATTTGAAATTACAACAGACCTCCCAAAAAGATATCTAGATTTCAGATGGCAGCATCCTATACCTCCTGTGCTCACTTAATGACCTTTTGGGTGCCTGGCTACCACCTCACCTTTAGGGCCATTTGCTGGATTCTGCAGTCATGTGATGTGTTTTATGACAACTGTTAAAATGGGGGAAAAATCATTTAACAATTGTCTTGCTTAGCAGTGGAAATGTGGGCTCAATAGTGGTCATAAGTCAAAAACTACCTGTAGTGGCATCCATCAAGTTTTTAAAAAATGACATCCTTTGTATGTAGATATGATTTCAATGCATGTACAAAAGAGATGGGATTTCAAGGTGTGTGTGTGTTTTTTTTTTTTTTTGAAGCCTTGAATATACAGCATGTTGGATATTAACTGTGACTAATTTCCCAGAATTATCACATTTTTTTGTTCCAAATGCATTTGACATAGATCCACACATTTTGTGTGGGCAAAGGTGATTAAAGCTTTTTGTTTCCTTTTTTTCTTCTTTTTTTTCATTTTGTTCCCTTCCAATGTTGTTTTTTCTGCCATCTTTATTCTTTTTTTAAAATGTTTTTTTCAATTTGTAAACTATCCAATGTTGCTGGAAGTTGAGTGGCATATAAATTTAATAAATTATTAAATTATTATTACCTTGAAGTATCTATGAAAGGCAAAAGCAACCTTGGGCATTTGCGATTTGGACAGTTGCTCCCTTTGGGCTGTTTTATGAGATCTTAAAAATTAATAAGAAATATTGAAAGTGGTGGAAAGATTGCCAAATCTCATGAGCTTGTAGCATTCTCATTTGAAATGTTGTGAGATTTCAATTCTCACCAGGCTCGGATTGACTCAGCCTTCCATCCTTCTTAGATAGGTTAAAATTTGTTGGGGGCAATATGCTGACACTATAAACTGCTTAGAGAGGGCTGTAAAGCACTGGGAAGTGGTATATAAGTCTAAGTGTTATTGCTATTGCTAAAACAGTGGGTTAATTATCATTCCATGAAGCTGAAATGAGATTCAGAATAATAAAATACACCATTTGTAAAGTTAGTAGAATAAATTATGTTTCAACTCTTCCCAAAATGTACTCTTATCCTAATGGAACTTCAATTCATATTTTTTTATCCTAGTGTAAAATGCAAGAATATTGAATGAGCCTATATTATGGTTAGAGTCAAAAAGAAGTTAATTACCCCAAATTTTGCAAGAACTCAATTTTATCACCAAGTCAAGTGCATCAATCAGATATGACTTTTCAAAATGTGATCCCAGTTATCTGTCTTGCAATTATCCCCATTGCAATTATGCACTGAAAAAATTACAATCTGTATGAGTGGGTAATGGGAACATGACAGGAAAGTGAAATTATCTTTGTTTACTCCATTACTCTGATTTAGCTCACATACACCTTGCTTTAGCATGCCCAATGTATGTTAAAGGACATGCCATAATTTATTGAACAACAGGCTCACTTGTCAAGAGGATGTTTGTGCAACAAAGATATAGTGAACTACAGCTTGCAGGTTCATTATGTAATTATTAAGTACAGATAAGTACATTAATTAAATACAAATTAAGAGAAGACAGAAAGATGAATACAGGTTATTCAAAACTTGCTAATAGTCTGATGTTCAAGAGCTGTTTAGTAATGTCAGCAATTATATTGGGAAGGTGTGTCCAGCGCCACCACTTTCTCTTCCCCTACCTGCTTCACATTTTTGTCCTTTTATCTAATAGCTGTTAACCAAGGCAGACTACATAATAACATTCTTTTTCCAGCACTGTCAGTTTCTGTTTTCCAAACTGCTCTTTATACTTCCCCATGAGCAAATATGCTAGCTTCCATTTACATTTTATGTTGCATCCTTTAATCATCTTAAAATTGGAGGAGGAGGAGGAGGAGGAGGAGGAGGAGGAGGAGGAGGAGGAGGAGGAGGAGGAGGAGGAGGAGGAGGAGGAGGAGGAGGAGGAAGGAAGGAAGGAAGGAAGGAAGGAAGGAAGGAAGGAAGGAAGGAAGGAAGGAAGGAAGGAAGGAAGGAAGAAGATGATGATTATGATTTGCTATCAATTAGGTATTAGCAACCACATAGGTTGACCCTTTCCAGATTATCTGATTCCAATCAAGTCTCCACACAATGCATCCATTACCACTGTAATCGACCCCATCCATCTTGTTACTAGTCTTTTTCCTCTTCCCTTTACTTCAATCTTTTTTACTATTATTGTCTCAAAACAGTTAGATCTTTACATAATATAATAACCACTCTTTGTTCTGCACATAGTCATGGATAATTTGAGACTTCTATGCTTTTTTTTGGGGGGGGGGGGAGATATTCTTTTTTGATGATAGGTTCCCAAAAAATCAATATGCTTATTGCCAATAAAACTTCCAAGTAACAAAGTACAGTTATAATTAAAATTTTGGCATAACTGATAAAATACATTGATAAATATGAATCAAATATTTTTCTAACAATAGTGCAATTTGATTTCTCCATAGCTGACTAGTCCTATTCAGCTTCCGCTTTTTCACAATTTCACCTACAGATGTAGTAAATAGCAACACTGTCATTCAGTGTTTAGTACTTTCCCTTTTATTTTATATTTCTTAAATCTCATTGTGCCGAAATTATTCTGAATTATTTTAAAACAAAAAATGTTTGGAAAATTCATAGTGCAAAGTATGTGAAGTAATGCAAAGTGGAACTGCAATGTTAGATATGGTTGGATTCATAAATAGAATAGAATAGAATTCTTTATTGGCCAAGTGTAATTGGACACACAAGGAATTTGTCTTTGGTGCATATGCTCTCAGTGTACATAAAGGAAAAAAATACATTCATCAAGAATCATAAGATACAACACTTATTGATAGTCATAGGTTACTAATAAGTAATTAATTCATACTAGGAAACAAAACAATATAAATTGTAAAGGTATAAGCACTGAACCCTATGTGCACTAACCTTCAAGCAATCAGATACACAATTGCAGATTATCTACCACTTAGTCTTCAGGCCACCTCAGCCAGCTCTAAGAGGCAAACACTCCATTTTTGTACGAAAGATTTAAACAACACACAAAAATGATAATACAATTTCAAAAGCACCATTGTCATATTACAATCACCACCTGTAAATAGACATCTCCAATTCAGTCCCAAAAGATATTGAAGGTAAGGCCTATCTAAAGCACACTTCTCTTTGTCTTATAATTGTATAGATTTAGAATTGATAGTCATTATCCAGTGACTTGTCTCAAAGTATGAATTTAATCACTGTTTCCAACACTGAGAGCAAAGTGCAGATATTGCCATTTTGAAAAGGAAGCTTTATATGGATTTGAAAGTAATAAGGATTCCTATATCCCTAAGACAGCATTCCAGAGACTTTAGAATTAGTCATATTGCTCTGGCTGAGGTCAAGGATAGGAGCAGGTGCTTCATCTCAGAGAAGAAATTACAGTGTCAGATTTCTTCTGCCACTTCTCCAGCAGCCTTCAAAGCTATCTCTTTATCAAAATTTTTTAAAAAAACACCCAATAAGGTGGTTAATAAAGGGTCCAACATGCTGAATGACTGTTTAGGCCTTCTCTTGCTGTAATCAATCCTATCACAAGAGAAGGGTAGTTGTAAGTCAGCATTATAGGAGGACTATTTGAAATTATAGTTCTGAAATAAGATGTTTTGTAAACCCCAAAGGTAAGTCAACTGTGGGTCCTTGAGCATCCCATTCGGTTCTTCGCTGGCAGTGTGGAACGGGCTTCCCAAATGCAGAATGTGTGTGATAGGCAATCCATTCCACATCCCATATTTCTGCCCTGAACCATGATAACGAAGTCAGTGATATCATGAAATCTTATTCCTAGTATGAGGATTCATTTGACAAAATGGATAAGGATTTGATAATACTGCAAAAGATGGTTCTTGAAGTTGTTAGCATGTGTTAGCCAATTCATAAGTAAGGATCCATGAATGGATTAAGCGTGTTATGTAGGATTCATAGTCTTTCAACTATAAAACTAGTCCTATTAAGAAATATAAGTCCATAACATATTTCAAATAAACATGAAAGGGTTTCTGAGCACACATTATACCTCTAGCATTGACACATACACATGGAGATCTCATCACAACTGAATTTAATTTAAAAACTGAATCTTCTAAATTATAAATAAAGCAAAGTTATATTTTAAAAAAAGTTTAAAGAAAAGTGTTGAATGTTAGGGCTTAGCAAATACTATATGTTTTCCCAATGTGGTAAATGACTTTCAGAGTTGTTTGTTTGCTAATAAATTCTTATGGGAATTCAAGGTGACCTCCATGGAACAAAAAAAAAGTGTCCTGATTTAAAAATAACTGAAGTGGGGGGAAAATCAGGCTTTTCAACTTGAATATATAAATATTAACTCTTTATGATGTTAGTAATCCAGCTTGGATCCCATCTTCAGAATAAGGATATTTAACATACGCATTAAGTCACTGAGTTTCAAGGCCTTTTTTGCAGCCTTTAAAACAATAAAGAAAGTTAGCATTGGCCTATTATGCCTTTGAATTTAGCGATGTTTATCAACCATGACCTATCATAACCATCGTGTTTATGCAAAAGCCAGACACATTATTTTATTCAGTAGGCAAAGTTATTCATGGCTCACTGATACTGAAAATGCTTTCCCTATGGGCCAGTCTCAATCAAAGGTAGATTATAGAAATGAAATGTTCGCCAGCTAAAAATTGTTGGTTTCCCACATGTGGTTTTGCCTGTACTGTGCTCAAATGTTTTTTTCTCATTACAAGATAAAATCTGTGTCCTCGTGTGATACTGTAAAATATTTTTAAAATGTCCTGCCTGCATGCCTTCCAACACAGATTGAAGGAGTCATAATAGCAGAATATATGAATTGCACGTGCCACATTTTGAGCAATATATTTTGAGCAAAATATTTGGGGTAATATAAATAAACTTAATATTTGGTTAAGCTTTTTGTTCCCAAAGCTCATGAGAAAGTTAAACACAGGTCTGTACAGTATAGTAATCAGGCAGCTATGCTATTTCAGCTTCTTAGCAGAAGAGGTTAATCACTATGGGGAGAAAAGGGTGGAATATAATGTGATTTGAGTCAACAAGAAATGCATAGCACTCACTGTTCAGTTGAAATTGATGTATTAAGGTATTTTCATATCATCACCTTTTTAACCCCTCAAATTCTCAGAAACAGTTTGAAGACAATCCATCTTGCGTTTACCATAAAAATTGAAAATACTGAGATTAATCCAAAATCACTTTTTTCACTTAGGTCTGCATGGTCTCTAGTCAGAAACAAAGGCAACTCATATTGGAAGGAAAGAAAGGAGGGAGGGAGGGAGGGAGGGAGGGAGGGAGGAAGGAAGGAAGGAAGGAAGGAAGGAAGGAAGGAAGGAAGGAAGGAAGGAAGGAAGGAAGGAAGGAAGGAAGGAAGGAAGGAAGGAAGGGCTTTGATACAGTTTTACCATACCAAAGCTAGAAAAAAATCAGCTCTGTTTCCAACACTGCTGATATAATGTAAATTCAGCATTACAGAGTAGCATTCCATAAATGATACCAAACCATTGCTACGAACGTCCCTTCTATTCAATTTTAATTGAAATAAAATAGCTACACAATTAATATTCTTAGTGAAATAATGAACAAGGCCAAAACACAAATTATAGCTATAGGGGCATTATATCAATGAAGGTCCTGAGTTTCTCATTAATGGAAAGAACAAAGCTCCCCCTCATCCCAGCCTTCAGAAGTAGCATTGCCATCTCCTTCTGAAAAGCAGTTATGTTAGTTTGTTGATCTACTGCGGGGGTGTCAAACTCACATCATCACAGTGTCGCCATGTGATTTATCAGGACTTTTCCCCCCTTCGCTAAACTGGTCAGGGGCCGGGCCAGCAGGTGATGCATCCAGCCCATGGGCCACGATTTTGACACCTCTGCTCTAACTGCCTTCTGGCAGCTCCATAATTGGTTGGGGCTTTAGTGAGCATGCAGTTCATATGCAAAGTCTCTTCCAAAAGTTGTAAGTGCTGGTTGATACTGCAAGGTGATACAAAACATTTTGTCATGTCAAATTTGCTTTACATCAGTGAAAAGAATTGTGTCCACCTCTATGGCATAAACCTCTTGTCAGGGCTATTCCAGGCTGCCTCACACAGTTCTGATAGAAACATTCATATTAACTCCAGTGGTCTAGCTAACAAAGATACGTATATGTCTATTAAGACCACAAACTCCCATTTTGAGGTCCAAAATGTCTTTTGTTTAAAAGACTAATAGCTGAGGGACTGGTTGCAAAAGGGTAATGGGATATGGCGCCTGTAGCCTTAAGGTTACTTTTACTGATCCAGCAGGAATCTAGAGCAAGTTTATTTAACACTGGTGTCCAATGCATAATAAGTAATGACCTTTCAAAACACTTAGCAATCAATGCCAAAACAGGAAAGCAGTCAGCACTGGCAGCAAGGACAAGAGGTTTATGAGCAAAGAACAAGCCTGAAAATGACTAAAGATGGTCACTATTTGTATTCTGGGTGGTCTGGCTACTTAACACCAAGTTTCTGTAAATATGAGGAGTGTTGTCCATTTTTTATTAAAGTAAAAGTATTGCTTCTTGTCTTTGAGATAATTGAGATCAATATGTCTGATTTAAGAGGCAAGAATGCAGATAGCAGAGAGTTTTGATCCATAGCATGCCCTTTGCTGAATACCAGTTTCAAATGTCTGCATCTCTTCCATTTATTGGAGACATTATAGTAATTTTGCACACAGTCTTACAAATTAATGGAAGAAGAGTTAGAGTGGTACAATAGGATTGAAGACTGATCATCCTTAAAAAATGCAAATATTCACAATAGTTGCCTATTTGACTAATTCTGTGTTTTATAGTGTTTCATATGGCTTCTTGAAAGCCATAGGTTTATTAAAATTATATTGATCTCAACATACAGTATATAGCAAGGGCTACTTTGAGCTTGGAATTCTACAACAGAATAGGGGACATAATAGAACAGGGGACTTTAATCAGTTATGAACAAGTAGTTACTAGCTTGTAATATGAAGCTAACTGTAACTACTGTAAAATTAAGGATACGTTTATATGGCTTGCCCCTAGAGCAGGGATGTCAAACTTGATTTCACTGAGGGCCACATCAGGGTTGTGTTTGACCTTGGGGGCCAGGGTGGGTGTGGCCAGGGTGGGACACTCACTCGTGTCAGGAGCGCCTGTGGCCTGAGCGCTGTGCCAAAGACAATGGGCTCCTAAGCTCCGTTTATGGCTGAGAAAGCCTCCTGCAACCTTCTCCCAGAAAAAATGGAGCTCGGGAGGGCCGTGTTTTTGCTGGCAGAGGCACTGTGGACTGGTCCTTCACTATTTCCAGGGTGGCCCCGTGGGCCAGATCTAAGCAACCTGTGAGCCAGATCTGGTCCTAAGGCCTTGAGCTTGACACCCCTGCCCTAGAGAAGTATGAAAACAAATGATTACTGATTTTCAACAAAGTGTTCCTGAACTTTTCAATCTATCCAAGCACCTTCCATCACTCAGAAATTTTTTTTTTTTGTAAATTTTATTTGAGTTTTCACAAAGAGAAAAAAAAATACAAATAAAACATCTTTTTTGAAAGTAGCATAATCCCGGGTTACATTTCTTCATACAGACACAAATTCAATTTCATGCTCATTTTTATGTTCTATTCCATATCTTATTACTATTTTACATTTTCTGCATAGCTTCTCCCATCTTTTAATTTTCTCAATTTTATTTCAATTATCTCATGTCAATTCAAATCATTGTATTTATATTTTTTGTCTGTCCTGTTTCAATTATCTATTATCTTTTCTCATTAAACAAAATTTCTCCTGTAGTTACTGATTGGAGTATGACGCCTTTATATCTTTTAAGTTTATCCATTTAACTCTTATTTAGGCTTCAATATATACCCTAAAGTTATAACATTCAATATAATACATAACTTCCATTCGGATTCTGCTTGGTACATTCTTAAAACACACACTATATTCTTAAAAAAAGAAAAAATTATAGATGTATATAATTAAAACAACACATTCCATTCCAATTCAATTCTATCATTAATATTAATATTCATTAAGGTCTTAACTTCTTTAACATTACTTTTCAATTAAATATCATACTTCTATGGGAACAATTATAAGCTTTCCATAATTAATTCCCCCCCCCTTTTCACATATATTTTATAAAACATTAACTAATTAAAATGTTCCCGTTCCTTCCTAATACAATTTTATCATTTATTTTATTTCACTTATTTTATTTACAAACATTTCACTAAATTACACTAACTATTTTATCCCTCATTTTAATCATACATTGTTTCCAATTTTCTGTCGCGTCGAGCGACCGGTCCGTTGATTCAATTCTCCAGTCTGTTGCTGAATTCCTTTCAAGAAATAATTTAGCGGAGCCCTCGCGAGGGTGAGTGCCAAGGCACAAAGAAAAAGACACAAAACAAACAGTTTCTTTAGGTGAGGAAACACATCGCGCCTGGGGCAGATGGAATTGTCCCGGCGGCCCCGATTGCTTTGCGCTGTCCCCTTTTATTGTGCTGTTTTCAAAACGGGGGTGCGGGGTGATTGCAGGAAACAAAGAAGTTACAGAGTTAATCATTAAAACCAAGATACGTGACACAAGGAGCAAACTACATGACTGATAGTTTTCAGGTAGACATGTCTTAATACCAAATACACAGTTTCTAGCTGACACAGACTTTTGTAGTTAATCCTGTCAGTTTCAGTGGAATTTGCCCTGAGTGGTGTACGTGCTGGGCAAGATTTGTTCTATGGCAAAATAGCTAAGGCAGAATAGCCACAATTCCTCCTTTTCTTTATTTTTGTGCTCATGATTCTAGGTAGAGTCCTTTCTCCTCCCGAGTAGTCCCATAAGGTGGCAACAAACCCTTCGGTTTGTTGATGCCTTGCAGAACCAACTCATACGAGGAAAAGTCCTCATCCCCCGAATCGTGGCTGGGCAGAGTTAACAAAATTTCTTTGGGAGAAAAGGAGTTAGTAGTGTCTATTTCCTCCTCTGACTCTAGGTCAGAGGACCATTCCAGCAAGGGTTTTTTGGCAAGATCTTTTGATGCAATGATAGATGTGAGAAAGCTAACCGATTTTTGAGTATTGTTAACTTCATTATCAAGAGTATTCAAACTATCTTTCAAAAAGGTAAGTAAGCGTCCTAGTACACATGGGCCAATAGTACAGGCAAGAAGCAATAGCACAAGAAGGACCTATTAGGGCAGACAATAGGGTGGTTAACCAGGGAGAAAAATTAAACATGCCTTGATACCATGGCTGACCTTGTTGTCGTTCATTCTCTCTATCCTTCAAACGTTTACGTAATTCAGCCATGGAATCTTTGACAATTCCTGAATGATCAGCATAAAAACAACATTCTTCCTTTATTGCTACACATAATCCCCCTTTGTTTAGAAATAACAAATCTAGACCTCTTCTGTTCTGAAGGGTCACTTCAGCTAGAGATGAGAGAGAAGTTTGGAGAGCAGAAATTGAAGTCTCTATGCGTTTGAGATCTTCATCTATTTGTAAACTGAGGGTTGCTAACTGTTGATGACCAACAGCTAGAGCCGCTACTCCAGTGGCTGCACCTGTGGCTCCAAGACCCAGCAATACAGATAGTGTTACAGCTGTTATGACTTCTCGTTTCTGACGAAGGGGGAGTTGTGGAGGTTCAAGTTCATTAACAAGTTCCGGCCCTGGATAAAAAGTGATCTTTGGGAGCAATTTTACCTGAATGCAAAAGGATCCCTGAGCAATAAGAACATCACCATGGGCACAAGCGGTGGCTCCTATGGAGCAGGCCCATACAGAATTATTACCTGGGATAAAGAATTGGCCCTTGAGGCGAGCCGTGATATTGCCATTGGAGGTGGTGTACAGAGGACCGTAGCCTCCAATGTTAAGGTTTGATCTTTCTTTTGGTAGATATACATTACAGTGATACCCAGATGAAACATTCTGACAATATTGGGAGTAATTGGCAGGGATGTGTCCTAGGCAACATCCCCGACCGACTATATCAGTGATAGTGATGGAGGAAGTGTTCCATCGGCATTGTGTGTCACTGGTGGAGTTACTAATGGGTTCATTGGAAGCTACTGCATCGTAGAATGGTGGCAATTCAGATAAGCAAAGCCAACATTGATCAGTTTTGGATGAATCATTAAGTGTAGTTGCTAGCAATGTGAAAGAAGAATTGACCAACTGTACTAATGGATTCACCTGGATATTGGGTTTTTGTAGAAAGATTGATTTCAAATTGGGATTGGGACCAACATCATAAGTGGACATGGATATCGAGAGGCGAATTGTAAAAACATTCCCTTCATCTCCTTGACCATCCCACTGACGCCCTCCCCAAGTAAACCCAACCATCCATTGTTTTTTTGCAAGTGTCTTTCCTTGTGCAGTAAAAGTGATTATGAGTGGATTCATTCTCTGTCCGCAACAAGGCCATGGAGAGCAGGGAGGCTGTGCTTGGGCACGGGTAATATGGATATAGTCATTTTTGGTAGGTGCTTCCCACCAGATATGACCTGTGGATACACAACTCCATTTTTACAATATCTGTCAACTACCCCACCGCAGGCGGAACGAGAAGTGCCAGTACTGTGGGCAGGGCAAAAATATAGTCTATAGTTGTCAGCAGGTGCTGGAGAGCAGGAGCCTTGCTTGTCCCATGTATCAGCTTGCAATTTTTGTCTGCGAATTTTTCGATTCCTGTTCCCATTTCAGCAAAATCCATGAAAAGCGGAGGAAACCATGGCCATCGAGTATAGTTAGTGGTGGTATTTAAAATTTTTCCTTGAAAGTCAAGGATAGTCCAGGTATAAGTTTGAGGTTGATGTTCATTTGTAGAAGATGATTGTATGCTTCGAGGAGTGCGACGATAGCCAAATCGTGGAATAGCATGAAACGCAGGCTGCTGGAACAAGGTAAGAGTCAATCGAGAGGAAGTGGCGAACCCCTTGACCATTTTTGTAATTTCACATTGGTATTGTCCAAAGTCACTGGGTTGAACTTTCCATAGGACTAATGTGGTGGCATGAAAATAAGAAGTAATAGAATAGTGAGTGTCCTCTGCAAGCAGTGTGTCATTACGGAACCAGCGCCAAAAGGTGCCCTTCTTCTTTATTGGAGAGCGTTGCAAACATTCCATGGCGTTAGAGATGGAGCTGTCACCGATGACTGCAGGATACCGAAGATGGCGAGCTCGAATGAGAGCCGTAGTCTTGCGATGAGTGTCGCCATAGATGAGGTGGCGTCTTCGCGCGACAGGTGGTTTGTAGCGATCAGGAACCCAGGAAGATGGATGATGCCATATGCAGGTGGTGACATCACAAGGTGGAAAGCAGCAACGAAGATGCCATCGTAGTTTGTCCCCAGGAAAAGGTGGCTCAGAATTAGCTAGAGAGGGCAATGTAAGGAAAAACGGAGGATAGTGGAGGAGATGCCACTGAAGGAGTGGAAAGCAATAGAACAGTGTGATTGAAATAGGTGTGATTGTGGAAAAACCCCAAGCAAGAATAGGAACCTATAGTAAGCGGAGTGACATGTATAGTTAAAAAGATTAAACAAGGAGAATAGTAATAGTGAACAGTTATGTCAGAAGTAGGAGGAAGGAAATGACCGTTGTGTTGGAAAACATAATTACATGCAGGAAGGAGATTATCTTTAAAAACAAAGGTAACAGTGTCAGCAAGGAAAGCAAAAATAGCATCAGGAGATGCCCTAAATTGAGAAAAGACAGGAAGTATCGATATCAGAAGAAAGATTAGGATCAGAGTCAGGTTTGCCATGGTAAGGTCTGACACAGCGAGCAGGAACCCAAAGCACTCGATCAGGAAGTTGGACAGCAGCGTAACCCTTTCCCCAGGTGATGAGCTGTGCAGGACCTTTCCACGCAGGATCTGGAAGCTGTCTGAAATAGACAAGAGGATGGGAAGAGGGAACTACTGGCTTGGTGAAGTGGCGGGAAGCCGCCGTGGCAGGAGGAGAGCCAGTAAGATTGAGAAAGTTAAGAGTATAAAGACAAACATTTAAGATATTTTGCAACGTTGGGAGGTTCGGGGGGCCTGAGCCTTTTTTCCCCAAGTGCCGATCAAGGGCCTGTTTCAAAGTTTGGTGCGATCTCTCCACAATCGCTTGACCTTGGCTGTTGAAGGGTAAACCGAACTTATGGGTAATGGCCCATTTATGACAAAACTCAGCAAAGGGAGAGCTGACATAAGCAGGACCATTATCTGTTTTGAGAATTTTTGGACATCCCAACATTACGAATGTTCGAATACAGTGATTAATAACATTTTTGGTAGCCTCTCCTCTTTGCAATGTAGCTATAATAAACCCTGAATAAGTATCTACTGATACATGAATGTATTTCCAGGGAGCAAAGGGAGGATAATGAGTGATATCCATTTGCCACGTATCACAGGCTTGAGTACCCCTGGGATTAACGCCTTCAGGGATACCTTTGGCCTGCAAGCTACATGTTGGACATTGTTGAATTATTGCCGTGGCTTCTTGATATGTAATTCCAAATTGTCGCACTAGGGCTTTCCTGTTTTGATGAAAATAATCATGACTCTCCCCAGGTGAAGGCTGTTGGAGAAGGGGAGAGGAGGCCATAATTTTACAAGCCTCGTCTGCCATATGATTGCCTTCTGCTAGGAATCCAGGCAATTGCTGATGACTTCTGATATGGGCTACAAATAAGGGTTTCCCTCGTTTTTTCAACAGGGTCTGAAGCTGCAAAAAAAGTGTTATGAGAGAGGGAGGGGTAACAGGGGAGATATATGCATCGAAAATATGAGCAACCATCTGGGTAACATACATGCTATCAGATATTACATTTAAAGGTTGTTGTGAAAAAAGAGACAGTGCCAATAGGAAGGCAGCTAATTCAGCTTGTTGTGCTGATGTTTGTGAAGTAGTTAAACGTTTATGCCATTGAGTATTTTCGTACCATGTACATGCTCCAATATTTTTTGAACCATCAGTAAATACAGTGAAGCCTTCCTTCAATGGCTGTTGGACAAAAGGTGATTGTAAAACAAAAGGAACTGTCCGCAACACCTGCAGTCGTGAATCAGAGGGAAGGTGGCACGACACTTGGCCACACCAATCTTCCAACGCGTCCTGCAGGGTTGTGGAAGTCTGAAAAAGAGGTTCCCATTGAGTGATCTTAAAAGGAATATGCAATGTAAAAATATCCATTCCCATCAGGGCTTTGGTTCTCTTATGCCCTTTTTCTATAAGAGAGGCCATTTGCGCTGCTCTAGTAAAAATAGATGTTTTTGGAGTGTGTGGTAGGTGTAGCCATTCCAAGATATGAAGATTTCTTGCATCTGATATTTGGACAATTATTGCAGTCAGTAGTTGATGAGTGGAAAGGATAGCAAGAGAAGGTGGTGTGTCTGTGAGTGCACGGTTTACCCATCGGGTGGCTAGGGCTGTGTTTACTTGTTGTAAAGCCTCTAGGTGCTGATCTGAAAGATAGACCTTATCTGCTGGATTTTTCAATCCTACTAGTGCTTGAAAGAGTGGTGATAGCATATGTGTGGTTAGAGCAAGATATGGTCGAGCCCAGTTAATAACCCCCAAGCACTGCTGTAATTGGACCAGCGTGGTTGGCTGGGGAAGTGTGAGTGAAGGGATATGTGGAGATGCTGTGGAAGCTAAAACCTTGTGGCCTAAATATTGCATCGGGTAGTGAGACTGGATTTTTTCAGGTGCTATATGTAACCCTGCTTTTGCTAATGTGGTCAAGAGGATCGGGAAGGTTTTTGGACCGTCCCCTTTGGCCCATCGGCAGCGATTAAGATATCATCCATGTAATGATATACAAGAAAACTAGGAAATTGAGATCTATAAGGCCGCAGAGCCTCATTGACAAAAAAATTGACACATAGTTGGTGAATTTAGCATACCTTGTGGAAGAACTTTCCATTGATACCGAGAGGTGGGTTTAGAGTTGTTAAGCTCTGGTACTGTAAAGGCAAAGATGATCCTATCTTTTGTGCCAGAGGTATGGAAAAGAAACAGTCCTTTAAATCTATTATTATGAGATCAAATCCAGCTGGGATCAAATTAGGATTAGGCAGGCCACACTGCAGGGGTCCCATGGGCTGAAGAATGGAATTAATGACCCTGAGATCATTAAGGAGGCGCCATTTGCCAGATTTCTTTTTAATGACAAAGACAGGGTGTTGTAAGGACTGGTGGATGATTCAATATGTCCCTCTGTTAACTGTTGATGGACAAGAAGATGTAAAGCCTCCAATTTTTCTTTGGTGAGAGGCCATTGATCCACCCAAACAGGAATAGAGGTTTTAAGAGTAAGGGATAAAGGAGAAATGGACATTTAGATAGAAAAACTATGGTAGCTGAATATAAGCCTGAAATTGAGAGAGTAAATCACGTCCCCAGAGGTTACAATGTAGAGGAAGGATATAGGGTTTAAGATAAGCAGTTAAGGTAGAATGCTTAGTAGAAGCAGAGAGCCAATGAGAGCTGACCTTAGCAGCTTGGGCCCCACCTACGCCCTGCACTGAAGAAGCTTCTGTGAGAGACCAAGAAGAGGGCCATTCAGAGGAACGAATAACAGAAACGTCTGCACCGTGTCAATCAGACCATCAAAAATGCGACCATTGAGTGTGACAGAAAGAGTGGGTTTTGAAGCTTGGACAGGCTGCTGTAATGCAAACAAGGAGAGAGGTTCAAAAAGAGGCAAAATTATAAGCGTAGCCACTACTGTCCCCTTTTTTAAAGAAAAGCAACGATCCCCTATTGCAGCCAAAGCAAGATTATTAAGAGCAGAAGAATCATATAAGTAAGGAGCAGCAACCACACCCTCTATGGTAAGGGAAGAATTGGGAATAAGTAAGACAGGTGTGGAAGGAGGCAGAGGTTTGAAAAGCGTTGTAGTTAAAGGAAGAGTGAAAATAGCGCCAGGATCATCATACACAAGATCCTCTAACAGCACAACAGGAAATGTTGTGGCAGGTAATTCAGCCTTTGTGGCGGGGTTAGCTGAAGACCCCTCAATTAGTTTCCCGAAGGCTGAGCGAGAGGAGGATTAGAACGACATTGTGAAGCCCAATGATAGCCTTTCCGGCAGCGAGGACAGATGGTTTGTGGCTTAGATGAGGGAGGTGGACCTCTGGTTTGGCCACGAAGAGCGGCCCCACCCCCTGGCATACGACATTGATTTTTAAAATGTCCGGGCTTGCCACAGTTAAAACAATTGCCGTTGCGTGTTACAGCGAAAGCATCGGGAGGAGAAGTGGAGGCGGAATTAGGATCCGGTAATGAAGCAGTGATAGCAGTAGCAAGCGTATTCATTTTATGAGTGGTTGTTCCTACAATTCTACAGAGTTGTAAAAACTCAGCCAATGTCACGCCTGGCTTATTAGCGACTGGCTGTAGAATTTTTTGACAGTCATGATTTGCGTTGGAAAAAGCCAATTTTATAAGTAACTCTTGTTTGGCAGTAGAATTATCTATCTGTCGATCTAGGGCTGTCTGAAGGCGACTGATGAATGAAGCATATGGCTCATCAGGATTTTGCATAATTTTCAAAAATGCTTGGGTGGACTGCGAATCTGAATCATCCACTCGCTTTAAGGCATTCATAGCACACATATGAATAATGGCAAAACTGCGACGGGGGGAATTTTGTTGTTGTGCTAGAGTAGAGGATTGACCTTTTCCCATTAAATGATCTACAGTTACTCCAGCAGGCAAACCCCTATGAATTTCAGCCTCAACACCTTTTTCATATTCAGATTGCCACACAACATATTGCGCCGGAGTCATAAGCATAGAGAAAAGCATTTTCCAGTCATAAAGTAACATAACAGTATTAGCGGTGACCAAAGAATCAAGTATTCCCCGAGTATAAGGAGAGTGTAATCCATAAGCTGTAACTGCATCTTTTATATTTTTTAAAACTTTAAACTCAATGTTGCTGTGAACATTGCCTCCCGCTGCACCAGGGATAATAGTCATAGGATAAGCAGAAGGATCTTCTGTTTCTAAAGGCAGAGGTGATGACAGAAGATTAGTTATAATACCTCCCACAGGTTTCATCGGAGAAGGGTCAGGAAGAGAAGAAGGAGCGGAAAGAGAAGGAAAAGAAATGTCAGGATACGGAGGTGGTAAGGAAGAAATTGTGTCAAGATGAGCCGCAAGAGGCTTAGTAGTTTTTGAAGGAGAAGGGGAATCAGAGGAAACAGGGGAAAAAGAGGTTTCAGGAAGAGTAGAAGGCGGATAAACAGTGGTTATAGCAGCCATTATCGCTCTCCAAGAAATGAGTATATCCATGGGAGCTCTAGGAATTTCGTGTAGATATTTCCCTAATCTTTCCCATAGAGAATGGCGGAGAGTTCCCGCAGAGGGATAGGCTGGACAATGTGCCTCTATGTAAATTATAAATTTATTTAAAGATTTCTTAGAAATAGGGTACACAGTGGTACCATTGATTTTTTGAAAGGAATTAGCCTTCTTCACCAAATCGTAAAGTTCGTCCCTATGTCCTGACGAAACCTTGGAAAGTGAGGAGCCCATTACTTACGTTCGTACGGAGCCTTTGCCAGGTGCGTAGAAATGGGAGTGAAGGCGATGCACCCCTAGACAGAAGTCACACCGTGAAACTAGAAAATTGAAGGATCCCGGACGAGCCCCCAGTTGTCGCGTCGAGCGACCAGTCCGTTGATTCAATTCTCCAGTCTGTTGCTGAATTCCTTTCAAGAAATAATTTAGCGGAGCCCTCGCGAGGGTGAGTGCCAAGGCACAAAGAAAAAGACACAAAACAAACAGTTTCTTTAGGTGAGGAAACACATCGCGCCTGGGGCAGATGGAATTGTCCCGGCGGCCCCGATTGCTTTGCGCTGTCCCCTTTTATTGTGCTGTTTTCAAAACGGGGTGCGGGGTGATTGCAGGAAACAAAGAAGTTACAGAGTTAATCATTAAAACCAAGATACGTGACACAAGGAGCAAACTACATGACTGATAGTTTTCAGGTAGACATGTCTTAATACCAAATACACAGTTTCTAGCTGACACAGACTTTTGTAGTTAATCCTGTCAGTTTCAGTGGAATTTGCCCTGAGTGGTGTACGTGCTGGGCAAGATTTGTTCTATGGCAAAATAGCTAAGGCAGAATAGCCACAATTTTCTAAAGTTATTTCTATTACTAATATAACAATACAATCTTATGTACCTTTACAGAATCCCTTTTTCAGTTAGATTTTCACCCATTATCTCTAAATAGGTCCTGTTTCTCTATATCTTGCTCCGGTCCTTTGTAACTTCTTATCTTTTCCTTCTTCCCTCTCTTCTTCTCTCTCCCCTTTTTACCCCCTTGTCTCTCTACCTCTATTTCTCTCTTCTGTATTCCCCTTTTCTGTTGCTTTTCAGTATTATACTTATTTTTCAAATTATTTTTCTTTTCTTTGGTTGTTTTTTTAAGTCTTAAATTCTCCATTCTCTTTCCCCCCTTTCCTTTTTCTTCCCCACATAGAATTACTTGTTCATTAAAGATGGCTTCTTCTTTGTCCCAGTCTTCTTGTTTTGCAGACATTTCTTTCTCATAGTTCCAAATCTCCATTTCTAAGAATTGAAAAACGAAGCCAAAAGAACCCTTCCCTTCTTGTGCATCTTCTTTGTACCTTTTAAGTTCCATTTTCAATTCATCCAGAAGTGGTGCCATTGTATAAATTTTTAAACAACCATCCAATTAATTTTAGTCATTCAAATGTAATAACCAAGAATCCAAAGATCATCAAATAATCCAAATACACGCAAGCTGTTTCTTTTTGCTCTTTTTTTTTCACTTTCTCTTCCTGGGGTTACTGTTTAGTTACAAAGTTTCAGTTAAAATGTATCTTTTAGAAGTCTTGTTGAAGTTTTACTGTAGATTCTTTTTAATTCTAGGCAGTCTCCTCCCTCTTCCAGATCCTGCCCTTATTCTTTTTCTCTCCCTTCCTGCTTATGAAAAAAAAAATTTAGTGTCCAGAAATCTTTATTATCCCTTTGGCATTTTGTTTTATTTTCAGCTTAATTGCCTATTAATGTCAAAGCGGATTTTTCCGATTTCTTATTTAAGTCTCTTAGTTGTCAGTATAGGGAAGGAGAGAGAGAAGAAGAAAAAAGGCAAACCTTTCCCTTTTCACTTTCCTTCGCTGCTTCCGACTCTTCTTTGGGAGTGATGTTATTTTTTTGTAAGTTTAAATTCCAGGGTACCTTAGTTGTTGCTTTTACAATTTAACCAGGTCAGCCAAAACTTTCACTTCTTATCTTCCTTCTGCACATTCTTTTCCGGTCGAGTTCTTCTTTGTGGTGTCCATTTCTGACCACCACTGCAACCGCCTTCAAACCGGAAGCACCACTCAGAAATATTTGATAACTGGGACTATTGGTATGAACTATGATCAAATTGCAAAGATGGATGATTTCTTTTGTCATTCTGAAGAACTAGCTCTGTGATGAGAATGTGAATGGTGGAAAACTCACAGACCATGTCCAAACAACACATTTACCTTAGTTATTTCCAAACTTAATCAGATCTCCATAGAAAAGGTTTTGGCACCATGCAGTTTTGCTAATTATACAAGAAACTATTTTATGGATGCAGAGTCTCTAACAACTTTCTTCCAGGAAGTACTAATAGCCAGAGGCCCTACTAGTAAAGTTCATTATATCACTAGTTTTCTGGATGTTTCTTTCCATTTGGGACATGGCTGGTTGTAATTGCTAAAGAAGAATAACCCACAGGATGTCAATGGCTTGCCTGGCCCCTGAAGCCAGTCAGGAAGTCATGTTCAGTAGCTATCAGGACTCCCATAGTTAATTTTAAAGTAGAGAATTGGTATTGTTTTTAGTTGTTGTATTGCTGTAAAAGTTTGGGGGTACTGACAAGCAGGATAGGCAGTTGCCCCCATTTGACAAGGTTATGATATTCACAAACATGCCCCAAATAAAACACTAATTGGCTGGGTTTAGATCTTTTTATCATATTCTGCTCACAACCTTGTTAAGTGTGACACGCAAATGTTGTTACAGTTAATATGACTGAACACAATAGGAAGTATGTGGAGAAGTAGCTTATCAACCATTATTATATCAGTATGATGTCAACCAGCAGAATAATTCTGAATAATGAAAGACCTACTAAATGTAAATTTGAAGAAAGAACACTCTGTCATCTTGTTGTGATCAATTTATTCTGCATAATGATTAAAATTACCACTTCTGTAAGTATATAATACATTTGTAATAGAATCAGAAAAGGCTATAATTGGCATCTCCTCCTATGTTATAGGTACTGTATGTTTTAGCTTGTGAAACCTGAACTTGTGAATCTTATTCTTTGAAGGTCGAATTATGCCATGTAGTCCCTTATCCCCTGGGCTGGAAATCTGGATTGCAATAAATTATAATTTATACTGCCTTATTGTTGCTTTTGTAGTAAATCTGTTACTGTGTGTAACTGTTATAATAATCAGCGTGCTATTGTTGTTATTATAACAAACCCCTTTTGATATTGAATGATGGTACTACTCATTGCTTTTGCTTGTTTCTTCACATGATTAAACACACATGATTAAGACCCCACAATATATACATTATCCCAGGCACTCAAGGATAAACAATATGTCAATGGTCTGACAAGCGAACCCAAGAAAAGTAGACTCTCAGGAACTTTGAAATCCCAAAAGCAAAACTTTATTGGATACACCATTTTGGCACTGAAGAATCAAAACCTGCACAATGCTTGTATAGTTAAACAATAGCTTTTCCCCACCCCAGTTTGGTCACATTGTCCAATTATGAATTGCCCATTTAGAACACTTCACTTCTCTGTAGGACACCTGCATTAGTGTCCTTAGTGGGATCTGGTACGTCTTAGTACGACTGTCTCTGGAGCGTCTGCATTCTTTCACCCTTCCCTCCCCTCCTCAATTCTTTGGCAAGTTGAATAGCAATAAGACCTAAATGTTTAAAAGCAGTTCAACCTTGACAAATAATCAAGATTGGGGTGAGGGAGCAGTATTCCATTAACAATAGAGGAGCTCATCTAACCACCTAATCTAAACATCTGGGGAAACAGCCAGGATTTTCAATGCCTTAACAAATAAAAAGCTAACAGGGTTGGGACCATTTGAATTGGGGGTGGGGCAGGGAAAATGTTGTATTTAAGAAGCAGTGGCTTCCTGAAAAAGCAAAATGCATACATCACCCTATATCTATAATGTTTACATCAATCCTGAAATCCAGGTGGTGGGGATGCTGATAGTTTGGATCCATTTCATTTCAGATTGACTTCAATCCCAATTTCATGGAAAAGAAAGCTTTGGCGAATATTCAATATTATCAACTATGGTATTCTTTAAAATTGCTTTAGCTAAGTTGTAGGAAAGGTTTTCAATTGATGTGTTAGTGTCAGCTTATGATATTAAGGGATTTCTGTTTCATGATCTTTTATCTATGAAGAACATTGTATTCTTTTTTTAAAAAAAACAACCTTCCAGACTGTTTAATATTTATGTAAAACTATTGGGGTGGGTCCTCTGGAAATCTAGGTTGCATGATAGTATGCAGAGAATACATTAATCTATCTTTCTTTTTCTTCCCTTTAAGAACGCATTCAAAAGATGAAGAAACTTCTAAATGGAGGCTAGGAGATGGCTTTCTGATGGTTAATAAAGCAATTCTTTAATCCAAGCAAGCCAAGATTTAAAAAAAACATGCTAGTCTGGATATGGGTTTAATCTGGCATTGAACAAGATTCCATTTTTTCCCCTAAAGAACCAAGAGCAAAGTCCTCCTGATTTCAGTGGTATCAAGAGAAGTACAGTTGCTGAGTAATATGGATGACTTTTGAAATAGGTCATCTAAAAGTCATCGTCATTTAAATACTTGAAAATAAATGGATAAATAATTCATCAACATTAACTCTATTTTAGCAAAATAGAATAGCTCTCAGGAATGCACTAATTAAATCCAGCCATGCTGTTATAGTTCTTTCTGTGTGAGTTGCTCTTGAAGACAGCTAAAATTTCAAATGTAGCAATCTGGATCTTATAAAAATTATATTTAAAGATTACAAAAGTTGTAACAACTGCACAATTATTAGAGCATTTCTAGGGACATGATTCAAAGTGCTTATTAAAATCCTAAATGATTGGGGGTCTGAGTTAGCTGAAGCATCCTTATATCTATATAGATATGTTCATGACTTCAAATAAGTGTCAGAGAATCAACATATTCATCTGCCACCATGATCAATAACCACCTTGATCCTAGAAATAAGAACTTCCTTGAGATAACTGCTAATTTGTGCTGTTCTTTCCCATAAGGCCTACAATTGCTCCATAAGTAGCTTCTTTTTAATATGATATCCTTGGCTTTTAACTGAATGCTATAATATTGGATACAATAGCTCTTATTTGAAATTGTATGTGTTTAATAAGATTTTTAAAAAGGTTTTACTTTGCAGGCTACCTAGGGAAAGAGACTTTATAATTGGATTAAAGAAAATCATAAGAAAAATGAAAAGAGAGGTATGAGAGCATTTTCAAACAAATCAAATGTCTTGTTGATGGCTAGCATTTATTTGCCATATCTTTTCATTAGAGGTAAAGATATGTGTCATTGTCAGAGTTATCTAAGTGAAATTTTTAATTTTCACTCATTTAAACTATATGTTTAAAAGAAATCAGTCTGAGCACACTACAAAATCTAAGTGATACCAATGGTACTTAAAGGAGAGATAGGGAAAAGTTCCACCATTCTGCAGAAAAATAAAATTCAGTGCTTAATCTGTTGCAAACGTAATTACTTTTAGTTAAACAAAAGGCAAGAACAGGCATCAAAGTTGACATTTGGGGCATTAAAGATTTTTTGGTGAAGTGAACAATTATATTTTCATCACAGAATAAATCACATCTGTCTTCTGTTCAGGCTAGGTTTTCTCTTCGCTTTGAAAAAATAAATCTGAGCTTCATCTGCCTCAGATTTTCAATGCAAGCATTTTTGCCTCACTTTCAGGCTTTGCCTCAGTATTGTTTGCTTCTTGGGATGGTTTCAACTTTTTGGGATAGTGTTCCAGTACAACACCAAGTTTAGTGCTTGTGCTTGAGAGAATTGGGGTTGAAGTTCCATTTTGCAGTTTTCTAGTACTATCCATTCCTTCTTTTCCCGGTACTATTATAAAATGGTACTGTGGAACTACCTCTGGGAATTATATTGTGAACGTTAGTCTTCTGTCCCATGAACATCAAAAGTGTGGATATCAGTCTTCTCCAATGTTATCTGACATCTTCTTTCTTCCAGGAAACTAATTAGAAGGATGATTTATAAGATTTATAGGAACATTGTCATTATTTATAAAATGATGATAATTTTCAGGTATATCTCTCCTTTTCTGGAACTCAGAATTCAACATCTTTTGTCAGTAAGAGATTGGATGTGGGTGAACATGCTGAACCACAACAAAAAGAAGATTGTCTTATTACAGATTCTAAGGATTGGACTTCAGGATTCAGGAGAAATGAATTTTGTGGCTGGGATTACACGCTTCCTTAAAGATCAGGTGTGCTCTTTGGGTTTTCTTGAAACCAGAAAACTGGGGCAGCTATGTAACAGGCATGCCAAGAGGATTTTTTAATGAGTTTCAGATGAAATACTGTTCCTATCAGAAGGAGAATGTTCTAGGAGAAAAACATGAGCTCCGAACTTCAAGGTACTATTTACTTACTTACTTACTTACTTACTTACTTATTAAATTTATATGGCACCCATCAAAATTATCCAAGGTTTAATGGGCTCTCCATGATAGCCATTGAGGATGGCCCATAAGAGGGAACAGTGCTTTTTAAATCCCATATCACTCCTTGTTGACTTAGCTTCATTGGTTCCAGTTACATTCTTTCATCTGAGTAGTTTCCCAATTGTGTAAAAAGACTTACATGCAGAGGTGGTATTCAGCAGGTTCTGACCAGTTCTGGAGAACCGTTAGTGGAAAGTTTGAGTAGTTCGGAGAACCTGCAAATACCACCTCTGACTGGAGATTTTACAGTATCCTTCCCCTGCCATGCCCACCAAGCCACGCTCACAGAACCGGTAGTAAAAAAAATTGAATCCCACCACTGTTTACGTGGTTTATCATCATGCCTTTATAGAACTGCTTAGTCATATGAATGTAACATATGGGTCCTTTTTACCCATCTCACCACAGAAATATTTGGTATCTATACTTAGTTTTGCTTTTTTTTCCATGACAGGGCATGTATTGATGAACAAAAACTCTGAAGTTGAAGCAAGTCACCACCACACCACCACCTATATCACAATTTAGGAAGAGGCTCAGAATATACTTGTTTACTCAGTTCTTTTGTGGGTTGCAACAGTTTTAATATTTTAATTGTTTTAAAATACCCCTTTTATTATCTTGTTTTAACAGTATTTCTATTGTTTTTATAGAGTTTCTCTAAGTTGTCCTAAGCTGTTCAGGGAGTGGGTGGCAAACAAATACTCCAAATAAAATAAATAAATTAAATGCAAAGTGCTATTTAAGCTTCTGGCACAATTGTTGTTATTGCCACTTACAGTGGGGAAAAAGGATATTAGAAAATAAAACAGTTGTACCTTTTCCATTATGTTCCTAAATTTTGGAAATTTCATTAAATAGCCCTCCATGAAATAAAGTGAAGAATTTTAAGAATTATTTTTTTGCTTTGTTTTGTTTTTATCATTTAGAGAAGGAAGTGGAAGTTGGAAAAGAACTGCCATTAAAATTTGGAAGTTGGAAAAGAACTGCAGATTGGAAATAAGTACAGCATCATTCCTAATGACCTCACTATCTATGATGGATATATACAAATTGGTGCTGCACCATGCAAAGTCTCCACTCTGTGGTGGTACTGTACAGTCAGCCATGGCAGGCACAAAATTAAACAATGCTATTATCTGCTTGCATTGTGACTTTTGTGACACAATTGTTCATAGACAAGAACTTAAATTTGTATGAGTTTTGTCACATCTTCCCCTGCCAGCACCACTTATTCCTGAAAATCTCTCTAACACGCTGTGATTGGCATAATACATATGGTAATATCTGTGTGCTTTGTTTCACTTAACTTGAAACAAAGCACACGGTCTTTACCATATATAAACTTAACTTACAAAAAAGAGATTTCTGAATTTCTTGGCAGGGTCTTTGTGCAATGGCACTTTTAAAGTTAGCTGTCCGCCTTAATCCCAGCTGAGCCAATTAGCTCCATTATTCACTTACAGAATTTTTGAATCCATTAAGTATCATCAACTGGCAAAGAAAGTGCATAAGAACTGAGAAGGTGTCTGCACCTATAATCCAACAACTAACTGTGTATAATCCATTTATTCATGCTAAACTAAGATGAATTTAGCATAAGAAGGGTAAAGAGAACATTACATGGATGTGGAAGGAACAGCTATTCTTTTGCTGGTGAGGTCTTCACAAAAGAGCCAAGACTGCATATGAGATGATGCCACTGTGTCTTTCCATTTGGTTTGCATCCAGGTATAGGTAATGCAACTACTGGTCAAATCAGTGAATCCATACAAACGGTAGTTCTGTTCCACATTACCATCAATTTCTGACAATCCTGCTGACATCCACTTGTCAAATATTGATAGAGATATGAAAAAGTGAGCCTTTGTTTTATATTTGGAGTAAAAGAACCCACTTAGTAGACAACATACACAGCAGATAAATCTTGCCCTATGTTAGGATTCTAAGTTTCTTGCCCCAAACTATAGACAATGAATAAAGAGTGCATCTTAACCAGCTATCACCTTCTTGGTGACTTCCAAATGTTGAATGTTAATTCCACAATCTTTAGCAAACATAGCATATTGAAGATCATCTGAACAATAGGTTGAAGAATGTTGAAGGACATAATTTCAATGATTAGTTTTGGTGGGGAACTGAGTTTGCAGGGGTCAAATCAAAAATGGATTAATATACAATTAGTTCAGTTATAAACTCCCTTTAAAGTCTTTTCATTCACATCTGAAGAATAATGTTCACAGTATTTACTGGCTTACCCCTGTGGCGGACATAAAGTTCTCTTTATTTCCAGAGGAAATTAAAAAGCAACACAAAACCTACTTAGTTATGTACAGGGGTGGGATTCAAATTTTTAACAACCAGTTCTGTGGGTGTGGTTTAGGTGGTGGGCGTGGCTTGGTGGTCATGTGACTGGGTGGACGTGGCTTGGTGGTCATGTTATTGGCTGGGTGTGGCCAACTCAATATCACTCACATCGAGGCACACATCTCCTCGCCTGGCCTCTCATGACTGTGGAGATGCTGCAACAGTCGTAAGTATGAAAAATGGTCATAAGTCTCTTTTTTCAGTGCCATTGTAACTTTGAATGGTCACTCCACACAAGCAAAGTACCAGCAAAGGAGGGCAAAAAAAAAAAACTCCAGAGACGTTCCTGAGATAGGAAGTCTAGTCCTGCCAAGAATGTAATAAGAGTTAACGGAGAGACAGTTTCTGTAAGCAACACCAGAATGTTTCCTTTCTGCCTTCCTTACAGGATTAGGCCAGTAATTTCTTCTAACAACCAGTTCTCTGAACTGCTTAGAATGTTAACAACTGGTTCTAGTGAATAGGTGTGAACTGGTAGAATCCCACCCCTGGTTATGTAGTAAACTACTTGATTGTGCTTTTTAAAAGACAAAGCTTTCCTGAAGGGGCTAAAAGAAAACAAAACAAAACTATTGCCTCTTGCATGCTTCAGCTACAGCATATACACTGTAAATAAATCAGTTCAAGTCTTCTACACAGCTCACTTCATGGAAACATAGTGACCTGGAGTGTTTTCAAGATCATTCATAATATTCCTCTGGAAGTGCCTTTATTGAAGCAAGGATTGTTTGATATTTTCCTCAGGTGGAGAAAGCTGGAGCTTTCTTTGAGATAAATATGGCGGTATTTTTGACTCTCAATAATTTCTGCTAATTTTGTTTACAGGGGTCATAAACCAGAAATTAGACACTTGTTAAGTCCACTGATTCAAAAGGTTAAAGGGATCTAAACGGATGTTTTCATAAATATTATTTCGGCTCTGTATGATTATTTTGGTTGCACAGTTCCACCATCTCTATTTTTTCCACTTGCTTTAAGCTTTTTTTAGGAAACAGTATATTTCTAGTAAAATAATAAAAAATAACTGAAATTTGAAAAAGCTGTATTTTTAAAAATTTTATTCCGATCATTTTACACTACATGCTGAATGTGTTCATATTTTTTAAGTAGTACAAGAAAAATTGTTTTTTTCCTCCAAACATATTATTCAAGCTCTTTCTTATCTCAAGGAAACAAACTTGCAAGTCTAAAAACAGCCAAATTATAAGACAAAAATTTATAAAGATTCTCTACAGAGGACTGGCCGAGTATCAGTCTAATATCTGTCTGGTATCAAGGAAAGCATTGCAACTCTTCTTGTTCCAGGGCCTATGAAATCAGTTTTATCTTTAAGGATTTATGAAAGTTCAGCATGGTTGAGACCATATATAGGCTTTAGATGTTATTATCACATTATGTATGTGTGTGTTTTAATCCTAATATATAAACTTCCTAGAATTTCCTTTGGGATTGAGGTATCACAGAAATGTATTAAATAAATTAGAATGGAATGGAATGGATCCTATATTTCATTGCAGGATGTCAATCCAATATATTTTACTGCCTGAGGGGGGAGGGGGCAAATATCCTTTCCTATTTCATGTTCAGAAGCTAATCAGTTTAATTTTTATTTCAAGATTATTAACTAGGAGCATCTTTTATATGTAGATGAGAAATAGACAGAGAGTTTTCATAGTACATACAGCTCCGTTCTTCAATACTCCTCCATTGTTGCTTTCTTGCTATTGTTTCCATTCAGTCAAATGTGCAATGGTTTCATGGCATCTATGTGCCCTGCATGAGTTGAATACATTTAGTGCCTGCCAAAGTGCTTGACACAATATGAAATGCATGAAATGGGCAAATTGCCTATTAACAAAATCAAAAGTTGATTTGTAAGCTAAAGAGCCAAAGAGTGCCACTGGAAAAGATAAATAATAGCCACATAGAGAAAGGTGACTAAGCGGTTCTGGGACAGGGGCCAACTTAAAAGAGCTAGGATCCAGACCATGTGGGGCTTGGATAGGGGGAGGATCAGCCTGCTATTGGGGGATCTCTGCTGCCCCCACCCATGTCAAAACTTTCGAGAAGCACTGCAAAGGGTCTCATATGAATATATATACATACATACATACACATATACATATACATATACATATACATATACATATACATATACATATACATATACATATACATATACATGTGTGTAAATGGTAAAATGACCACTTTGATGAAATAAGTTCAGCAGATTACAAAATATTTCATCATTATGCAGTGAGATCTAATGAAAAAATATCAAAATCTCATGAGATTTCAGCATTAATGCACTTTTCTATGATCGTTGTGAGATGCCCAGAGTTATTCAGAGTCAGATGGCATACAGGTTCAATTTGTCTTCATCATCACCATCATCTGCTGACTCTAGTCTTTTGATTCTGTAATCGGTATCAACATGTATCTTACTTTACAAAAGACAGGCATTTATTTGTAGAACAATCCAAGGACACACCTCTATTTTAAGGTGATCTCTCTTTGAAAGGCTCCTATCTACTGTAAATCCAGTATAGGTGAAAATTAAAAACCTCAAAAAAGGAAGAGAAAAAAGATATTTTTCTGTTACTATGGGGCTCCATGACAGTCTGCTGTAATGAGATATATTTTATTTATTCTTATTTATTCATTAAATTGCTACACCATCCATTCACTGGCACAAAGTTTCTGAATGATTACAATATAATAAAAAGTTTAAAATCGAACAGAAAAGTTAAAGTTAAAAACCATGATGAAGTGTGGCTTGGAATGAAAAATCTTCGTTAACCCATCATCCACCCCCTATATACCAGACTCCTGTTGGGGTTCCAACCAAGCAGCAGGTTTTTAGGCTCTTTAGGAAGTCCAGGAATTTGAGAGTAGACCTCACCTCCAATGGGAGAATATTCCAGAGGGTGGGGCCCACAGCAGAAAAGCCTCTTCTCCTGGTCCCTGCCAGCCAAAATTCTTTAGCCAATGAATCTGAAGTAGGGCTTTTTCACTGGAAGGAGTGGGGTGGGTTAATCCTATTGGAGTAAGGCAATACCTAGGATACCCTGGACCCATGCCATATAGGGCTTTAAAGATAATGGCCATAACCTTTAATTGGATCCAAAAACAAAAATGCCAACCAATACAGCTTGTGTGACATCAAGGTCATATATGCCACCTAAGGGCCTCAGAAATGTCTGTGCCATTGAGTTCTGTATCAGTTGTAGCTTCCAAATCCTCTTCAAGTGTAGTCCCATGTGGATGCACAGGGTCTCAAAATCCAGGAATGGGTGCAATTGGTGCACAACATGACATTCACCAAAGGCTCTCCTAACCACAACTGCCACCTGCTCTTTGATTAGGAAAACCCCAGACTATGCACCAGGTCTGTATGAGGTTGTGCAACTCCATCCAGAACTAAGGATGATTAAACTCCCAAGTCCTAAGGCCTCTTGAACCACAGCCACTCTGTCTTACCAAGGTTCATCAAAAGCCTCTTGTCCCCATCCCAAACCCTGTAACCGTCCAGACACTGTGAGAGGGCAAGTACAGCATCACTTGGGATGAAGATGCAAACTTAGTTATTATCAACATATTGATGATACTTCATCCCATGGTGTTGGGTGATCTCACACAGCAATATCATGTAGTTATTAAAAAGGAGTAAAGAAAGCACCAAGTCACAATGGAGTCGCTGTGTAATTGACCTTTCATTTGCTATCAAAATGGGACTGACCTTAAAGAAAGGAGTAGATGACTCTACCACCCAGCCCCAGCTGCTGCAGCCAGCCTAAAAGGATACCATGCTTGATATTATCAAAAGCTGCCACAAGATCAAAAGAGCAAGAAAGGATGTATTATGCCCAGAGAGTGACTACAAGAGTGACTAATGCCATATCTGTCCCATAACTGGGTCTGAAACCCAACTGGTCCAGGGCCTGGGCAGGAACTTGTAGGACCAGAACACAGCACCAATATTCAGTATCAAGGTTTTTTTTCCCCTGTCTAATGGCTTGTCCTCTTGCTTCTGTTCCTACAACTACCCATCATGACTTGAATTGGTTGCCCATATATAGCATTTCCACTTAAATAGCAGTAATTATTTCTACATTTGCATTTACAAATCATCACACACACATGATACGTAGCATCTCCCTTCCCTTTTTTGTGAGATGCATTGGCATTTCTTCTTTTTCTGGCAATACAGAAGAGGTCATCCTACTTCCAACAGTCAAATATTTACTACCGAAATAGCAATCAAATGGACATGAAAGAAATGCAGAAACCAGTTATCCAACTCCCATGCCTTTGACTATGAGCCAACTGACAGATGGCCTTTTGTATAGTTCAACTTGAATATAAACAAACTCTACAAAAATTATTTTATTATCACCATTGACATACCATTTTGAATAAATCATATCAAATGTCAGTGTAATGTGAGTATGGTTAAATAAATAAAACAACTTTGAACTCTTATTGTAGGATGACAAACTCAACTTTACTGGAATAATTCAGATCCGGTGCAATGAGTTTCATCACTGAAATATGGCAATTAAAGAATATAATTTATTCAAAAGAAACAGAAGCAACACAATGGGGAGGAAATGTTCTATTTGTGAATTTAAAAAAAATGTTCATTGGAAGAGAAATCAATGCTGTCAGTTGAAAATAATAGGAAGAAGAGCTAAAGGAACTTCTAGGGTTAGTGTATAACTGAGTATTCAACCACTAAACCAAAGCTTCAGTGAAGTTTTCCAAAAGCAAGATGTAATTTTTTCAAAGATGCATGTAGTAGTGATGGGAATTTTAATTATCCTAAGCATTTTTTGGGAGACAACTTTGCCCCGCATAGTCCTTCCAAGTAAATATTGACCAGTCTTTCAAACTTTTTCCTTCAAAAAATGGATAGACCCAAGGGATCATCTATTCTTGACTTGACCATAACAAGTAGCAAGGACTTATTGAATAAGATAGACATTCTGAAATTTTTGAAGGAAACTATCCATTTAATTCCAAAATTCTTGATTTTAAGGGAAACTAGAGTTAATCAAATCAAATTCAAACTATAGACTTAAATAACATGTTAATAAATTCAGCACCTTAAGAAGTATTGCAGCTAGATCAATTACTAAGAAAATGAAATCTAGATAGGGAATTCCTAACGAAAAAGATAGCAGAAGCAGAAATAAAAATACCATTGGGTAACAAGGTAGATAAAAACATGTGCCTGCTAAGATTTTTTTCTGAAAATCTGAAACTCAAAACAAGCATATAAAGCAGGTGGGAAGAACAGATCACCAAGGAAAATGGTGAAATATTTAAATTTCCCTATATTTAAATAGAAGTAAAGCAAACCAGAAGAATATGCTAATATCTTTGACAGCTCAATACCTGGGGATATTTTGCAATATTTGTGATAATTTTGTTACCACTTTGAAATTAATATGATGATTGCCAAATGGCTGCATCGATTTATTCATTTGTTTTCCTTTTTTTTTTATTGATAATATATTTTAAAGATTATGGAATGGGGTGTCCAGCATCTAACTGTAATTTTATAGGATTTTGTATGCTTTAATTCCTGTATTCTAATAATTTTATATTAATAGTTTTACTTTTATCTTATTCTATCAATATGACTTTATATTTTTACTGCTATTTTTAGATAATAGTTATATTATTAGTCCTATGCTGGTCTGTGACAACTCTAAAATTGATTGATTGTATCCCTTAAGCCAGATACACACCTTTTCTAGTAAGAACACTGAAATGAAGAAGCTTTGTGAATCCAGGAAAAAAAATACAGCTACATGAACTATCAAATGATACTACCTGAATGCACTCGTGAAGTTTTTTTTTCTTTAAGATTTGAAGCTCTGCATAGCCTTAGGATGGGAATACTGTAAGCATAATATATCTTGAATTTAACAACTATCAAATAATGAAACTACATAGATTCTGAACAGAGGTGATATTCAGCAGGTTCTGACAAGTTCTGGAGAACTGGTAGCGGAAATTTTGAGTAGTTCAGAGAACCGGCAAATACCACCTCTGACTGGCCCTACCCCCATGTATTCTCTGCCTCCCAAGTCCCAGCTGATCAGCTGGGTCTTCTTTTGTTGCCTTGCACAGAAGAATGGAGCTGGAAAGCTGGTTAATGGGGTGGGGAGGGAATGGGATTTTGCAGTAACCTTTCTGCAGGAGTGGGAAGGGGATGGAGATTTTACAGTATATTTCCCCTGAAGTGGGGTGGGAATGGAGATTTTACAGTATCCTTCCCCTGCCAAGCCCACCAAGCCACACCCACCAAGCCATGCCACGTCCACCAAGTCACCCCCACAGAACCAGTAATAAAAAAATTGAATCCCACCACTGATTCTGAATAGCAACCTAGTTGAGAATAAACAAAATTGCATAAGTTGTATCCTCAGTTGTAGATAGAGTTGATGAGGATATTCAAAAATTGCTAACACTACTGTTAGCAAGAAAATAATACAACAATACAAGAGAATATAAATAACAATTTAGTCCTAGGAAGGGAGAAAGCATGACAAAGAGACTCAAAATAACTTTGCCTTAATTCCACATGTTGTATGCGGAGACAGAGAGAACCTCTGGCAGGCTTTCCAAATTCTGTTATCATACCCTACAACAAGAAAATAAAGTTCTTACATTGTTTTTTTCCTAAGCTGGGCTAACATGAAGGATTAACCCCGTTTGATTTCAAACCATACTCCAATATTTCATATCAACAATTTATCATCAGACTATTTGAAGTATCAAGTGGAGTGTCTCAAATTTTGGGCCCTGTGTATGGTCTTCAACATTTTCATTGATGGCTTAGATTCTTAGACAGCTGGAATGAATGTGCACCAAATTTGCAGATTGCATTACATTTCCAAAGATAGATATAAAATAAGGATGATATTCATCTGTTATTAATACAGGCAGAATAAAAAATAGAGACAAATAAGAAAAGGCTATAAAATATGAGATATTGGCTTGGTAATTGTTGTCATGAAAAGGAGCTTGGACCTGTAGATAATCATAAGTATGTATCAAGAATGTGATATGGTTTTCAGAAAAGCAACTGTGTTGTTTGTTCACCTAACAAGACAGACACAGACTTCAGAAGATAATTAGGACTGCAGAAAAAACAATTACTGCCAACCTGCCTTCCATTGTGGACCTGTATACTGAACAAGTCAAAAAGAGGGCTGTGAAAATATTTACAGACCCCTCACATCCTGGACATAAACTGTTTCAACTCCTACCTTCAAAACGATGCTATAGAGCACAGCACACCAGAACAAAGAGACACAAGAACAGTTTTTTTCCCAAACACCATCACTCTGCTAAACAAATAATTCCCTCCACACTATCCAACTATTTACTAAGTCTGCATTACTATTAATCTTCTCATTGTTCCTATCACCCATCTCCTCCTGTATGACTGTAACTTTGTTGCTTGTATCCTTACGATTTATATTGACTATTTCCTAGTATGATTTGATTGCTTATTTGTACCCTATGACTATCATTAAGTGTTGTACCTTATGATTCTTGACTCTTGACGAATGTTTCTTTTCTTTTTATGTACACTGAGAGCACATGCACAAAGACAAATTCCTTGTGTGTCTAATCACACTTGGCAATAAATAATTCATTCATTCATTCACTCATTGTAGAAAATTATTTCACTATTAAGGAATAGTTTTCTTATTTTGCATTGTACTATGGCCAGTTTTGGGCTTCTTAACTTAAGAGAGATTCAGAATATTTTTTTTATAACAGATACAGATAAAGACAACTAGGATAAATTAAATCTTACAGGAAAGACAAGAGTCTAAACAAACTGGATAAATATAATTTTGAGAAAATATAACTAAAGAAGTTCCAGGACCTCTTCTGTAGAATACTGAGCTCAACTTTGATGAGAGTATTCAAAGAGCCATTTGCTAGGACTACTTTAATACTTGAATTCCTATACTGAGCAGATTGTTGGTTTCATTCATCTCTCTGATGGTATGATGTCATGATATTATTCAGGTTGATTTTCTTGGGAAAGATGCATAGATAAATCACACTTCCTTATGTCACATCATCTATAAAATTTGAAGTAGACCTTTTGGGTTTCATCCTCACTTTACAGATTATAGCAGGCAGGGGAACAGAAAATGCTGAAGCCATTAAACAACATTCTTTCCCTATTTCCCCAAAGTATATGAATCAGCTAACAAAATTTGCTGATGGAGTTTTTAAAAGGCAATAAAAAGGCAGTAAAATACAAGCAAGAAGCTTACATCTGATTCATACATACATATCATGCCATTCAGTGGTTCATGGATGGATGAAATACAGTTATTTTCATTGGAAAAACATATATCTGTTAGTGAAGGGACATTAAAGTTCCAGCAAACTGCAGATGTGTGATGGCTATTTACACATACAAGTCACTATTTCATATTGCAGTCATATCTCTGTATAATTTCACACTTCGATTATTGATCTCTCTCTCCATATACACAAACACCCATGCACAAACACATGCACAAACATAAATACTTTTTCTGTCTTTCAACTTTGTCTTTCAATATTCAATAAATGGATAAATATTAAGTTCATGTGAGGCAGCTACTATCTGCCTTAATAAGGCGCTTCTTGCTGTCATGTTCACTTCAGTGAGGCACAAAGGTGACAATCTTTTGTATCACCGAGGCATTTCACATCACTCTGCCTTCTATGTCACATTCAATATGCACAGAAGTTTCTTCATGTCATTCAACATGCAGAAATGGGTGCCAGAGCACTATGAAGTATAACAGCACAGCAATTTCTGTTGCTGCTTAACAGCAGGAGACTGCAACCGTTTCGAATTAGCTTTGAAGAGATGCTTCTCTCAAAGAAACCCTGAAGCAAAGCAGTCCTTCAAAGCCTTGCACAGCCCTAATAAGAATCAGTTCAGAAAATGGCAGCATTGGCCTGCATTTGAAAGTTAAGCAGAGCAGGACTTAACTCTTGGATGGAACCATTGGGAAAATCCAGATCTGTAGACCAGAGGTGGTATTCAGCAGGTTCTGACAAGTTCTGGAGAACCAGTAGCAGAAAATTTGAGTACGGAATACCATCTCTGACTGGCCCTGCCCCATCTATTCTCTGCCTCCTGAGTCCCAGCTGATTAGCTGGGTTTTCTTTTGTTGCCCTGCACAGGAGAACAGAGCTGGAAAGCAGGTTAGTGGGGTGGGGAGAGAATGGTGATTTTGCAGTATCCTTTCCCTGGAGTGGGGTGGGAATGGAGATTTTACAATAACCTTCAATAACCTTCCCCTGCCATGCCCACCAAGCCACACCACGCCCACAGAACCGGTAGTTTAAAAAAAATTGAATCCCACCACTGCTGTAGACTACAGGGAAATAAATACTGGAGGTCATGGCAAAGTACTTCTGTCAAGAAAATTGCATGGCTATGTCCATGTAATCTTCAGAAATCAAGCTAAGTTCATAGTTATATTTTCACTTATTGGAAAAATGTGTGTGAACCTCAGGAGAACAGAAAAAGTATCACATTGAAGATCAAAAGAACCTCCAGTATTAAATCTGGGCATGCAAGTTTACATCTTCTTCTTTTGATGCATTCATACATTTGTATGTGCCTTGCCAAGTCAACATTTAACTGTCCAGAGAGGTTGAGCTCCAGAAGAATCAAGATGCAATATCCAATGTGCACCACATCATGTTCTCAAAAGGGCTTTAGTTCCCTTAGTTTGCTATATTTTCTAATAAGTTTTAACCATTAAAGTTTGTTCAATCTCATTCCACACTTTTCTCACTTCTGATGTTTTTTCAGTGGCATGCTATTATTTCAGTTCATATGGGAACTATCTGTGTTTTAGGAGAATTATCTTTTGTAGTGAAAATCATATTCTTTATCTCTTATTGTGTATTGACATCATAATTCTCCATATATTGATTAGATTAGATTAGATTAGATTCAACTTTATTGTCATTGCCATGGATACAGGCAATAAAATGCAGTTAGCATCCAATCAGAGTGCAAAACAACAGTAAAATATAAATATATGTATGCAAATATGTAAGGCATCTATGAATATGTCAATGGAAAACACAACAAAATGTATGTACACGAGCACACAAAGATAGGTGTGACTGCACATATATGAACATATACAACTGTACAAAATGTTTATGGACACGTTGAATATAAATACAAATACACAAAGAATTATACAAAATACATCATATATTATCAAGGGAAGCATCAGCATATGTGTGGGGACAAACGAACTGAGGAGTTCAGCAAGGAAACCGCTGTATGGTAAAAGCTGTTCCCTAGCCTGCTGGTCTTAGACTGCAGGCACCTGAACTTCCTCCCAGATGGAAGAAGAGTAAACAGTTTGTGGGCTGGATGGAAGGAGTCCTTAACAATGCTGTGGGCTTTATGCAGACATCATTTCCTCTGAATGTCCACAATGGCAGAAAGTGGAATCCCTATAATGTGTTGGGCGGTTTTCACCCACCTCTGTAATGCCTTTTTTTCTTTTATAGTGCAATTTCCATACCAAACTGAGATACAGCTAGTTAAGATGCTCTCAACTGTGCAGCGGTAGAAATTAGTCAGAATAGCTGAGGAGAGGTGATTCTTCCTCAGTAATCTCAGGAAGAAAAGGTGCTGGTGAGCTTTCTTAATCAGACTAGTGGTGTTAATTTGACCAGACAAGTCCTCAGAGAGGTGGATCTCCAGGAACTTGAAGCTAGTGACACGTTCTACCATTCTCCCATTAATGTATATAGGAGAGTGTGTGTGACCATTCTTTTTCCTGAAGTCCACAATGAGCTCTTTGGTCTTGTTAGTATTAAGTAATAAGTTATTGTCAGCACACCACATAGCTAGGCACTGCATTTCCTTCCTGTATTCTGAGTCATCGTCATCGTTGATGTGTTGATCCAGTTCAGAACAGCACAGACTTCAGTGGTAGAGAGTGTAAGTTTACAGAGGGTCTGATCTTGGTGACTATCTCCTGGTTGTCTCGTTCAAAGCTAGCATAAAAATCACTTAGCTCATCAAGAAACGAGACATTAGCAAATGAGGGAGTAAAACAGGCAGGCTTGTAGTTGGTAATATTCTGGATGCCCTGCCACATGCGTCGAGGATTGGAGTTAGCAAAGTGATCCTCAATACTTAGCTTATAGCTACGCATTGCTTTCTTAATACCCCTTCTCAAATTGGCCCTAGATGCACTATAGGCCTGTCTGTCACCGGATCTGAAGGCAACGTTTCGAGCCTTAAGCAAGGGACGGACCTCCCTATTCATCCATGGCTTCTGATTAGGATATATGATGATCTGTTTTTCAGTTGTGACACTGTTGATCGTGAAGTTAATATGATCCAAAATGGAGGAAGTATATTTATCAATGTCCGTGTGAGAGTCAGAGGTAGCTTGAGAGGCAAACATACTCCAGTCCATGTGCTGAAATTGGTCCTGCAGTATATTATCTGATTCTTCCAGCCAAACTTTGATTTTAGTCACAGAGGGCTTCACACGCTGGATGAGTGGTGTGTATTTAGGGAGTAGGAACAATGGGAGGTGATCAGACTGTCCTAGGTGGGGGGGAGAGAAAACTCTGTATGCCTCTTCAACATTAGTGTAGAGCTGATCCAATGTTTTATTCCCTCTTGTATGACATAAAATACTCTGATGAAATTTAACGAGTACTGTTCTCAAGTTAGAGTGATTAAAATCACTCCCAATAATGAAGGCAGCCTCAGGATGCAATGCTAATTGTTTGCTCATGGCTGCATACAGTTCTTTCACTGCTAGCTTGGCATTAGCATCCAGTGGGATATATGCAGCAGTTATTATTAAAGAAGTGAACTCCCTCAGTAGGTAAAAAGGTCTACACATGATCATGAGGAATTCTACATTAGCAGAGCAATGTTTCTCAACAATAGCAGAGTTTGTGCACCAGGTTTTATTCACATAAATGGATAAACCCCCACCTCTGATCTTACCGGAGCCTTCCACTGTTCTGTCCAGCCGTAGAGTAAAGAGACCAGCTAATTCAATAGCGCTATCGGGAATGCCACTATTCAACCATGTTTCCATAAAAGTGATGATGTTACAATCCATTAATCCTTTGTTGGTAGCAATACGAAGTCAAAGTTCATCCATCTTATTTGCCAGAGACCATACATTAGCAAGAAAAATGCTAGGTAAAGAGAGCCGATATGGCTTTAGCCTTAGCTTAGCTCTCAAACCTCCGCGCCTCCCTCGTCTTTGTTTACAATCTTGACGCAGCCTGTGAGCACTTCCTCCCTGCCGGGAAGAGTGCATAGCCTCCGATATCTTGGAGATCTCAACAGGGATGAGATGAATGTCTAAAATGTCACTGTTGTGATAAATAAAACCAATTTCCAAAAGTTCCTGTTGACTGTAGAAAGTCAAACCCAGACTATTTTGTGTAAACAGACTGGCTACAAACAAAAAAACAACTATTAGCTTGCAAATTCTAGGTAGACTCGCATTGTGCATGTGCTGCCAATAATACACAAACAAAATATGTGATTTCTGGAGTAAAATGTTTAACTTTTTTTGGCTGGATATGTTGGCATCAATATACAAACACCAATGCATACTTCATTAACTAATGTGGTTATCCAT